>NC_073234.2:141410000-141737000 GCF_029281585.2 Gorilla gorilla gorilla
AGGGAGACTAGAATGGAAGTGATGGAGCTGCCTGAGACAGTGAGGACAGGGAAGGCTCCTCTAGGTTAAGGTGTGGGGTGCTGTTCTGTAAGGAGGAAAGATCCAAAACAGCCAGAACAGGAGGAGGAGCTCCAGGCACAGGACACTCCAGGGCACAGCCCGCAGGCAGGAACGGGCTTGGCTTGTTTCAGAAACAGAGATGGACGTGGGTGGCCAGCACGTGCGAGTGTTTACTAAGTGGCCGCATGGCAACAAGACCATAGAAGGCAGGTTTGGAAGCAACAGATTCTAAATTCTGATTTCAAATAGGCTGAAGAATAAGAATGGTCTTTGGAGATGTTTCGGTTTATAGCTCTTTTCCAACCACCTCTCCCGGCAGGAAGTAAGCTGCTCCCCTGTGCCCCAACTCATATCAATGAAGGATTGAAGCCGCTGTGTCCAGTCAGGATTCTGCTAAGACTTTCCAAGCACAGGCGCTATGGTGCCAGGACAGAATTGGAGCTTTTGTAGAGCAGGCACGTGACATCTGTGCTTCTACATAAAAAATGCCTGATGGCATCTGGAGTTGTCCAACGTTGCCCTGAAAATTCTATAGATTAAGATAATCCTGGTGCTTACTATTGTCCTCTGTGCAGTTGCAATTCTGACCTTCGTTATAGTAGCCAAAAGCTTTATTTATAACATAGCAAAAGCAGATTTTACTTATGTCAGTCAATGCTTTAATTTTCCACCAGGATGGTAACAAACTCTGCTTTTAGGACAAACTACGTCTTCTTCTGTCTGTTGAGCAATTTAGCTTACATCTTGCAGGAAACCAAGCCCAATCAGAAGGAGCTGTGGACAGTTTAGTGAAGGTGGTTCTAAATATGGGATTTGCTGGGTTTAAAGAAAGCAAAGTGAAATGAAAGGCTGATACAATGATTTATGAATATAAAATATAAAATCCCACATGTATAGAAGAGATTTAAAATAGGTTCACGTACTTGCAAAAACAAGTGCTTATTAGGCCTGTGATAATATAAATTTTTTTATCATTTTAGACATGATATGGTCTTGTGATCATGTTTGAAAAATGGTCCTTTTCAAAGAAATAAACTAAAATATTTACAGATTGTTTTCTACTTTTATTTATTTTCTTAAAAGAAGGTGTCTCACTGTGTTGCCCAGGCTAACCTTGAACTCCTGGACTTAAGGGATCCTCCAGTCTCAGCCACCAGAGTCGCAGGGATTTTAGGCATGAGTTACTGCACCCAGCCCCCTTACAGATTTTATGAAAAAAAAAATCTACCTTTGAAGGGATTTTTTTTTTTTTTTGAGACAGGGTCTCATTCAGTCACCCAGGCTGGAGTGCAGTGGTGCAATCTCGGCTCACTGCAACCTCCACCTCCTGGGTTCAAGCAATTCTCTGTCTCAGCCTCCCGAGTAGCTGGGATTACAGGTGCCCCTCACCATGCCTAGCTAATTTTTGTATTTTTAGTAGAGACGGGGTTTCACCATCATGGCTAGGCTGCTCTTGAACTTCTGACCTTGTGATCCACCTGCCTCGGCCTCCCAAAGTGCTGGAATTACAGGTGTGAGCCACCGCGCCCAGCCTGAAGGGATTTTTAAACCTTGCAGAAACCTGTCGTCACAGTTTATTTGCGATGTTTTACTTCTGCAGAAGCTTTTGCTGACCTGACCCACATTGATATTTAGAGTTCAACTCAGTGCTTCAACTCGGTGACCACACAGCCCACAGTCATTATATGCTGTCTCTAAACTCTTAAGCGTCTATTGCTCAGGTACAGACCCATCTTAGACCCTTCCCCCATGTTTTTATTACTGAGTATGTGGTGATTAATCCTTTCAGAGCCAGTTCTAACTTCCATGTACAACCGGAGCTTCCAAATGGGTTTTGGCCATGATGAGAAGCCCTTACTGAACATTTCTGTGAATGGAATAATTGAATAGACATAATTACAAGACTCTGTGCCGTGTGAAATTGTAAATAGCACTGACAATGTAATTTGCATTCATTTATGATACAGTAACTCATTACCACTCCAATTTTCATCCACTTCATTAACAAGCTCATCTGTTTCTCTGATGGACGCCCCTTTTGTGTTAGATACAGCTCTTTGCCCAGAGAGATGCCCATGGTGTGGACTGGCGCTGAGAAGTGGGCTTGGTGTTGCCGACAGCAGGACACATGGCAGAGTGGTGTCCCCCAGAGCATATGTACACCCCAGCCAAAGAAATGTGTGTGTGACTTCTGGGCTGTTTAGCTTTTTAAAAAAATATGTACATTTTGCTTGCTTGGATTGCAGGGAATTATTATATTAAATAAGTAATGGAAACAGACCTTGTCATCAATAAAATAATAATGAGGAGGAGGAAGAGAAGAGACATGTCATCAATTCATATAATAATATTAATAATAATGGGGAGTAGGAGACACAGACAGGGACCATATTCCTTGTGAACTCATCCATGGATCAATCTCATTGTAGTTATTCAGACTCCTTCCTCCACTTGTCATTACTTCACCATTTCAAATCATGGGTCCCATGGTTTGCTCATCTTTATTTTTTATTTTTATTTTATTTTATGTTATCTTTTAAGAGACAAGGTCTAGTTATGTTGCCCAGGCTGGAGTGCAGTGGTGCAGCCATAGCTCACTGCAGCCTTGAACTCCTGAGCTCAAGCAATCCTCCTGCCCCAGCCTCCTAAGTTGCTGGGACTACAGGCCGGCACCACCACACTTGGATAACTTTTTTAGTTTTATTTTTTGTAAGAGACAGGGTCTTGATATGTTGCCTAAGTTGGTCTTGTACTCCTGGCCTCAAGTGATCCTCCCGCCTGAGCCACCCAAAGAGATGGGATTACAGGCGTTAACCATGGTGCCTGGCCTCATCTTTATTAAAGACATCATTTCTGCTTTATCCTCAGCTCCAGCTTATTCTGTCTGGACCAGGAAAATAGGAAGTTTTTCCCTGTCAGGAGTGTTGGGATCGACTGCCTCTTCTTCTTCTTCTTTTTTTTTTTTTTTGCCTTAAACTCAAACTTTTTTTAAAATTAAATTAAATTAAATTTACTTTAATTTTAAGTTCCAGGATACATGTGCAGGACGTGCAGGTTTGTTACACAGGTGAAAGTGTGCCATGGTGGTTTGCTGCACCTATCAGCCCATCACCGAGGTATCAAGCCCCGTATGCATTAGCTATTTATCTTGATGCTCTCTCTCTCCCTGCCCCTACAACAGGCCCCGACGTGTATTGTTCCTCTCTTTGTGTTCATGTGTTCTCATTGTTCAGCTCCCACTTATAAGTGAGAATATGTAGTGTTTGGTTTTCTGTTCCCGTGTTGGTTTGCTGAGGATAATGGCTTCCAGCTCCATCCATGTCCCTGCAAAGGACATGATCTCATTCATTTTTGTGGCTGCATAGTATTCCATGGTGTATATGTGCCACACATTATTTATCCAGTTTATCATTGATGGGGATTGGAGTTGATTCCATGTCTTTGCTATTGTGAATATTGCTCCAATGAACATATGCTTGCATATCTTTATAACAGAATGATTTATATTCCTTTGGGTATATACCCAGTAATGGGATTGCTGGGTCAAATAGTATTTCTGGTTCTAGGTCTTTGGGGAATTGCCATACTGTCTTCCATAATGGTTGAACTAATTTACATTCCCACCAACAGTGTAAAAGCGTTCCTATTTCTCCACAGACTCGCCAGCATCCAACTGCCTTTATGGTCATTCATCCTTGCAGGTGGGGGAGGGACGTGTATTGAGGGGAGGGCAGGATGATGACAGGCATTTGCCCATATTCCCCTGTTAGGCAGGGTTAATATCTGTATGTTGGGGTCACAAGTGGCTTCTGTTGGCAGACTTCTGCTCTGGGTGCTTGTCCAGATAACAGACAGCTCGGTTTGCCATATGAGCGGACCTACAGGTCGAGTTTTTGTGTGAAGTGTCAGGAAGACAATTTTTACCTCAGATCCAGTCATGTTTCTTCAATTCTGCAGAGGCAGCAATAAAGGTATTGCTTTTGATACAAATTTAACTTTGTTTTTACTGTCCGTTGGTTCCAGTCTTAAATAGGGTGCAGTTGGGTTGGTCTCCACTCTCAGAAAATCCAGCTATGAACAGTAGGTTTGCATTAGGTAGGGGGCTAAAGTACTTGTGAGATTATTCCTATGGTGTGTGCCTTCATTGAGGGGTTTTGGGTCCCGCTAGGGGGCAGAAACTGGGTCTTATTTTTGTATTCAGAACATGTAACATGTAAAGAGCTGGGTTCAAACTTTTGTTTTTTAGGAAACATACTAGATCAGAATAGGTTTATTTGCAAGACACCACAAATAGCAATTGCTTATATGACAATGCAAGGTAACTTCACCCTAACAGAAAAGCCCTAATGTGGGCAGTCAGGGCTGCAAGGAGATCTGTCTCACAGTGTCTTCAGGAACCCAGGCCCCTTCCAATGTGATTCTCTCCCATGCACTGTCTCCATTCCCAAGGTCACCTCAAGGTCCACGGTGGCCGTATCAGATCCAGCCATGATGACAGCATGACAGTCTATGGGAAGGGAGAATGAACAACATAAAGTGACTATAAGGTGTGGCATGTTTCATCTATGTCTGGAAGTTATCACTGACTATATTTCCCTTTGGATAGATGTGGACACCTGAGAGTCTGGGAAGTGTTATTATTGGCAGTCACATGCCAGGCTAAAAACGAGAAATTTTATTACTATGGGAGAACATATGCTTTTTGTCCCAGAAGATTCAGTTGCCTGTGGAAGATGAAGAATGTAAAATTCCCTGTAACTATAATTGTAGGGCCAGATAAGTTGATCTACAGGGAATGTGTATGGGGAGTGATGGAATGATGTCACAAGTAACTGTGGTTGGAAACCACCTGTTAGGTCAGACATGAAAAGGCCACTGGCCTGGGATGTTTCAGTGGCAGGAGTGTTAACAGCCCTGAACTTCATTTCCATTCTCTCAAATAATGGGTGATGATATCTAGAAGTGGGAATATAACATATTATCTGTTTAATCTACAGGGCTGTTATAAAAATCAAGTGAGATAACATGCCAAGGTAAAAGGGTGCCTTTTTAAATTTTACTTGTTGTACTGGGTTGAATAGTGTCCTTCCAAAATTTATATTCACCTGAAACCCCAGAATGTGACCTTATTTGGCAATAGGGCCTTTGTAGACGTAATTAGTGCAGTAGAGTTCATGATGGATTATGGTAGGATCTAAATCCCATAACTGATATCCTTATACAAAGACCATGTGAGAACACACACATAGGGAAGAAGGCTATGTGGATGGAGGCAGCAATTGGAGTGATGTGGCCACAAGCCGAGGAACACCTGTGGCCAGCAGAAGCTGGAAGAGGGGAGGAAGTATTCTTCCCTAGAGCCTCAAAAAGGAGCACAGCCCTGTTGACTCCTGGATTTCAGACTTCCATCTTTTAGAACAGTGAGAATAAATTCCTGGTGTTTTAAGCCACGCAGTTTGTAGTATTTTGTTATGGCAACCACAGGAGGCTAACACATCTGCCACAATAACAGTCCGTGTTCCATGGCTCTTTTTTAAGGATTAAATGAACATCTAAGTGGTGAACACGGTGCCTGACACAGGGTCAGCACTTCTGGAACATCTTTAAGGGAGCTGTGTAGAATGCTCCATCTATGGATTAAACCAAGCTTGTCCAACCCATAGCCTATGGCTGCACGCAGCCCAGGATAGCCCAATACAAATTCGTAAACTTTCTTGAAACATTGTAAGATTTATTTGTGATTTTTCTTTAGCTTATCAGCTATCATTAGTGTTAGTGTATTTTATGTGTGGCCCAAGACAATTCTTCTTCTTCCAGTGTGGCCTAGGAAGCCACAAGATTAGACATCCCTGGATTAAAACTTCCATTGTGAAAATACAATACTGGGAGATAGGTGCTGTATTAGTCAATTTTCATGCTGCTATAAAGAAATACCCAAGACTGGATAATTTATAAAGGAAAGAGGTTTAATTAACTCACAGTTCGGCATGGCTGGGGAGGCCTCAGGAAACTTACAATCATGGTGGAAGGGGAAGCAAACATGTCCTTCTTCACAAGGCAGCAGGAGACAGAAGTGCAAAATGAAGGGGGAAGAGCCCCTTATAAAGCCATCAGATCTCATGAGAACTCACTCACTTTCACGAGAATAGCATGGGGGGAACCACCGCCATGATCCAATCACTTCCCATAAGGTCCCTCCCCCAACACGTGGGGATTACAATTTGGATTACAATTTAAAATGAGATGTGGGTGGGGACACAGAGCCAGACCATATCAGGTGTTGTCCCAGAGAAAGAGAGAATATGTTTGCTCGGTGGTGTCAGCTATAAGCAAACAAGTCTGATTCAGTCATTTACATCAAGTCATTCAGTGTGTGAGCAAAGATGCTAAGACCACTTTATGGGTGACTTCAAATTCCCCTGGCTCAGTGTCTTGATATAAGCTGTAAATTAAAAACAGAGAATCTTGGCAGGGCATGGCGGCTTATACCTGTAATCCCAGCACTTTGGGAGGATCCCTTGAGCCCAGGAAATTGAGGCTGCAGTGAGCTATGATTGTGCCACTGCATTCCAGCCTGAGCAACAGGCAAGACCCTGTCTCTAAAATAAAATGAAGTAAAATAAAATAGGAAATATTGTTTTCTAAGTTTCAGATGCTCACTGTTATGGGTAGAAGGTGGAAATTCCTGATGACTTAATCTAAGCACCTAAATCCAACCACTTCTGAATCTCCTAAGTAGGCATTCAAATCAGCAAATCCCCTTCATAACTTCAAAATAGTCATTGTCTTTCTCTTCGCGCTAAAATTTAAGATCTATGTGGGGAAAGGTTTTGTCTTTGTTATCAAGATATCCCCAGCATTTACAGAAATGCCTACTACATGGTAGACACTCTAATAATATTAAATGAATGAATAGCAAGTATAAGAAGCCCAATTCCATCTGGCTTTAATGAGGAAATGTTGAAGAATGTGAGTGCACTTACATACTTTCGAGTAGATATACCATCAGGGGCAACTGTAGGAGGCACTGGAAGATGTAACTACTGATACATGATGCATAACTGCTTAATATGTCAGATGGTGTAGCATTAATTCCAGATAAATAGAGCTGAAATAAAGTACCACATTATAGTCACTTGTGGTCTATCCGCATGCATGCTTTGTGATTTCATTTGTTCAGTAAGAAGCTTAGCTAACTGTATATTCCTGAACTGGCATGTTCCTTTGGGTTTTGATTTCTTGTTTCCCCTACATAAGCCAATTTGAGTTGGGTTAAGCATAAAAAGAGAAGTTTTGACTTACCTTAATAAAGTTCTGTACATTCACGAACCCAAAGAAATTGATAAATCCATTTTGACTTTAATTTAGCTTTTCTTCAAAAAGCAAAATGTTGGCATTTCTTTGGCTCCCTTCATTCTTCAGATGTCTTTTCTTTCTTGCCTTTCTCCAGTGTCCTATCTAATGATATGGTTTGACTTTGTCCCCACTCAAATCTCATCTTGAATTGTAGCACCCACAATTCTCATGTGTTGTAGGAGGGATCTGGTGGGAGATAATTGAATCGTGGGGGCAGTTTCCCCCATATTGTTCTCATTGTAATGAATAAGTCTCACAAGAGCTGATGGTTTTATAAGCAGAAACCTTTTCACTTGGTTCTCATTTCCTCTCTTGCTGCCACCCTGTAAGCCATGCCTTTCACCTTCTGCCATGATTGTGAGACCTCCCTAGCCATGTGGAACCGTGAGTCCATTAAACCTCCTTTTCCTTTATAAATTACCCAGTCTCAGGTATGTCTTTATCAGCAGCCTGAAAACAGACTAACATATCTAACAATCATCACCACCTGACAACACCCACTCTAAAATTTCACTGCAGTATGTGATGCATTCTAATGCAGCTGTCATAGTTGGGGTCCCTCAAAGCAGAGCCTGAGACAAGGACTGCAGTGCAGGTAGTTAATTTGGATGAAGGATAGATCAGTGTATTAGTCCATTCTCATGCTGCTATAAAGATACGACCTGAGACTGAGTAATTTATAAAGGAAAGAGGTTTAATTGACTCACAGTTGTGCATGGCTGAGGGGAGGCCTCAGAAAACTTACAATCATGGTGGAAGGTGAAGGGGAAGCAAGGACCTTCTTCACATGGCAGAAGGAGAGAGAAAAGTGAGCAAGAATAGGGAAAACTGCCTTATAAAACCATCAGATCTCATGAGAACTCACTCACTATCATGAGAACAGCATGGGGGGAACCACTCCCCAATCCAATCACCTCCCACCAGGTCCCTCCCTTGAGACTTGGGGACACTTCTAGATAAGATTTGAGTGGGGACACAACCAAAACATATCAACCAGAAAGGGAGTAGGCTGATGAAGCAAGTCTAGAAAGTGTAGGCAAACAATAAAAAGTGTGGGTGGATCACCTGAGGTCAGGAGTTCAAGACCAGCCTGGCCAACATGGTGAAACCCCATCTCTACTAAAAATAAATTTTTAAAAAATTAGCTGGGCATGGTGACAGGTGCCCATATCCCAGCTACTTGAGAGACTGAGGCAGGAGAATCGCTTGAACCTCGGAGGTGGAGGTTGCGATGGCCAGGATCGCACCACTGTACTCCAGTCTGGGTGGCAGAGGGGAACTCCACCTCAAAAAAACAAAAAGTGCAGTATCAATGTCAGCCATTACCACGGGCAATGGTGCTTCAAACTACCGTGGAAACTCGGAGGATAGCAAGGAGCCCAAACCTCACCTCCTGAAGCCCTCTGATGAGGGCCAAGGGTACCGGAAGTTGTGAAAACTAACTTTCATCATTCATTGATGGAAGATTGTTTCCCTTGACATTAAATCCCCAACACTCCCAGCCACACAGGTAAGACTGAGCACATTTGAGTGGCAAGCTTTCAGGTAAGGACATGCACGTGCTTATCGTGGTAAGTGAGCCCAGCAAGCATCAATATAAGGGCTGGTGAATGAATGGATGTGGCATTGACTATGACTGGATACAGGAGGTTCTATTGAGGCTCCTTATATTTATGTCAAATGTATTTTTATTCTTTCTAATAGTGGCTGCTTTTAATCCTGAAAACTGTTTAAACCTGCTTCAAAGATTTTTAAATAATACATCTGTTTGTGTGAGTTTTTAAAAAAATCAATTCTAATTTAATGCTTGAGTTCATGCATACACTACTTGAGGCGACACGTGGGTTGAGGTTCATGTTCTAGGAAAGCACTTTTTTTGATCATGAATGCAGAGGATGTGAATGCATCACTGGTCTATCAGTGGGTGTGAAAATTTAAAAAAAATGCCTGTCTGCCTTGTTTCTTATATTTTGTTTGTGCACTTTTCTTCCCTTTGCATGAAGTATCTGGTCCAACTCCCTCCTCCAACACTTGTCTATTTCAAGATTCAGTTAAAGTGTCACATGTTCTATTAAGTCTTTTCTGATTCTTTCCACCATCCCATAGACAGATATTGCTTCTGTTATGCATGTGTCGTTTTCTTCCTTCTAGCTCTCCTCCCCACTGTCCCTCAACACAGCCCCCAGAGAAATCCACCTAAACTATCATATCATGTCAGTCTCTAATTAAACCTATCAGTGGCTCCCTGCTTCCATAAGCCCAATTAATTTAGTCCTCAACACAGACACATACACACACACACATGAACATGCACACAGGTGCATGGCCACACATGTACACATGCAGTACACACAAGCACGCACACACGGGAACACACATATGTCTAGACACAGACACATCCCCTTACACTTTCTTATCACTCTTCCTCCTCATAGAACACATCCCTCCTTTTCACCCTCTACTTCACTGTGTATGCATTTTCATAAGAACCCATCACTCTTTACTGTTATTTATCTATAAATATGACCCCCCCACAAAAAAAACCTGAAATATTTGCACAAGTCTGTCTGATCCAGCTCTGTGGCTCCAGTACCAAGTTCAATGCCTGCAAACATGGTGAGCATGAAATAAGTTCTGTGATGGAAACAGTGAAAAAATCAAATGAGGGAAATCTGTCCCAGATTAACTCTATTCATGTTCATGAACCTGCTCTAAAGGCAGCATCAATCAAGAGCTTAAATAAAATAAAGTCAGATGGAAACATATAGATCCTTAGAAACTTAGGGAATTACTTTAAAAGTTATTAATTAATTTTCACCTCTCTGTGCAGTTAAATTTGTTTCCACATAAAAGTCAAAAGAAGACATTTATGCGGCCAACAAACATATGAAAAAAAGCTCATCATCACTGGTCATTAGAGAAATGAAAATCAAAACCACAATGAGATACCATCTCACGCCAGGTGGAATGGCAATCATTAAAACATTTGGAAACAACAGATGCTGGAGAGGATTTGGAGAAATAGGAATGCTTTTACACTGTTGGTGGGAGTATAAATTAGTTCAACCATTGTGGAAGACAGTGTGGCAATTCCTCAAGGATCTAGAACCAGAAATACCATTTGACCCAGCAGTCCCATTACTGGGTATATACCCAAAGGATTATAAATAATTCTACTACAAAGACACATGCACACATATGTTTATTGCAGCACTATTTACAATAGCAAAGACTTGGAAACAACCCAAATGTCCATCAGTGACAGACTGGATTAAGAAAATGTGGCACATACAACACCATGGAATACTATGCAGCCATAAAAAGAATGAGTTCATGTCCTTTTCAGGGACATGGATGAAGCTGGAAAACATCATTCTCAGCAAACTAACACAGGAACAGAAAACCAAACACCACATATTCTCACTCATAAATGGGAGTTGAACAATGAGAACACATGGACACAGGGAGGGGAATATCACATACTGGGGGCTATCAGGGGGTGGGGGGAAAGGCGAAGGAGAGCATTAGGGCAAATACCTAATGCATGCAGGGCTTAAAACCTGTATGATGGGTTGATAGGTGCAGCAAACCACCATGGCAGATGTATACCTATGTAAACAAACCTGCATGCTCAGCACATGTATCCCAGAAGTGAAAGTAAAATAATTTTAAAAAGTATAGTAGGGAAGGAGTCTATGATATAAAATAATCATCGTCTCACTCCACTCTTAGGGCAAACAGAAGCATAAAAAATGTCACTGCGTGAAGATGGAGCTCCACACCTGTCCTGCATGTTCCACGAGTGTTATTGCATGGATGCCACCTAAGATCCATTGAAGTCTACAGATAGTTTTTTAAATGAAAGCCTTAAGCTCTATTACACCTATTCTTGTCTCTACAATATCAGTTACTTAGGGATATTTCATTACTAGCTTATGAGAAAATAAAACATAACTTTCCTTTTTATGAGAATGTCCAACAAATATCAAAATAGAAAATGAAGAGATAGTAAATGAAGCCCCAGGTACATATCATGTGTTTCAGCAATTATCAGCATTTTGCTTACCTGTTTCTTTGCACTTACTCCATCGGGAATATTTTTTAAACGTTCCAGATATCAAAGCATTTCATTAGTTAATACTATATGATGTATCTATAAAGGAAATAACACTGTTTTTAAAAAATAAACAAAATCAGAACATCATTATGTCTAATAAAATTAATAATGATCTCTTAATATCTTCTGACAACCATTCAGTGTTCAAATTTCCTGATTGTTTCAAAACTGCTCATTGACCCCTTGATATGTTTGAAGCACTTTCAGAGAGGATGCACACAGTGTATTTAGTTTACACTTTCTTAAATCTTTTTAAATCTGTAACAGCATCCCATTCTTACCTCCGTTTCCTTGTGCCATTTGTTTGGGGAAGAAACTAAACCATTTGTCAGGTAGAAATTTTCATATGCTGGATTTGGCTGATTGAATCATAGAGGTGTCATTTCATTTTTTTCCCATCACGTATTTCCGGTAAGCTAGGAGTCAAAACTAGAGATTTGACTGGATTTGGTTTAATTTTTGGAAGGATTTCTTTATGCATAATGCTTTGTATTGCTTTCTCTCAGGGGACACCAGTTTTTCGTTGTTTTCTTTAAGTGATGTTCCAAATGATTAGTGAAGAGAAAAGTTCTTTTGATTCCAAATTTAGAGCTCAGAATTCAGTTCAATTTTTGGAAGGGTAAACTCATAGATAGTACTTTTTATTACATCACATACTTTGGGTTGCTTTTCATAAATTATGGCCAGAATGATGATTGCAGAGACAAGATCCTTGGAGTCTGTCTTTAGTGCTCAGGGATATATGATTCGCCATATGTAGCAAAAGGCTGTGAAATTCAGAGTTAGGCAGACTTGAGCTTAAACCTTGGATTCACTTCTGACTAAGTGTCCCTGGACAAGACGCTTGACTTTTCTGAGCCTTGAGATGAATCATTGACCAGAGGTAGTAACACTCGCCGTACAAGGTCTTTGTGAACATTCAATAACACATGGAAATTCGATTCAGTTCTTGGTGCAGACCACAAGTGCTGCCAATGTTCCTCCCGTTCACTGAGGAAAAACCCAGAAAGACACTCCAGAGAGCTGGACTAGGGCAGACCATCCTCGGAGACTTGGAAAAGCATTTATTTCCGTAATTAGACCATGAAGACAAAGATAACCACAACTCAATAAAAACAACTTTTTCCACAATTCTATAGAGGACAGTTCATGCACTTCATTCTTTGTAGAATGAAAAACGGAGGCCCAGGCCGATCGTTCTACCTGTCAGGAAACATGGTACGTGGAAAAGTAATTAAACCACGATGACGGAGCTGTATCGATTGTGTAACTTGCCCCATTTCCCGTTTGCCTCAAGAATGCCTGCCAGGCCGGGAGCGGTGGCTCACGCCTGTAACCCTAGCACTTTGGGAAGCCAAGACGGGCGGATCACGAGGTCAGGAGATCAAGACCATCCTGGCTAACACGGTGAAACCCCGTCTCTACTGAAAAAAAAAAAAAAAAAGAATGATTGCCAGTGGTGCTTGCGGCTGCAGCCTTTACCCCGAGATAACTGCCACAAAATATCTCGCTTTTATTATTTTCGCATTGCTCTGGTATATCAACTTTGGGGAAAAAAGACATCATTTATTCATAGCATTCCGTTTTTAGTAGTGGTATTTCTTTCCATTTACAAAATATAGTAATTCTTGATCACGGAAAATATCAAATCCCAGAAAATGTAGCATTTCTACACGTGATGTTAACATCACTCTGGAACAGTTGTTGGCCGAATATTATTTGATGAATCAGAGTTTTCTGAAATAGACGATTCTGATTATTCAGACGATTCTGATGTTAGTTCTGTTTAGAAATAGCGTCAATAACAGTTTTTATATTCTATTTTCACATTGAAAATCAGTCAGATTGGCTTCAGCCTCAAAGAATGTATTTATGTAAAATTAAATAGTGCTGGCAATGAGCTGTACTTTTTTTTCTAAATGGGAAAAGGGTTAAATTACCTCTCCAATAAAAAAATTATGCTAAATATCTTGGTGATTTATATAGCTCTAATTCTCTCTATCTCTGTCCCTTTGACTTTTTTCTCTCTCTCTCTACCTAAGTTATATATTCTGCTGCTATTCTGGCTTGCCGCAGGTGGTTGGGAATATGTGGCTGGCTGTGGAATCTTGAGCTGTTCATTCGGTCTCATGAAGGAAGAGGATCTCACCTTCTATTTGGCTTATTTATAAGCATCTAGGGTCTCCTTCCCTGGGGTACACATTATTCTTTATTAGGCTAGAAAGATAAATACTAGGATCATTGAGATTGTGGGACCCCATTTGTTCATATTTCCTAGAAGTGTTGCGTTCACTAATCTGGTTTCACCTTGCAAGGGAAATTTCCTTTACTTATCCAGTACTGACAGGGCCATTGCACTTGGAAATTTTAAAAAGAGGAAGAGTGGTTGGGGAACTCCAATCCTGACTTCTTCAAAATACACCCTTAGAGACATCACACACATGCCTCCTTCCTGTTGATTCCTATACCTGGTCCCTGTCAGAGGCTAAATCCTCAGAGGCTAAAAAATTATGGGTTCTTCATCAGTAAATATGGAGGATGGGGTGGGTTCTGTCACCAAAACCCTTGAAAACCTAATCAACTAAGTTAATTTCATTTCACTTGGAATCTACTGATTAGCAGTGCAAAAAAATTATTTTGGGCTTTGCTCTGTGAATTCTTGGGTTTGCTGTGACCACTAATTCTGAGATCTGCCACCTGCCCAGCTCTCCAATTAATCCTGGGTCCTCAGAGCACAGATTGGAAATAACAGGCAGAGAGGATCTTTAATCTGGTTTAGAAAACTGTCCCTGATATCTCAACCATGTCCTAGTTAAATGGGCTTGAAAATGAGAAGAAACACTTGACTGATGTGGCTGGGGGCACGGAGTGAGGTATAGGGGTAATCTCAGAGAGTCGGGGCTCCTCCCAGATGTCCTCATCCCATCTGTCCAGATCTTATATTTTCCCCACAGGCCCACCAGCCTTAGAAATTTTTGAAATGGGGTAAAGAATTGTGGTAGAGAATGAAGCTGCCACATTCTGCCTTGTGCACAATTACAGGAGATACTGCACCTTTTCATGTACGGTTCTACTTGGCTCCTCTTCCCAAGTTACCAGTTCACACTCATGCACCACCTGCTCTCAGATGACAATATTGGGCCATGTCTGTGTCTGTACTTTGTAGTTGTTAAGGCTACAAGAGAGACCTGGAATGCTAATACCTTGATAATTAGATATCACGTTCCTCAAAGTTTAACCACTGAGGGCTCGTGACTTTAGTTCTATAAGGGAGTGAATTAAGACTCTCAAATTCTCATCCCAAGATTGGATTTCCTCTTTGTACCACCATACACAGCTCCTTCCTTCCTTCTTTCCTTCCCTCCTTTCTTTCTCTTTCTTTTTTCTTTCTTTCTCTTTCTTTTTTCTTCTTTCTTATTTTTCTCCTTCTTTCTTTCATTCTCTTTCTTTCTCTTTCCTTCCTTCCTTCTTTCCTTCCTTTCTTTTTTCTTTCTTTCTTTCTTTCTTTTTCTTTCTTCTTTCCTATTTTTTCTTTCTTTCTTTCTTATTTTTGTTTTTAACTTTTGCTACAAGTCTGTCATTTGCATGTTTCCCTTCCATCAAGGTACTTATTATTTAGGGGTTTCGGTAGTAGTAACCATTATTTCAATTCTAACCACAAAAAAAAGGAATATATTAAAAGGATATGGAGCAACTGCTGTGCGGGGTGTGATAGAGAAGATTCCTCTCACTGAAACACCCTGGACATTGTAAATTAAGCAAAGAAGAAAAACTCAGAAATGTGGAGAGAAGAAGGCAGACCAGCTAGGGATGGAGAGATCTAAGAATGGCACGCGATAGTTTCCTGGGTTTCTCTTTGCCTTACATATTCTATGTTCTCACCAATGGAATGTGAGCTGATGTGACACATGCCAGCTTTTAGCCACGGCTTTCAGAAAGTCTTTGCCTTCTCCATCTCCTCTCCTTCCCTGTGTATGGCAATGTGCAGGCGACGATGAGATCCAAAGTGATTGGAGCCATAAGATGCAGGGAGCCTGGGCTGTAGATTTACTGCCTGGAGGAAGCCACCTGCCAACCAGGAGCATTTGCCTTGGTTACATGGATGAGAAACAAACTTCTGTTTGTTTCAGACACTGAAATTTGGAGATATATTTATTCTTGCAATCCAGCATTACTTTAAGAATACAAAAATAATAGTGAGGGATGGTTGATTTGCTACATATCATAACATATACTTCTATAAATTTATACCAATTAAAACAGTATCATGCCAATATGGATCTTGATAGACTGGTCAATATCACAGAATTCAGCAGATCCACATACTCATAAATTTAGCACACAATTAAGACAATATTCAAATCAGTGGGAAATGTGGTATGAATAGACCGATGACAGTTCAATAAATGATGCTTTGCTACTTCAGGAAAACAATTTAGGTTTCTACCCCATGCGTTAGAAAAATAAACTCCTCATGAAATGCAGAGCTAAGCACAGTGTGACTGCAAAAATATTTTTAAGAATTATATCAGACTATATATTAGATATGAGGAAGAATATTCCTACTTAGTAATTAATGAGGTATAAAAGTTATTACTAAATATTTACATAAACTTGAATATTAAAAATTAAAATGAATCAATAAAGTTAAAATAATGGTGATAAATTAGGAATTATATCTATAGTATATATACCAGATATGATTAAAATTCACATATCTAAAGAACTAATATATTTCAGAAATAACAATATAGACAACTCAAAGAAAAATGGTCAGAACATTTGAACATGAAAAAAGAAATGAAAATGTTAAAGAAACATACAAACTCTTCTCACTCACAGAAGTCCTTAGAGAAACTCATTTAAAAAAATTGAAATGTGTGGAGCAAGATTAGCAAAACAATAAATTTAGCAATATTCAGGTTTGGAGTAGTCGTATTGTTGAAAGACTGATTCTATTGTATAATTTTGTTCAATATATTTAGTTCTTTTTAAATAGATCTTCTGTGTGAGTCCTTTGACCACATATTGATAATTGCTAAACAAGTATGAAGGTAAATTTTATTTTTAAAAGTTTACAAAAACAATGTTTGCATGATTACAAGTTTCCTGGGAGGTCACACACAGCAATGATGTTTGTTAAACAGTAATTAAATACTATATCATCTATCTGAAATACTACCTTTTAAAAATAATTTTGAAAATAAAAATATGAAACAAAGTAAATTATCATTTGCATATAACAAAAAACATACAATTCTAGCTCTATTCCCTGACTTGGGGGTTCATGTATTACTCCTTTTATAAAAAGTATGCACAGATTATAAAGAAAACACAAATAACTTAGAAGATAAACTATAAGAACAGTTGCCACAATAAAAGTCTTGAAATTCTGAAATGCCAAAGGCTAAAGTTTATTACACAATTCATGATTGATTTAGCTGGTGCGGGTTACTGAATACTCCAAGATTTCATTTCAAGGCTCAAGTATTTGCCCAGCCACCTGGGACAGAGTATATAGAAAAGTTTGTAGAAGTTAAAAAACAAAAAAGAGTTCAGAGTTTTTTTCACTCACACTGCCTCCATCTGTGTCTTTCCTGCCTGTCTTTTGTTCACCTCTCCTATTTTTTAAGGATATGTTTACATGGTGTCTCCTGCTTCCCACCAAGCCACTGGAATAGCGGATTCAGGCTGGGAACCTCCAGCAGGAAGGAACTTCTCAGTGTAACTGCCCCCAGAGAGGCTGCTACAGTTTCCTCTGAACTAGTGCCTTACTCCACCTGGAGAGACCAGGGAGGCTTTGTTGTCTCAACTGCAGGCTTCATAGGAACTCAGGCATGTTGCGCTTACAGCAGGGTTTTCATGCCTTTCTTCCATTCTTTTTTTGGAAGGGTGATCAAACTGGTGAGTGGTGAAGGACAAGGGGAACATCAGCTCATCAGTGAATTATTTTTATTGATCACATTAAAATTGGTTCAGATCTTTTGCCAATACTGTTTGTTCTTTCTCCTAATATTATAAATTATAATAAATGTTGTGTACAAATCTTTTTGTTCCTTTCTGTTATTTCTAATTTTGGAACTTGCTTTTGCTGTATGTAGTATTATTAACGAGGTGGGCACAGTTTGAAGGCTCTAGACGCCCAGCTTCCCAGGTGGTTCCTTCCTTCCTTCCTTCCTTCCTTCCTTCTTTCTTTCTTCCTTCCTTCCTCCTTCTTTCCTTCTTCCTTCCTTCCTTCTTCCTTCCTTCCTTTTCTTTCTTCTTTCTCTCTTTCTTCTTTTTCTTTTTTTGAGACACAGTCTTGCTCTGTTGTCCAGGCTGCAGTGCAGTAGCATGATCTCCGCTCACTGCAACCTCCGCCTCTGGGTTCAAGGACTCTCCTGCCTCAGCCTCCCTAGTAGTTGGGATTACAGGTTCCTGCCACCATGCCTGGCTAATTTTTGTATTTTTAGTAGAGACAGGGTTTCCCCATGTTGGCCAGGCTGGTCTTGAACTCCTGACCTCAGGTGATCTGCCAGCCTTGGCCTCTCAAAGCGCTGGTATTACAGGCATGAGCCACCACACGCACCCCCCAGGTGGTATGTGTCTAAGGGAGACTTTACTATGTAATCCACAAGGTTGGAAAGGTGCCAGGAAAATAGTCTGTTTTTTGGGTAGTTGGTGTGTCCAACACATAGTGAGGAGGGCTCTTCCCTCAGCTAGGAAGATCTGCTTTTAGGCATGTTTATGCAAAGGGTTGTACAGCTTCTAGGCTGGGATCTGTCTTCAAGGCAGTGTTTTAATAAGCTGCAAGTCATGATGCGTTTGTGGTATGAAATAAATGCTGAGACTAACATTAAAAGAAAAAAAATGTAGTGGGCATGGTGGCTGACACTTGTAATCCCAGCACTTTAGGAGGCCAAGACAGGAGGATTTCTTGAGCCCAGGAGTTAGAGACCAGCCTGGGCAACACAGTGAGACCCTGTCTCTACAAAAACAAATTTGAAATATTAGCCAGGCATGGTGGTGCACCCCTGCAGTCCCAGCTACTTGGGAGGCTAAGGCAGAAGCATCACCTGAGCCCAGTAGATTGAGGCTGCAGTAAGCTATGATTGTGTTACTGTACTCCAACATGGGTGACAAAGCAGAACCTTACCTCAAAAAAAAAAAAAAAAAGTAATGGGATAGGATGGAATAGAATAGCTCAGAGAATTAGAATACCTTACTACCTTATTACAGGTACTAAGATAAATTTAGATTTTTGAAATGTTACTTGAATTATTTGTGTGTACTTGTGTAACGTAAGATGAATTTCTTACTCTGAATTCTAGTCAAAAGCACGGTGGCTTACACCTGTAATCGCAGCACTTTGGGAGGCCAAGGTGGGTGGATCACAAAGTCAGGAGTTCGAGACTGTACTGGCCAACATGGTGAAACCCCATCTCTACTAAAAATACAAAAATTAGCCAGGTGCGGTGGCCAGTGCCTATTTTGGGAGGCTGAGGCAGGAGAATTGCTTGAACCCGGGAGGCGGAGGTTGCAGTGAGCCAAGATAGCACCACTGCACTCCAGCCTGGGTGACAGAGCAAGACTCCATATCAAAAAAAAAAAAAAAAGAAATTCACTTTTCTAAAGCTTATTCCATATATAGGCAATATTTATATTAAAAAAGAGAAAAGCCACTACTTGGGTAATGTTAATTTAGCATTAGTATAGATCCATGGGGCTTAACGTTAATATTATAATAATAATAGCCAATATTCTAGGGTGACTCAGTTATTTCTCAGAATTTCTAATAGGCCTTACAGGTGTGCCAGAAACTTCTCTGAGGTCCCATGAGTTTGTGGGTCCCAGGACCAGCTTGTCCCTGGGCGCAGTGAGCCCATAGCTCACACCTCCCATGCTGCATGAGCTTAGACTTTTCCCTTTCTTCCACCTCTCCGGGAATCACTAAAGTGAGTGCGTGTGTGCTACCCAAGTCTGGCATGGACCTTTATGACTCTCAGCACAGGTCCATTCAAAATACTTTGTTTTATTTATAATAGATAAAATTAGAATCACCAAAAAGCCATAATAAATGTAAAATAATTGTTAAAATTGGTAAGACCTTATATCTAACAAAATATTACGCAGTTGTAGGGAGACCCCCTGAAACTATTGCTATGGAATGTTATGTAAAAGATGAAATGCTCCTGATTATTGTAAATACAAAATTGCATGCAGGATTGTGTAAAGACAATGTCAGGTTGGACGCCAGAATGAGCCAACAGCGCGTGATGTGCTTCCCCCTGCAGAGAGCCTATGAATGGACGTGCAGTCACGGAGGTTTCACATCACCAAGATTCCTATCCCAGTGTTCACAGCTCTGGGAATGGAATGCGACCCTTATGGAGAGCCTATAAATGGATGCATGGGGGGTGCCTGTCCATATGGATAAGATAGGGCTATAAACGCCCTCATCTTGCCACGGCTCTTCTAGGCCTCTTCAGGGTTAAGGCATACTCCCTTCTGAGAATTTCTGGTCTAACCGGTTGTCTAGCTTCACGTCCTGTTTCCATGGATTGTTTGTAACCAGCTTTTGTTGCAATTGTTACTGCTGATTAATATCTTGCTAATCCTAGGTTATGGAAAGACTGTGTTTCTGTTCTAAGGCTCTGTTAGAAATTACTGACCCACACACTATAGTGTAAATTCTTCTCTCTGTATACTGTACTTCTGCATACAAATGTTATGTTAAAGAATTACTTCATCCGCATGTGACCATCTCACCTCATAATCAAATGACCCTAAATCCCTCACTAACCTACCCCCACCCTCATTAAACTTGATAATAAATGCTGGTATATCCAGTGCATTGTTGGCACCATGGGACCAGAAGGCGGTGACCCCCCTGGACCCAGTTTTCACTATCTTGTGTGTGTCTGTTATTTCTCAGCCTGCCGATCCGCCTGGGAACAAAGAGAGAGCCCTGTTGCATTGCGGACTGCTGGCCAGATCCTGCAATATGCAGTCACTAGATTTTTTTTTCTTTTTTTTTTTTTTTTTGGAGATGGAGTTTTGCTTTTGTCGCCCAGGCTGGAGTGCAGTGGCACGATCTCGGCTCACTGCAACCTCCACCTCCCAGGTTCAAGCGATTCTCCTGTCTCAGCCTCCCAAGTAGCTGGGATTACAGGTGCCCGCCATCACACTAGGCTAATTTTTTTTTTTTTCGTATTTTTAGTAGAGACGGGGTTTCGCCATGTTGGGCAGGTTGGTCTCAAACTTCTGACCTCGTGATCTGCCTGCCTCAGTCTCCCAAAGTGCTCGGATTACAGGCGTGAGCCACCGTGCCCGGCCACCTAAAATTTTTAATTCACTAATTCACTCATTCGACAAATATTTCTTGAGCATGAAATATGTCCTCACCTTGGCTAGAAGGCCTATAGTGAGAAAGGCATATATTCTAACTTCTGATGCTTCTGGTGCAGTGGAGAGGTCGACAATAAACGGGAGAACAGGTGAAATGAATATGACAGCCCTTATAGGGCTATATTGAAAATAATCAGAGAACAAGAAAGACAAGCCTATTGTTCTCAGGGTGCTCAGAGATGGGCCCACCTAGGAGGCAGTTAGTTCTTTAGTCTGAGACGTAAAGGATGAGAAAATTCAGCCAAGAATAGAGCAGTAAAAAAAGATGTTTCAGGACAAGGGAATAACGAAAGAGCCCAGAGACTAGAGATAACTGGAAAGTTCCAGTAGCCAGTGTGGCTTGTGTGTGCCGACGGGGAAAGGCACGAAAGCGTGTGAAGTGGAGGCACAGCTTAGGCCATGCTAGACCTGCTGGGGAGAAAATGCTACAATGTTTAGCATCATAGAAAAAGGTCCTAACATGCTTTCTCTAGAGTTAATGCATTTAATCTTCACAACAACCTCATGAAGGAGGCACTGCTATTGTGCCCCGCTGCAGACAAGGAAATGGAGGTTCTCAGACAGTAAGAAACATGCCTAAACTAGCGATAACCCAGCACTATATGTGGTAGAATCAAAAGCGTGTTCACACAAAACTTGTACACAAACGTTTATAGCAGCATTATTCACGATAGCCAAAAAGTGCAAACAACCCATATGGCCTGGATAATCATCCACACAAAGAGATATTATTTAGCCATAGAAAGGAATAAAATTCTGATGCATGCTAGAATATGAATGAACTTTGAAAACATCACACCAAGTGAAAAAAGCGAGACACAGAATGATATCGTATGATTCCACTTATATGTAAACTTCAGAGTAACCACATCCATACAGACAGAAAAGAGATTAGTGCTTGCAGGGTCTTGGGGGACTGCAGAAATGGACAGTGACTGCTACTGGGTACAGGGTTTCTTTTGGGAGTTATGAAAATGATCTGGAATTAGTGGTGATGGTTTTACAACTCTGTGCATATAACAAAAACCATCGAATTGTATACTTCAAGGGAGAGAGCTTTATGACACATGAATTATATCTCAATAAAGTCATTACTCAAAAATGAAAGAAACGTGTTCAGTCACAGAGGCAGTGACAGTTCTTGGATTTGGAGCTGGCAATCAGGCTGTGGTTTGTGCTCATTTTTACTGTGCTATGCACCGTCTGTTCCTTCTGATAACTGGAGAGAGGCATGATTTTTACCCAACGAAGAAAAATAATCCCCTGCTCTGCAGATTACAACTTCTGTGATGCATGGATGTTTTAAAAATTAATTTTAATCAGTGCAGCGGGTTGGAGATTCATGGAAGATAGTGTTTGTGCTGTCTTCATTGAACATTATCATTAATAAGCTGATTTTACATTTTTTTACATGAACACAGGTGTGATAAATTCCTAGTTAGAAATTATATAAGGCTGGATTAAAATGTCCACATATCAAAACTCTTATGTGTATGTTATCATATGCCTACATATAATGCATGCTTAGTGGCTGATGGTCTTGGAGACACATCCCGTGTATTTGGCATAGAATGTTCAAATACATTTGGCAAAGAAGAGTGGCCCGTAGGTTGCACCTGTGTGAATAAGGGCCATTGAGTCAGAGGAACGTGAAACCGTTTCCTGGGACTTTCACTCACAAGTCTTTGATGTTAGACAAATTAACTCTCCAGAGCCCCAGTTTCCTTATGGGTAAAACTGGTATATTAGTAGTATCTAGTTTATTCAACTGCTCAGAATGTAACGGCTTAAAATGATCATTTATTGGCTCCCTTGGTTCTGCGGGCTGTCTGGGCTCAGCCACCCAGATTCTTCTTTAATCTGAGTCTTATGTGATTGCAGATATTTCTTTTCTTTTTCTTTTTTCTTTTCTTTTTTTTTTTTTTTTGAGACAGAGTCTCACTCTGTCACCCAAGCTGGAGTGCAGTGGCGTGATCGTGGCTCACTGCAAGCTCAATTGCAGATATTTCTTAACTGATGGTGGCTAAGTCTGCCTTCATCTGAAGGCTGGGCTGAGTTGATGTCCACTGTGGCTCACAGACATGGCAGTTGATGCTGACCCGTGCTCCTACAATGTTTTATTCCCTAGTTCTAGTTTATAAACGTTTGGGTTTGGGGCAAATTAACTTCTTGTAGCCTCAGTTTCTTCATTGGTAAATGAGTAGTAAAAGTTAATAAACAGAATAGTAAGAGCAGCCACCTTGCAGGGTTGTTGTAAATGTTAAACACAATGATCCATGGGTTGTACATGCCCGAACATCCTAAGCCCTTAATAAAGTTAGCTGTTGTTACTTTTGTTATGATGACGACAAGATAATACATTCAAAATACCTCTTGCTGTGCCTTACATGGAGAAGGTGTTTAACAGATTGTGGTTATGAGATAGAGCCTTTTGCATGTGTCATATAAGATTGTCACATGTGGCTTGGCAAAGATGGATCATAGGTCCCAATGTCCTTGCTCCTTTGTTTTCATAAGGGAAAGTTAACAGAGAAGGTTTACTTAGCTGAGAAGTGACTATGGGCTGGAATTTTACTGAAGATGAAGTAATTCTGTTATTGTACCAAAATTCATCTGTTCAAGACGAAAGGCATGGCAGATTTAGCCTTATGTGCACAATCCCTGACCTTGAGGTATCTTTCCTAAAAGCTGCAGGTGCTTTTTCTTCTGGAAACATTTAAGTGTGTCCCCTTTATATCAATAATAGGTGCGTTAATGGAGGTGGTCAGGGCAGGCAGGGGACAGGCTGGGTGACATGTGTTCTGGCCTTCTCAAATGGCTGTCACTCTATAAAAACACAGTGTAATTTGTTAAATGTCAAGTAGATTAATATGTCAGACCTGGGAACATTTGCCTTGTAGCATTGTAGCATTTAGATAATTGAATAGTGTAATAGCTCAGCATCTTGCTTCAAGTTAAAATATCGGGATTTATATGATTCTTAGCCACAAAACCATTTTTCAACAGCTTAAATAATCTTCCTAATAAGTAGAAGATGTTGTTTTGGTCCTTTCTCTGGCCAAGAATTTTTGAAGCAGACCAGCTCCTGGTGACAGATGTATTTAGCCAGAATAATATGCACATTATCAGGCAAACATGAATAGCTATTTAACGGAGCTTGAAATGACTTCAATCTATAAAGCTCAGTGTGGGTCAGAAGCTTTACCTGGCTGGCCCTATCAGTGCCGAATCCTGCAGCCTGATTTTGGAGAAGTCTCAGGGGCTGGGACCTGAGACTAGGGAAGATCTCTCCACCCCGTGTAGCATGTTCTTTAATTTTTCCTTTGCAATGTGGATTGCTGATATCATTAAACAAATTTGTGCAATCAATTTTTTTTAGAAATTGCTATCTAAATATAATATTAGTTTGAAAAGTGAGTTAAGCGAAAGAAGCAGTCAGTTAGGGATGGTAGTGAACTGAAAGTCGTGTGGCCCAACTGAAAAGAATGGCTGGCGCTCACTTGCTCTTAGTTTAGTGTTGCTATAAAGGAGTGCCTGAGTCTGGGTAGTTTATGAAGGATAAAAAGGTTTATTTGGCCCACAATTCTGATGACTGGAAGGTTAAAGCTTGGGCATTTGCATCTGGAAAGGGCCTCAGGGTGCTTCTATTCATGGGGGAAGTTGAAGGGGAGCTGATGTGTGCAGAGACCGCATGACAAGAGAGAGAAACTGAGGAAGGCAGACTCTTCTGGAAAGTAAGAGAGTGAGAACTCACTCACCACCACCCAGGGAGGACATTCATCTATTAATGAGAGATATGCCCTGTATTCGTCCATTTTCACACTGTTGATGAAGACATTCCCAAGATGGGGTAATTTACAAAGAAAAAGAGGTTTAATGGACTCACAGTTCCACGTGGCTGGGGAGGCCTCACAATCATGGCGGAAGGCAAAAGTCACATCTTACATGGTGGCAGACAAGAGAGAATGCGAGCCAAGTGAATGGGGTTCCCCTTTATAAAACCATCAGATCTCGTGAGACTTATTCACTACCACAAGAACAGTATGGGTGAAACCACCCCCATGATTCAGTTGTCTCCCACCAGGCCCCTCCCACAACATGTGGGAATTATGGGAGCTAGTATTCAAGATCAGATTTGGGTGGGGACACAGCCAAACCACATCATGCTCCTAGGACCTAAACACCAACAGGCTCCATCTCCAACCCTGGGGATCAAATTTCAACATGAGGTTGGCGGGCGGAGGCAGGGGGCGGGCGGAGGAGGGGGGGCGGGTTGGGGTAAAAACATCCAAACCACAGCACTTGCAGTCAGCTGTTTTCATGCAGTAATATAGGCCCAGTGTGAATTAATCTGTGTTTCAAAGGGAAGAAGGAAACACTATTTTTACATGCAATATTCTGATATTTAAATGTTGATGATGGATTCAATTTTTTTAAGAAGTACTCACTGTTCTAGGGAAACACAGATTTGACTCTGTGCTGCCACCTTACAGAAGGCAAATATCTGACCTAATATTTGTCTCTAAGGTTGATATTGGGTTAAAATGGAAGAGACCCTTCCCTTGTAGCCCACTGTGTCTCCAGACACTAGCCCAATATACATGTATTAAACAAATGAATTTGACTAATTAAACACCACCATGCAAATAGTTGGCATCCTTGGGTAAACAATGATATTTATTCTAGGGAAGAAATGTGAGAGATGTTATTTATTTCTAGTCATGAATTGCTTACATTTATTTCTAAGCTATTTCGGGTTTGTTTATGATTTCTTATTATGAAACAAAAAGAGACACGTAAGTATAGTTTGCAGGTGCAGAATCATTACAGGAAGGATAACTCAGCTTTCAAAAACCACACAAGAGGAGAATGCACCATTACAGAGTTCATTGTCAATCTTTGCAACTTCAAGGTTAGAAAAAAAAGGATTGACTTATTTTCTTTTCCATTAACTAAGACATTCACTAAGCAGCTTTTTAGAAAACCTTTAACTTTTGCCCCCAGGATGAGTGCAGCATGAATTGAAATCTGCACAAAAATAATGTTGGACAAACCACAAGAATGTCATTAATATCATTAGTCTCTAACCCTCTGTAAATGTCAGTGCTTTATCGCCATTAGACTTCATTTATCCTTTGGAAAATGAGATCAAAGGAAGTGTGAGGAAACACACAAAAGTCCAGAAACAGGGGTGTGAGAATTAATGCATTAATTATGAGTTCCTGAGAGGTTGTGCTGAAAGAAACACTGGGATTTGCTGTTCTCTCTCTCTCCATGGCTACCCGTCTTCTCTCTCTACTCCCTGCACAAACATGTCTGCACACCTATCAATGCAATGGTATTGCTGTTGCCTAGTGAGTTCCTATAAATGCATTTGTTTGTATCCTTGTGAATCTTGTTCCTGCAGAGACAGTGTGTGGCAGCCTGTTCATTCCAGCCCTTTCTATAACATCTGCTGACACAATAGCCTTTTTCTACATATAACTGGATATTGTGGCATCTTCCCACTCTGTCATTCCTATCACCACACTGCTGTGGTTGAGCTCAGGCTTCTATTCCTGAACTTTGTCTCTGTGGATTTGATCCTATGTGGCTTGAAACTTAAGTGGGTGGTGGCCGACCACAGAGATTAAGCCAGGGAACTGGCTTCTCTCTCCCTCCAACCTTCAGGAAAACCCAGGTCCTGATGTTGCAGTCTCACCAATGCACCTTAACCTAGCAGTTTCTCACTGTCTGAACTAGTATCCTGGGTTCTGTGTCCTAAATCCAAGAAAATTAAGGAACTTGGACACAAACTTGGGGTTGGAGCAAAAATTTAATAAGTGAAAGAAGAATACTCTCTGCAGTGGAGAGGGGAGTGCAAGTGGATTGCCAGTTTACAGCTGAATTCAAATGTTTTTTTTTTTTTTTTTTGACATGGAGTCTTGCTCTGTCTCCCAGGCTAGAGTGCAGTGGCGTCATCTCGGCTCACTGCCACCTTCATCTCCCCGGTTCAAGCGAATCACCTCCCTCAGCCTCCCGAGTAGTTGGGATTACAGGTACGTGCCACCACACCCGGCTAATTTTTGTATTTTTAGTAGAGACTGGGTTTCACGATGTTGGCCAGGCTGGTCTTGAACTCCTGACCTCAGGTGATCTGTCCACCTTGGCCTCCCGAAGTGCTGGGATTACAGGCATGAGCCACTGCACCCAACCTCAAAAGCTTTTTACATGAAACCGCTCTCCTCCCTGTAATTGTTTGGGTAACTTTTCTTATCAGTAAAGGTGTCTGTGCAACTCCCCTTCTCTTATGCGGCCGTGGGTATGTCTCTAGGCAAGCACAAAGTACAGCTTCTCTTGTTTGTATAACTGTGGGTTTGTTTTAGGTAAGCTTCCTCCCCCCTGTGCAAGTTCTCATCGTGTATATGCCTGAAAAGGGGAGGAAATTTTTCCTGGGAGCTCACTAATTACAAAGAACAAAGAGATTCTGGGCTGGACCTTGCTTGTTTATCTGTCCAGGTACAGCCTGAGTGTTTTCCCAGGTTGTTTTATTTCTGCCTGTTGCTGTGACTATTCAGGCCGACTGCTTCTGCAGTCTGACTTTTTCCCAAATGATTTTTCTTTTCCTTCTCCCTCCCTGATATCTGACTGTGCAATGCTGGCTCTGTAGCCTTGGGCTGGCTTCCCTGAGCTCCCGTGTCCTCACCAACAACAGGGATCATCACATCCACCTTGTAACGTGGTTGGGGATGTAAAGACGAGCTGGCAGGGTGCTTATATGTGCAATTGTTCAATAAACATTTGCCAGTCGCCCATGTGTAAGGTAGGGGGAAAGGTGAGATACAGTTTTTTTCTAATTTGCTCATTTGAGAAACACCTTCATGATTTTTTGTCCTATATTTGCCACCTCATCACACTGACTTGCTTTTTGTTTGTTTCCTTAAAAAACGTATTTTAGGCCCAGTGCGGTGGCTCATGCCTGTAATCCCAGCACTTTGGGAGGCCGAGGCGGGTGGATCATGAGGTCAGGAGATCGAGACCATCCTGGCCAACGTGGTGACACCCTGTCTCTACTAAAAATACACAAATCAGCCAGGCGTGATGGCGTGTGCCTGTAGTCCTGCTACTTAGGAGGCTGAGGCAGGAGAATCACTTGAACCCGGGAGGCGGAGGTTACAGTGAGCCGAGATCAGCCACCGCACTCCAACCTGGGCGACACAGGGAGACCCCATCTCAAAAAAAAAAAAAAAAAGAAGATGAAAAACGTATTTTAAAAGGAAGCTTGCTATCATTACTGAACATGGAAAATCACCCCCAATTTCCAAATTTACAAAATGTAGATATGATTAAAAATAAAACAACGTGGTTAAATTTAAAATAGAAAAAATAATGCATACGTGTTTAGAGAAGTGCATACCTGAAAACAAGTTCTTCAAGGAACAAGGAACTATTGACAATCCCTGGGAGACACCAGGAGAGGCTCCTGGTGGGTCGGGGAGTTCCTGAGCGCCCTGGGTGCGGGGTCTCCAGGTCTGAGACAGAACGGCCCTGCTCAGGTCAGAGGACAGCTGTGATGAGTGAGCGAGGTGGCCATTCTGCCTTGCCCTGGACCTTGTGTAATATTTTGCTGCGTTTGGAGGATAAGGACAAGTGGTAGTCTGATGTGGATTAGGGCATGGGTTTCCTGTGGCTCCCAGAAAAAGGGACACACAGAATTGCAATCCCTGCCCAGCTGCAGCCAACACCCAGGTCATCTGTCACCAGGCCCAGGGGACAGAGCAGGTCTGTACAGGTCTCACCACCCCTTCCTGTTGACTCTACCTCCAAGAATCCTCTGGGAAGTGTGTTCTTTACCGTCCTCCAATCCTGGTCTCTCCCGGTGCCCTGGGGAGGAGGCTGTGAGAAGATCAAGGTAACTGGACAACTCTTTGCACACCCCCAGGGGCAGAGTGCCTGCCAGCAGGACTTCCCAAAGCAGTCGCCAGGCTCCACGAAGCGGCGCTGATACTTTGGGGGCTTCCGCCTAGCGCAGGGCGGGGCCAGTGGGCAGGACCCTCCCCCCCAGGCTCCTCCCAGAAAGAGCGCGAAGCGGAGGGGAGGGGCTGCACGTTCCTGGTGTTTGCCTATTAGCGGGAACCATCAGCGGACAAGACACCCGCGTTTCTTGGACTCCTAGGGGCAGAGCCCTGTGAGAGGAGGAGGCACCACCTCTTCACCTATTCGCTGGACTTTGCCTAGATCGGGGCGGGCAGGTCCGGGCGTCTCGGCCCCACAGGCTTCTAGGGAGGAGGAGGGGCACACTTCTTTGTGACGTTTACCAGAAATGGGCGTGGCCAACGGAGAGACCTCTCCCACAGTAAGAAGGGGAGGGGCCCCACGCCAGTGTGGCCTTTTTCTTAAACCTGGCCAGGGGTCATCACTAGGCTCCCCGGGGGCAGGGCGCGGTAGGGGAAGGTACCCTCTCTGTGGGGCATTTGCTCTGCTGGGAGAGGCTAGTTGTCCTCCTGAGACCTCCAATTCACAGGCTGCAGGCGGCAGCTTCTGTAGGAGGGGCTTTGTGGGGGGACCTTCTCTTTGCAACTTTTGCTCAGGGCTGGGCAGGGCTGGCTGTCAGGCTCTGCCCAGGCGGGTCCCCATCACTTTGCTGGCTTTCTCTTGGTGCCCCTGGGACCAGGGGCCAGGGTTGGACCCCACAATCTCCTGGGCTACAGGAAGTGCTGTTTAGGAAAGGGTGGAGCCTGCCCCCTTTACTGGGGGGCTTAGTGCTGAGCTTGGTGGCTGGACAAGGTCCCACCCCTCAGCCCCCTTAGGATCAGTATCTGGTGGGGTGGCGGGGGGCGGGGCACCACCTCCTTCTATTCTTTGCCTAATTCTGGGAAAGGCTGCTTGACTGGGCCCAGCCCCCCACGCCCCTTGGTGGAGGACTCAGGTGGGGAGGGGCATCGGCCCAGCTGCTCCTGTGAGGAAGCGTCGCTCCTTAACTGTTACGAGGAGTGGTTACAGTTAAAAGAGATCAATCTGCAGCGCCTCCCTCCTCCCAGCCAGCTGTCTACCGAGAACAACCTTTTCTTGGAGCTTTTTGTCTTTGTGCTCCTTGGTGGTCCTAGGTTGGAGGGCCAGGGTGTTTAGGATGCAAAAGTAAACAGCATCCTTCCTCTTCCCTGGAATTCTGAGGTCCCTAGCCGCTGCACCTTCTAATCTCCACATTTCAGAGCCTTCTGTGGGTTGCTTTCTGTTTTATGTCCAGGAATTTTTGTTCTTTTCTTTTTTTTTTTTTTTTTTTTTTGAGACGGAGTCTCGCCCTGTCCCCCAGGCTGGAGTGCAGTGGCGCGATCACTGCAAGCTCCGCCTCCCGGGTTCCCGCCATTCTCCTGCCTCAGCCTCCCCGGTAGCTGGGATTACAGGCGCCCGCCGCCACGCCCGGCTATTTTTTTGTATATATTAGTAGAGACGGGGTTTCACCGTGTTAGCCAGGATGGTCTCTATCTTCTGACCTCGTGATCTGCCCACCTCGGCCTCCCAAAGTGCTGGGATTACAGGCGTGAGCTACCGCGACCGGCAGGAATTTTTTTCTTATTAGTGGGAGAAGAGGAGGAGAGTGAGCTTTTATTTTCTTCACCTTAACTGGAAGCCTGGTTGAGATGAGAAGCTTCTTACCTTAACAATACCCAGTTGACAGGAGAAAAGAAGGCAGCTCAACCTGGCTAAGCAAGGCGCTCAAAGTCCCTGTGGTGATGATGGGCTGGGATTCTACGCCACCTCTACCCAGTGTGAAAACCCAGTCCTTTAAAATGCATTGTGCTGTTTTACTGCTTAATGTTTAAGGGAGTGTGTTTTGCCTACATCTAGAATCAAATTAAAATCAAATTAGAAGGGATGGTTACAATTTTGGGAGGATTAATGTTTTGAAGATAGCATATCGGTCTTACCTCTAAGTTTTATGGGGAAAGGCAACATTCATCTCATAAGTTTGCAGGGTTTTTATTCAGAAAAACACCTTTGTATATCTTGATTGAAAAAGATATAAACTTTTGGGCACAGTCTAGGTTGAGTAAGTCACTGTGATGAGCTGAACTGCACTCCCCTCCCCCAATTTATGTATTGAAGCCCTAATTCCCCAGTACTTTGGAGTGTGAATATATTTGGAGACAAGGTCTTTAAAGAGATAATTAAGGTAAAATGAGGTTGTTAGGGTGGACCCTCATCCAATACGACTGGTATCCTTGTTAAGAGGAGATGAGGACACAGACATGTACAGAGGAAAGACCATGTGAAAACGCAGGGAGAAGACACCATCTGCAAGCCAGGATGAGGGGTCTCAGAAGAAATCAACCCTGTCAATACCTGAGCTCACACTTCCAGCCTCCAGAACTGTGAGACAATAAATTTCTGTTGTTTTACTCAGTCTGTGGTCATTTTTAAATGGCAGCCCTAGCAAACTAATACAGACATCTTTTTAAATAAGTAGGGAGAACACCCAGGGAATGGGACGGTGCTGTCAAGAGGACATGGAGAAGAAAACTCTTGAACCAAGGAGGACTTAGAAACACGGAGGAGGACCTGGATGTGCCCCCATTTATGATGGCACTGGAGCCAGTGGCTTCTCTCTTGCTCGCTCTAGCTGTCTTTTCTTAAGCTCTGGGAAAGTGGTATTTAGCTCTCAATTTCCAGGGCTCTCATTCTATATTTTGCCCCAAGGTTGTCACTAAATCCGGTTTGGTCAGCATTAGGTAAGTAGCTCTTTGGGTGACTGAGTGGGGTGGAGTGATGTCCAATAAACATCAAGGCACAATGGGCAGAGCCACAGGAACCGGGACATGGCATGGAGCGAGCCGTGGCTGGTCCAGAGCAGGTGCAGGTGGTGTGGTGGGGAGGTGTGTGCGTCCAGTGCTCAGCTTGCCACTACGAAAGCTCTTCACTTGAGCTACCATGTGCAGACATTGAAGAAAGGAGAGCTGAAAGACATAGGGAGCATCTGGCTTATACCTATGAACTTATAATTCCATACAATTTTTATTTTACTTTTAAACCAACACCCCTCCCCTTTCTAAGAACCACTCTTGGTTATCAGTGTGCTGGTTGTTAATATGAACCTTCTTCCAATAACTGCATGTAATTAAAAATAATGATCCTTTTCTTCATGGATACTCTGTGTTAAAATGTTAACAAATTTCCCATCAAAATTTCTCCCCCTCCTACTTTTGCCTGAAAGAGAGAAATTTCACATATTTTGGAACCTACGAAGGCTTTTCTTTTTTGGTATCTGGAGTTTAGTCTTCCATTGGCAAAATCATCTTAGTTATTCTAGGACTATCGCATCTTCAATTTTAGCCATGGAACTCAGCTTAGACGGTGCTTCCCAGATTGTGGTGGTCCTATCACTAGTGTCGTGTAAAGTCATTTTATATGGGAAAATAAAAACTAAAATTTTGGTGATGACTCACTTATTTTAAATGTTTTAAAATTATTTTCAATACATCAAAATTATTATTTCATGAATTGCAGTTTAGCTAAGTTTAAGAATCAATGAATTGAATAAAAAATTAAATAAAAACAGTACAGGTGTAAAGAGCAAATACAATTTTAAAATAAGAGACTTAATTCTCCCTGTTGAAAATAAGAAGAATAAAGAAAAAGATACCTCCTTCCTTTTCTTAGAGCACTTTAGAGATTTCCTAATTGTAATTGTTTTTTCTGTCTCTTTGAAATGTATGTAAATCTCTTTAAAAGCTAAAGAAGTCTTTTCCAGCTTTATGACCAGAAATGTCTTTTCTTATGAACCTGGGACTCATCCTTTTGGAATATCGTTTACAAGGAAGATGGCTGCCGTCTCTCCCAGCTTCTGTGAAAAGGTAGGAGTCTAACTTGCATAGTCTCCTTACTCTAAGTTGCAAAACTATCTCCTGTCATAAAGATAGAAAAAGTGTATTTTTTTCTGTATGAAGCCAATTAGGTAACACAGATGGTAACCTCAATTACTTGGTGAATTTAGAATGAAGTATGTGTGACAAATGGTGCTGTTAGGTCCTTTACTTCAGAACTAGTTATTGTTTATCTTGAGAACATGTGTAATGAGTTGTATTGCTTTGACTATATTAAAGGGTGAGATTTCTTTCTATCTTTGCAATCTCTTAGCAGATTGCCTGTGATGTGTATCACATTCTGGTTTAACACTTATTCAATAATAAAATGATAAAACTACACTTTCTTTCTCTACTATGTTTATGGGGAGATTTTCTGCGTTAGCCAGATATTTTGTTTTGAAGTGTATTTTCCCAACACTGGTGATACACACCTATCAAAAACTGCATATGTAGGTGAGATGTAGATTATCAGTGGCTGGGAAACACTGAGCTAGAGAAAGACATAATACTCCAGCGAGCTAGAGAAAGACATAAAACTCCAAATACCTAAGCATTTGGGTGTCTGTTGGTTTTACTGGGTTGCCTCTGGCCTATTGGTCTATTTGTCAAAAAGTGACTGTCAGCATTTCCTCAAATGTTCTTATACAATTTTTTTTTCCACAATAAGAGCTAAGGAAAGGGGAAAATATTGGCATTGGTCCATTGTCTCTCTCTCTCTGTTCTTTTTTTTTTTTTTTTGAGATGGAGTCTTGCTCTGTAGCCAAGGCTGGAGTGTAGTGGTGTGATCTTGGCTCACTGCAACATCTGCCTCCCAGGTTCAAGCGACTCTCCTGCCTCAGCCTCCCAAGTAGCTGGGATTGCAGTTGTGCACCACCACGCCTGGCTAATTTTTGTATTTTTAGTGAGACAGGGTTTCACCACGTTGGCCAGGCTGGCCTCGAACTCCTGACCTCAGGTGATGCACCCACCTCGGCCTCCCAAAGTGCTGGGATTACAGGCGTGAGCTACCGCGCCTGGCCGATTCATTGTTTCTTTTCATAGATTCTGAAATCCAAGGGCGGTTGGAGGTAAACGGGTGTACATCCTTTCATCAGCCTTTTCTGGAAAATAGACAGTATTATAAAACCAGTGATGGAAGTGTTGTATCTTTGGCTTCCCAGAGATCTCAGAGAAGTGCGAACCACTTTTATGTGAGAAAGGTTGATGTGTACCTACCTAAGGGGCCGGGGAACATTGAAAAATATCTTACAAAAGGCTTTTCACTGCTGCCAGGCTGCATGATGCATTCACATCACAACCTCATGCCTCTGGGGGAGTTCTAGCAATGAACCTGTTGTTGGCCTTATAGTGGTTGCTCTCCTCACAGTTAAGTCCTAGGTGAGGTAACTTCGGATTCAACTGTGAGGAGAGCAACCACTAGGTGGTTGATGAGGTACATCTCAGCAGATCTTTTTCATAGTTTTGGCAGGAAACAAGGCCTTCTTCATTAGCGCAATCATATTATTCAAGAAATAGCATTGATGAGTAGTCATCAAAAGATTTCCATCTAGCAGGTGATGGAGATGAGAAGGAAATGCTCGTCATCATTAGTTATGAAAGAAACAATGTCTGCGGTCCAATACACTGATTAAATCTAGACCCAAGTTTTCTTCCTGTAAAAATGGATATCATATCTAAAGGTCAAGATCAATTGTGAGGAAATGTGTGAAGGCACTTAGACAAACTGCATTAAGGTAAGCTATTGATCCATAAACTCAGCTTTTGCTGTTTTTTTCTGAGTAGACATTTACATTTAGATTCTCTTGACAATTGGTATAAAACCTGTTCTCTTTATAAAGTCTACCCTACTTTTAACCCCACAGATACTTCAGTAACTTTTAACATTTCAACCTTTAAGAATGAGGCAAAACCCCAAATAAGTCAACATTGGAGCTTATTAGCTGTTTCAATAGTTTAGTGATGAAAGAGTATTAAATACTGTTTAATAAATGACTTGGTTATATGTAGGTTTCATTTGCATTCTCCATGTTAGTACTTTCCTAACAGGCAAAACTGAGAGTTATGTGTTCTACACTTTGAAAATAGACAACATTGTCCATGACTAGGAGCTAGATGTTTAAAGCACAGGAATTGCTGATAATTTAGAAGTTTATATCTTTTCTAAAATGAACTTACACTCATATTTTATAATCAACTTTTCCTGACATGGCCAAAATAATTTGGCTGTATTTTCACCAGCTCAGAGATAACAAAGGAGGGATTAAAATACTTGTAGATTTATTAATACTAAGTCATTATCATATACAAAAAGGCAACTCCCAGAAGAAATAAAAATCATTTATAAGTCCATGAAAAATCATTTGTCATTGACCAAAAAAAATCAAAGAAACTAAATAAAAGAATAATGAAAAAAGCTTTTTACTTTAAGTCATGGCAGGTTAGGTAATTTTGGGATGATTCTCAGATAACTCTCCCATTAAGGACAACAAAAAAATAACAAATGCAAATAGCAGCCAATGGTTTATTAATAAAGGATTCCCAGGCTAGTATCCAGGGTTGTACAGAGAGATCCAGGGAAGGAATCCTGGACTTTGAGGCCCCTCTTCCCCGCAGGCCAATTCCAGAGGAATTAGCTGGAATGCTTAGATCTGAGAGGTACATTGAACATCTGGTGTGACTAAGGAGAAAAGGAATGGTATTTAGGGAGTGGCTGGATGGGGGCCTGATGGACCGACACTATATTTTGGGTCTCCCCAGGATAGCACCTTAGGGGTAAATGTGAGCCACAAATAGGCAGTCCTTCACAAAGACCTCATCTGAGTTTGAAATCACCCCAACTGCGGAAATAAGATAGAGTTCATATTAGTTTGCAAGTGCCCCATGTGTGACTTACGGCATCACGTACAATTTCTCTCTGGAGGAAAAAAAATTCATCCTAGCATTTCAAGCAATTTAGCAGAAACATAGTCCCCCACAAATAAAAATTAAATAGGCTCATGAACAAACCAAAACACTGTAGATGAAAACCAGCAAAAACCAACACATGATAGAAACATATAGGTTAAATCCACAAAGCCTCTGCATATTGTAATTGCTACCCACAGACTTCAAGACAACTATACATTTATGTTAAGTGAAATAAAAGATGAGACTGAAAATTATAGCAGAGGAATGGAAACTATTAAAAAAGCACCTAATGCTATAAAAATAAGTTTTAGAAGTAAAAACAAAGAAACAAACAAAAGGCAAAATGTAAAACTTAGTGGATTAATTTAAGGACAAATTAATCATTGAAGAGAAAATTAGTGGACAAGAAGATGCATCAGGGAAAAAAGTCCAGAGTAAACACCAAGAGTCAACAGGATTAAAAATAAAGGAGCTAAAATTAGAACTGCAGAGGATACAGTTAGAAGGTCTAACATTTAAGAATTTATATTTTTAAAAGCAGAGAAGCAATAAAATGAGTCAGAAGCAATATTTGAAGAGATAATGGCTGAGGACCTTCCAAAATTGATTAAAGACATCAAGAAAACTGAGGAATTCCTATGAACTCAAGAAAAAATACTTTTATAAAGGATCCACAGCTATATCAATTACAGTAAAAGTACTAAAATTCAGAAACAATTAAAAATTTCAAAAGAAATTTGTTTCAAAGGAAAAGACAGATTACCTTCCTAGGAACAACAAATAGACTTGACATCTGACTTTTCAACATAAACAATGGAAGATAGTAAACAGTGAGATGATATCTTTACATGGCTGAAAAAAATGCCAATCAAGAACTCTGTAACCAGTGAAAAAATCCTTAAAAATTTTGAAATAAACATATTTTAGACAAATAACAGATAAAAATGTATCACAGACCCACAGTAATGAAAAGTGTACTGAAGACAGAAGGAAAAATGATCCCAGATTTTGGGTTAGAGGTGCAAGAAGCAATAAAGAGTAGAAGGGGTAAAAATGCGGGTCTATATATCGATGAGTATGGACCATGTAAAACAAAAATGAAAATGACTTGTGGGATTTAAATACATGTAGAATTAAAATACAAGACATAAACAGCATTTATGTCAGGAGGTGAGTACATGGATATAAACTGTTCTAAGACCCTTTTATGGTCCTAGAAGATAGGAAAATTATCAAATTATATTCAACTTCCATAAATCGAACATGCTTTTTAATGTCTAGGGTAACAATTAAAAATATAGCAATAGAATGTAGAAGAGAATATTAGAAGCAATAGAATTAAGATGGGAAACAGAATAATAAAAATTTTGCACTATGAAACAAGGATAAAAAAGAAACGAAACAAAACAGACTAGACAGATAGAAAGCACATAATAAGATAGCAGCATAAGTTTATACTGGCAAACATATAACCTGTGAACTGACTGAACTGTTCAACTTAAAGATACTGATTTTCACTGTGAGTTAAAGGGAAAAGAACCTATATGCTGTTTATAAAAATCCATAAAAATGGGAGTGGCCTTTGGGAGATTTTACAGTGCTACTAATATTCGCCACCATTATGTTACATGGGTAAACTTTGTGAATATATCACTTTGTGATAAGTTAATGGACAATACATTTTTGTTCATACACTGTTTTTGCATATTTATGCTATAGCAAAGTATTTTAAGAAAAAATTCTATATAATGTTAAATTCTAAAATTGTCAATGAGTTAAAAAATGGAAAAATGTGCTAAAAATGTGCAAATAATTGTGTACTCTTACACTGAACCACTTGCCCAGTGTTTCTGGAGTATATTTGATCATACATATTTTCAAAATAAATGTTGACATTTATATATCCTTTGATCTAACAATGATTCCCGGGACTATAATAAGGGATGTGAGTAATGATATTAGGTTGGAAATTATCAAGAACATTGTATATTTTAGAGAATAATTAGAATAAAATATAATAGGAGATTAGTTAAGCGAACTATGACCTTAGCACATAATGGAATATTAGTCATCATTAAAACTATATTGAAAAGTAATTTTAAAAACATAAGAATTTATTCAAAATAAACCATTAAATGAAAAAATTATAATAATAATAGCAAAAGGAAAGACTAGTATGGTGTTTATGGTGTGTCAGGCAGTGTTGTTAGCATTTAATATTAACCTTTTAGTCTTCACAACAGTTACATGAAGCAGGTACTGTCATCCGCATTGAACAGGTGATGACACATGAAGTATGGAGAGGGTGAGCAACCAGACCAAATTTGCCCAACTTTCAGGTGGCACACTGCTGCCTTTCTGTAAATGAGCATATGCAATAGAGGCCAGTCCCAGTTTCATCAACTATTATTTTTTCTAGATAGATAATATCAAATAAAAAATGATCTAAACTTAGGTAGAAAGAGAGTTTACTGAAAATGAGGATTTAAACAAGAACCAGCCAGATGAGGGAGAAATGCATATTGCAATAGGGGAGGATCTTCCCGTATGAGATTTGCAAGCAAATCTCAAAGGCCAGGCAGAAAGGGGACTTTTCTTTTAAAGGGAGGAGAAAACAAGGCTAGAAAAAAAAGGCTAGGCAGAAAGGGGGCTTTTCTTTTAGAGCAGTGGTCCCCAACCTTTTTGGCACCAGGGACTGGTTTTATGGAAAACAGTTTTTCCATTGACCAGGGTGGGGGAATGTTTTTGGGATGATTTAAGTGCATTACATTTGTTATGCACTTTGATTCTATTATTATTACTTGTAATATAGGATAAAATAGTTATACAACTTCCCATAATGTAGAATCAGTGGGAGCCCTGCATTTGCTTTCCTGCAACTAGATGGTCCCATCTTGGGGTGATGGAGACAGTGACAGATCATCAGGCATTAGATTCTCATAAGGAGCGCAAAACCTAGATCCCTCGCATGTACACTTCACAATAGGGTTTGCACTATTGTGAGAATCTAATGCTGCTGATGATCTGATAGGAGGTGGAGCTCAGGTGGCAATGTGAGCGATGGAAAGAGGCTATAAATACAGATGCAGCTTCCCTCACTCACCTGACAGTCACCTCCTGCTTTGAGACCTGGTTCCTAATAGGCCATGGATGGCCAAGGGGTTGGGGACCCTTGTTTTAGAGGGAGGAGTAAACAAGGCTAGAAATAATTAGGTGTCATGGAGTGGGATGAGTCAGTGGATTGATTGGATGATTGATTAGGAATTACTTTTTTCCTGAGGTCAGCTGAGTTTCAGGAGGGGTTATTAGAAGGGGTTGTTCTGAGTTCTAATGCTTAAAGGTGAGCCAAAATTTGTGACCCTGAGGAAGGAGAGAAACCCGACTAAAGTTTGATCAAGTCAAATTAATCGAAGTTTTATCCAGACCGGTTGGTGGGGTCAAAGGACTTGGCTAATCATTTGCCAGACAATGAATAGGAATTTGGAGGATCTATGTCTGTCCTTGTCATGGGGAAAAAGAGGGTCATTTGTAAATTTATCTAAGTCATATGGGGAAGGGTCATTCTTTGCAGTAAACTCTAGGGGTGGGGGGATTTTTTTTGACCATTGCTGTTTCCAAGAACACTTCCAATGTCCATGCAGTAAGACACATATGTACATGGGATTGCAGACCGTGTTAGGCAAAAAAGAAAATTGTAAGATTAAGGGTGATGGAATTACAGATTATTTTTCCCTTTCTTTCTTTTTCTGTGCATGTATAGTTCTCTGTGTGTGTATCTATCTATCTATCTATCTATCTATCTATCTATCTATCTAATCTATCATCTCTCTCTCTCTCTCTCTCTATCATCTATCTATCATCTATCCTATCTTCTATTCTCTCTTTCTTTCTCTCACTCTCTCTTTCTTTCTCTCACTCTCTCTTTCTTTCTCTCTCTCTCTCTCTCTGTCTCTCTCTATTTACCATCAGTCTATTTTAGGCTGTTATATTATCAAATGAGAAAACAAATGTAATGAGGAACACAATGATCAGTACATAATAAGTAGGCAAATGTTACTTCTGGCATCATCATGTCCATAAAATTAAAAGAATGTGAAAAAGTCTTTTTTTTTTCAAAGAAAAAAAGAGAAAAATCAGTATCCTGTAGACCTTTTTATTTCTAACAGAGTTTCCTCTTAAGAGAAAAGCAAAGCCCAGACCCTGAGTACTCCTTCTCTATCCTGATGACTGTGAAGGCATTTGCAATAAATCTCCTCTTGGACATTAGGTGCACATCTGAGGAAAGGCAGTGGAAGACAGGAACGTATTCCCATGACTATTGTCATAACTTGGCTAGGAAAGGTTCTTTACACTGGCAGATGCAGGCTTGTCTCTGACAGAGCCCTGGTATTTTCTTCCATCCTGGGGCCCTTGGGGAAGCCTTGGCTGTGTGATGGCACCATCTGGCCACCTGCAGATCTTTTGAGTGTGCTTTGGAGATTGGTGCCAATGGTCTTTCTGTTCTGGCTGGCATTCCTGGAAGTATTTCAAGTGCTGGTTTTAGGAGCCCACATTCTGAAATGCCCATCTCAGGGTTTTGTTTTCTTTCATTTTGTTCTAAATATTGGAAGGAAAATATATCAAAGGTTGCTTGGTTTTGCAGTTCTCACCGGGGAGTTGAGTCTGATAATTCAGTGCTTTGTTCAGAAGCCCAGGAATGTGAATTCTAGGGAAAATCTTGACACATATTAAGGAAGCTAAAGAGAATATTGTTCTTGGTCATTTCACTTCAAGCTGATGTTGCCCAGCTGGCCACCTGGGACCGTGTCTTTACTTGGGCTTGAGTAAGTTCATAGCACAACCGGAAATGATGATCCAGGAGCTATCACTGAAACCAAATGGGGAGTAAGAAAGGCATATGAGCCTGGACTTTGGAGCCAGTCAAATAATCCTGAGTTTATTCAAGTTAAATAATGTCTCTGTGCCTCAGTTTCCTTATCTGTAAAATGGGTTTATTAATCTGCACCTACCACATGGGGCTTTGGTAAGGATTAAATGAATTATGACATGCGAAATGTTAGGAGAGTCTACTGCCTGCAGTAAGTTCATATTATATGATGGTCACTATTAAACCTAAGCATGTGAACAAATGGCCCCCAGTCAAGTAATTTTAAACAGTGTTATTTGTGTACAATATCACATGTATCTCATAGGTACACCCAAAACTTCCAGAGTGGTCACCAGTGCCTGTTTCTCTTCAGTATTTTTGTCTGTTTTTAATCCCACCCTAGACTCCTGAGCACACATGCAGACTAAAGTTCGCTTTTAAAACATAACAAATGTGAGAGATATCTTCCTGTTTTTATTTTTTAAATGGAGGAGTCTTTGATGGTGTAGCAAAGTGTTTTATCATTCCTACTAATTTGAAAATGAGGCTGTATAACCCACTCTGATTGTATCTGAATTATCGCTGCTCCTGCCTCATTTCAGTGTCTGGAAAAGAGAAAATTGAATGCTGCACTCTAATAGCATGTTAACAAGGGCAGATTAGATGTAGCAAGAGGGGTTCTTTTACTAGACTAATTGAAAGTATCACTTGGTGATTGGAGGACATTGGCTTGTGACTTTGAGTAAGCACTTCTTACAATTAATAGTGACTAATGAAAACTGAATAGTACAATAAATCATATCACTGATAGTGTAAGGGGAAAAGTCATTGGCCTGAACAACCCTCATTTAAGAACTTGGAAGCAGCACCAGTAACAATTTTATAGGTGAAGACAGTAGTAAATCATAAGGGTTAAAGCTTTTATGGTGTAGCCAAACTGCCTCAGGTCATATATCAACTTTGTCATTTATGAGCTGCATGACCTTGGGCAAGTTACTTAATCTCAATGGGCTTCGTGTCCCTCACGTATAATCGATGGTTTATAATAATAGCACCGAATTCATATGACCACGCATATGTTGCCTATTAATATTGTTAGGGAAGGTGTATCAGTCAGAAGGGCAGAAAACAAGTAGCACATTCAAAGACAGTAAATGGAGTGAGTTAATATAGGGAATATTCACATAGGGGTGGACAAAATTAAGGGAACCAGTGAGAGGGGGCAAAACACATGGGAACTTCTCCAGTGGAGCTGTCTTCACATGCAGGCTGGAAGGGCAGATGTGGGTGAGATTGTCACACCCCATAAGAGTGGTGGCCATGAGAGAATGGCTATCCAATGGTACTGTGGGCCTCCCCAGATGAACAGACTTCACAAAACCATGGCCAGCAGAGAGGGAGTAAGCAAAATAAATTCCCTGATCTCTCTGTGCTCTTGTCCTCCACAATTCTGCTGGTGTCTCCATTGACTAAACCTCATCAGAAGTCGAGAGAAAGGGAAGCCAAGTGATGCTGTACAAAGAAGTCAGTCTTCAGAGCACAGAGGAGGGCGGGGAAGGGTGAAAAGTGCATCTGGAGGGAGAGGTAGGAACTATCTAACCCAGAGGACAATCGTCTTCATGAATTCAGCTATAATGGGCATGCAATCAACACAAATAAATAAGAGGAAAAATTGTCAATATAGTTGCACACTCTTTTCTAAGTATTTCTCAATGGATGAAAATAGCTTGCACAATCCCTTCCTTGCTTCATAGGGGACAGTTTCCTATAGTTTAGCTAAAAGCAGAAATGGTGACAATTCTATCAAGAACAACATGAGCAGAAACAGAAACAGCAACTAGCATTTCTGTAATGCTTTATCATTTACAAATGCTGTAGTCTATTAAATCACAATTGAACCTCATCATAACAATGTCTTAGTTAGATATTTAGAAACATTTATAAACGAAGAAATGGAAGCGTGGAGAGCTTACTTGGCTAACTGGAAGACATTATGTTAAGCAGAATAAGCCAGAAACAGAAAGTTAAATACAGCATGTTCTCACTCATACGTGGTAGCTAAAATAAAAGTTTATTTCAAAGAAGTAAGAAGTCGAACAGAGAATAGCAGAGGCTGGAAAGACTAGGTGAAGCGAGGGATAGAGAGAGATTCATTAAAGGGTACAAAATTACCCAGATAGGATTACTATACATTATATGTATTGAACATCACTATGTATCCCATGAATATGTACAATTATGATGTGTCAATTAAAAAATAACAGATAAAAATTTCAAAAAGAAATGAAATAACATTAGATCCAATTTAAAAAAGGCTACAGTGTATTTTTTTTAAAAATGAGGTAACATTCATGTAACATAAAATTAACTATATTAAACAGTTCAATGGCATTAAGCAGATTCACAATAGAGTACAACCACGTTGTAAATCTACACCCTTCTCAGTCTTAATTCCTGAGGGTTTTAAGATACTGTGAGATATTGTCTCACAACAAATCTTGTCATCACAGTCTTCATATATTCTGTTTGTTCCCAAAACATCATAATGAGATATAAGTTTTAAAGTAATCAACCAACCTGAATATCTTGCTGAAATAAAATTGTTGGCTGAAAAATTATAGAAGTGTTTATGAGAGAAAAGTGAACATACATTAATTTCTTTTTTTCTTGAGATGGAGTCTTGCTCTGTCGCCCAGGCTGGAGTGCAGTGGTGCGACGTCGGCTCACTGCAACCTCTGCCACCTAGGTTCAAGCGATTCTCCTGCCTCAGCCTCCCGAGTAGCTGGGATTACAGGCATGCACCACCATGCCCGGCTAATTTTTGTATTTTTAGTAGAGATGGGGTTTCAGCATCTTGGCCAGGCTGGTCTTGAACTCCTGACCTCGTGATCCACCCATCTTGGTCTCCCAAAGTGCTGGGATTACAGGTGTGAGCTACTGTGCCCGGCCTAATTTCTAATTTACACATCGCTACATCCAACGTGTTTCCTCAGGATTGCCTTTAATGTGAAACTAAGGTAGGTGAGAAGAAACCTTTGCAGAAGTTCAACAAAAATGGGCCATATGTGTTCTCTCTTATATTCTCATACGCTTCCTCTCCTAAAATTGAGAAAAAGGGTAATCTTTCTCTGTACCCGTATAGTTTGTTTTATATTAGTTTTTGATGCTAAAAATCACTTCCATTTCTGAGAAAATGGCTTCAGAGTTTATACATTTCTCGCCTTTCTTAAAATTGAATATCAATTACTTTCTCTTAAAAGGTTTCAGAATCTATTAATGGGAAGCAGTCATCAACCTTTAATGGAATACTGTCATCCCTTAAATGCAGCTTTCGGTTTTCTGAGTTTGAATGAAAATGATCACGTAATCCATAACTTATCTCTACTATAAAATGCTGTAGACCAATAGTAAAATTACATATTATCATATAATTGAGATTCAGATAAGATACATTGGATGAATCCTTGGCCAAAATGAATATTGTGTAACTCCACTCATTGTTTCCAAATCCACCACCATTTTGGACTTAATTAACTAATTATACAAGTTATTTAGTGAGCGATTGACCTATTGATTAAGCAGCTGAATGAAGAGAATACCAATACCCTAACTTATTTATCTTTAGTAACAGGATAAATTTATGACTCATAAATGTACAAAAAAAGGACTTGCTTGTACAAAAAAGGACTCAGAAGATTTAGCTCTGGGGTTAGTGATTTTATTTTCTTCTATATCAACATTGCAGATAATGTAAGATGTTCTTAACAACGGGTCATGGACAAATGAACAAATAAAAGAGGACCATTTAAATTGGAAGGATGTGTATAACTTGTGTAATTAGACAATTTAGCCAAAAATGGTTGCGGATTTGGATACAAACAATTTATCAGGATAATAATGAAAGGAGCAAGAAGTGGTCAAAGCGTATGCACTGGCGACAGTTTAAAAATATCAGATGTGATATGTTTCACTTCACTCTAAAATAGGGCTCAGAATTGTGGTTCAAAGACCACAAGCCTGAATGTCCAAAGACAACAAAACAATGCTGACTTTACCCTCATAAATTATTTTCATAAGACATTGATGGTGTTCACTCAGCAAATAGTTATTGAATACCTGTGGTATGTCAGGAACTATAAAATAGGTTATTTAGGATGTGATGATGAACCACTCACTGAGAGTGATCTTGAAAACACAAAATGAAAATCAAGCAAAGGAAATCCAAGTTAGAGAACTTTGTAGGTTCAAGAGGTGAAGATGATGTAAACTTGGCAAAGTAATGCTCAGAGTTATTGTGTCTCAGGTCTGGGGTCAGACAAACCTGGTCTTGAATCCCAGAGCATCCATCTGGTGATAACTCCTTATTTATTTCATAAAAAAAATGGGTGCTCAAGTTTCTCTCTATGTATGTGTAATTGTCTATATCTCTTTTTAGTTATCAGTTTTGCTTCATATATATTTCAGGCTACATCATTAGATGCTCTCACATTTAGAATTGGCAAACTCCTACGCCACATTTTTTGCCTTCTCAGCACCTTGAGAGCGCTTTGAACTTTGATCTACTTTTTAGCAGCTTTCTGTTTAGACGCACAGCACTCTCCCCTGTGTGGTTTAAGAACCTGGCAATGTTTTGAGAACAAAGTTGGAGGGTAGTGTTTACTTCTCAGTACCTCCTTGCTCTTCGGGATTATGGCCCCTCAAGTGTTGGCTTCCTTGGCAGCTGTGAACCCAATATTTGTCTTTCCATCCATGTGGAATTCCTAAAAGCCCTGCTGGATTCTTATGATATTTAATTCAAAACACTCTGGAAACACATGCCTCATAAAACCAAAGGCAACTTGGCAGATGCATCGCCAAGCGGGGATGCCAGAAGAACAAGTGTGATCGCCAATTTCGGGCAACCTGAAACAGCATCAGAATTCTAGATCATTGCACCAATCTAACAGTTTTTGTTAAAAAGCCATCTCTTTCTTTCATTCTTGAGCCTTCATGCCATATTCTGCCGTAAATTAAGAAGATGGGAAATATGTTATCTAGATAATAAAAACCCAGGTCAGATAGACAGTGTTCTAGTGTGTGGCCGAAAATTATCCATTTAGTACTCTGAGTGATGAAGTTTAGGTGAACAAAGGGGCTTGGGAATGTTTACCCTGCACAGAATTAGGGGAGAGAGTAAAAGATGGAAATAGGAAAGAATTTAGTCCAATCATTCCCTATTATCTGATTTAAATAGTTTCAAATTATCAACACACTGCTCTCCACTGCTGAATTATGATTTCTCTGTACACACTTGCCTCTTTCTGTCACTAAATTATCTTTTTATTAATTGTCAGGAAACTGTTGCCTTTTGTTTAACTTACCTCCTGCAGAATGCCCATTCTGCACAGAAACTCACCAAGAGAAGGGCATTTGCAAGACAAGGACCACCAATCACATCTCCCAGTATCTTTTATTGTTCTGAGATATTTGGGGAGCTAAATGGTTTTTAAAATACAGGTTTGTCATGTGTAAGAGTGCGAATGACTCTGGGATATTAGACAAAAAAACCTGACTAGTTTTGAGAAAGGACTCAAGTGCTTCTTCTTCCAGTGGGAATGGCTTTATTTATTTATTTTGAGACAGAGTCTCCCTCAAAATTAGTAGATTTCTGTGACTCATTCACTGTGCCTCAGGTTCCTATCTACACAACAAGGATAATAGTAATACCTGTTGCCTAGGATTGTTGGAAGTATTTAATGAGATAGTGCATGCGAAGCTCAGTGCTTGGCACACTCCTAACTGGCCTTTCTCTTTCGTAATTATGTTAAGGTAAGGACAGCTTCAGAAATTTTGCATTTCTCATTCCCTCTGCTTGGAATTCTCTTCTTTTAGTCTTTGCACAGCTATTTCCAAGTTTTATGATTGTAACAGCACTTACAAGCATCTAAACTATTGTTTATGTATTAGTTTTCTTGTCTTCTCTCACTAGAATGCACCTGCCTGAGGGTGGGGACCATATCTGTTTTGTTCACCTCAGCAATCCCGGTATCTGCAAGAGTGCTGACACATAGGAGCTTCTCAAAAACAATTCGTGAATGAGTGAGTGAGCAAGTGAATGAATAATTATTTTTATGAGGGTGGGGAATTTTTGTAGTCATGATGGTTCCAACAAAAATAAAAATGAGAAAATTATATCAAATAGCATTTTTCTGAGTAATTTTTCTTCCTCTCCCATACACCTCTTGAGAAAGTCTCCTTCTGGTCTATATTCTTTGACCATTTTTTGGATAGGGTCTCACTCTGAAGCCCAGGCTGAGTGCGTGATGTGATCACAGCTCACCGCAGCTTTGACCTCCTGGGCTCAAGCGATCCTCCCACTTCAGCTCCCTGAGTAGCTAGGACTACTGGTGTATGCCACCATGCCAGGTTAATTTTTTAAAATTTATTTGGTAGAGACAGGGTCTTTCTATGTTGCCCAGGCTGGCCTCGAACTCCTACACTTAAGCAATCCTCCCTCCTTGGCCTCCCAAGGTGTTGGGATTAGAGGCATGAGGCACTGCATCCAGCCTCTCCTACATTTTTGAAGTTTTGGCTAGTCTCCACTTTTTATATTAGTCCACAAGACATTGTCAAATCTTTTTTTTTAGATTAATAGACTATATTTTTAGAGCACTTTTAAGTTCACAGAAAAAAATGAATGGAAAGTATGGAGAATTCTCATCTACCCCCGTACCCACACACATGCAACCACCCCAATTTCAACATCCCTTACCAGAGTGGGACATTTGATACAATCAATGAACCTACATCAACACATCATTATCACCCAAAGTCCAAGGTTTTTTGTTTTGTTTTGTTTTGTTTTTCTGCTAAGTGTTCACCCTGGCTCCTTAAGGGGAAGTTCATCAATTAAATTATCTTTACCTGGTTCTGCACTTACATGGTCACTGTGAGAAGGGGTAGGAGAGAACGCCTCAGTGGAAAACGTAAGAAAGGGCTCTCATTCATGTGACCGGACTTCATGAAGACTTGGAAAAGGGCTATTAGACACTGCAATTTTGTGCTTCCATTCCAAATTCTGGTTCCTAGAATTCAAGAACAAAGGCATTCTCTAGGTAGCAAGTTAGTTGCCTGGGAGAGCCATGTTGTTTGTTGCTCAATGAAAGAAAAGAAATTGCCCAAAATCCAAGTTGACAAGATAATGCCATTTACAAATGGTGCACAAAACCTGCAGAGATCGTCAATTTAGGGCACCAAGATTTACACTTTAATCATCAGCAATTTATCTTACTGGTATGTGAATAATATGCTTCTGCTTATTTTAATCATCATCTCACATTGAAATCTGCCTGGTGATTCTAACAGGACTTCTCGGTAAATGAAGGGAAATAAGAAAAAGCTCTTCTGTCACCCCAAGTTTCCTTTGATCACTGTCTCACTTTCATCATATTCTTTGGCTCTACTCCAAGATTCATACCAGATTTATAACAAGTTGCTCAATACAAGGAGCCCCTCATTAGTATCTGGGAACAGTGTGGAGTGTTGATGGTAGTTTCTAAACTCTCATGATCTGGGGGAATCCTGAACTCAGTCCGTCATTATAACTGAGGGAGAAAAATCACTGAGGTCTATTCGAAGGGAATCTTACAAATAGTGTCTATATTTTATTAAGTACTCTAATTGAATATTGCTTTTCTGCCAGAGACTTAGGTATGGAGAGTGCAGTGACTTGTGCATTAATATTATGATTAGGCAATCATGGCAGGGGTGGGCGAAACCATCCACTGTGATGCTCTCTAATTAGGAGGATGAGAAACCCTGTGATGCAGTTTGGATTCACCCTCCAAATCTCATGGTGAGAAGTAATCTTCAGTGTTGGAGGTGGGGTCTTGTGGGAGGTGTTTCCTTCTGGAAGGCGAATCCCTCATGAATGGCTTGGACCATCTCCTTGGTGATAAGTGAACTCTCACTCCGAGTTCACATGAGATCTGGTCATTTAAAAATGTGTCGTATCCCCCAACCCCTTCTCTTGCTCCTGCTTTCACCAGGTTTAGTGCCTGCTCCCACTTTGCCTTCTGCCACTAGTAAAAGCTTGCTGAGGCCTCCCCAGAAGCAGACGCTGGCACTATGCTTCCTGTACAGTCTGTAGAACCATGAGCCAATTAAACCTCTTTTCTTGATGAATTACCCAGTCTCAGGTATTTATTTATAACAATGCAAGAACAGCCTAATACAGAAAATTGGTACTGAAAAGTGGGGCATTGCTATAAAGATACCTAAAAATGTGGAAGTGACTTTGGAACTGGGTAATAGGCAGAGGTTGGAAGATTTTGGAGGTCTCAGAAGACAGGAAGATGGGGGAAAGTTTGGAATTTCTTAAAGACTGCTTAAATTGTTGTGACAAAATGCTGATAGTGATGTAGGCCATGAAGTTCAGGCTCAACAGGTCGCAGATGGAAATGAAGAACCTATTGGAAACTGGAGCAGAGGTCACACATGTTATGCCTTAGCAAAGAACATGGCTGTATTGTGTCCATGCCTTAGGGATCTGTGGAAGTTTGGACTAAATATTTAGGGTATCTGGTGGAATGAATTTTTAAGCCACAAAGCATTCAAGCTGTGGCTTGGCTGCTTCTAACAACCTACGCTCAGATGCAAGAGCAAATAAATGACTTAAAGTTGGAACATATATTTACACAAGAAGCAGAGTGTAAGAGTTTGGGAAATGTGCAGCGCAGCCATATGGCAGAGAAAGAAAAAGCTTTTTCAGGAAAGGAATTCAAGCAGGTTGTGGAGCAGCCACTTACTAGAGAAATTTGTATGACTAAAGGAGACCCAAGTGCTAATAGTCAAGACTATCGGGAAAAGGACTCCAAGGCATTTCAGAGAACTTTGTGGCAGCCTCTCCCATCGCAGGTCCAAAATCTTAGGAAGGAAGAATGGTTTTATGAGTCAGGCCCAGGGCCCTGCTACCCTGTGTAATCTCAAGACACTTCTCCCCAACATCCCTGCCACTCTGGCTCCAGCCTTAGGTCAATGGGGCTCAGCTACAGCTGGGGCTGCAGCTCCAGAGAGTGCAAGCCATAAGCTTTGGCAGCTTCCACATGGTGTTATTCCTGTGGGCATACAGAGTGCAGAAGTTGAGGATTGGCAGCCTCCACCTAGATTTCACAGGATGTATGGAAAAGCCTGGATGGCCAGACCAAAGTCTGCTGTAGGAGAAGAGCCCTCACAGAGGACTTCTACTAAGGCAGTGAGGTGGGGAAATGTGGGGTTGGAGCCTCCACATGGAGTCCCTAATGGAACCACTGCCTAGAGGAGCCGTGAGAAGGGGGCCACCATCCTCTATACCCTGAAATGTAGATCCACTGGCAACTTGTAGCCTCAGTATGAAAAAGGCACAGGGTTTTCATGGCTTTTTCACAGGGAAAATCTCCACAGGGGTGGAGGTTCCCAAGGCCCTGGAACACCACTTCTTGCATCAGTGTGCCCTAGATGTGGGACATGGAGTCAAAGGAGATTATTTCAGAGATTTAAGGTTTAATCACTGCCCTACTGGGTTTCAAATGTCCATGGGGCCTGTGGCCCTTTCTTTTGGCCAATTTCTCCCTTTTGGAATGGAAACGTTTACCCAATGCCTATAACCTCAGGGTATCTTGGAAATAACTAACTACTTTTTTATTTTACAGGCTCATAGGTGAAAGGAATTTGCCATGTCTCAGATGAGACTTTGGACTTTTAAGTTAATGCTGGAATGTGTTAAGACTTTGGGGGACTGTTGGTAAGGCATAATTGTATTTTGCAATGTGAGAAGAACATGAAATTTGGGAGGGGCTGGGGTTGATATAGTTTATATATTTGTCCCTGCCCAAATATCATGTTGAATTGTAATCCCCAATACTGGAGGTGGGGTCTGATGGGAAACGTCTGGATCACGGGACTGGATCCTTCATGGCTTGGTGCTGTCTTCACATAGTGAGTGAGTGCTCATGAGATCTGGTTATTTGAAAGTGTGTGGCAACTCCCTTTTCCAATCTTCTCTCTCTGGCTCCTGCTTTTGCCTTGTAAAGTGCTTACTCCCTCTTCACCTTCTGCCATGACTAAAAGCTTCCTGAGGCCTCCCCAGAAGCATATGTTGGCACTGTTTCCTGTATAGCCTGCAGAACGATGAGTCAATTTAATCTATTTTCTTTATAAATCACTCAGTCTGAGGTATTTATTTATAGCAATGCAAGAACAGCCTAATGCCCCCTGCATCAGTCTCCTCTCCTCCACTCACTTCTTGTGTAATTGACTATATTTATATTAGGGATGCTGTAGTGTAGGGCCTATTATTTCACGGGTTGTCTTGACATCTTTGGGCCTTGGAGGGCCTCCAAGACTAACTGGGTGTTCGCTACTCTCATCAGATATGCCTCCTCCCCAGCTGAAAAGATATGCCCCCTACCCAGCTAGTTCATCTGTGGACTGGACTGCTTGCACTCCACCATGTCCTCAACCTAACCAATTTTTCTTCCCTGCTATTTCACAGAATCATTGAATCAAGTCAATCACATCCTCCTGTCAGAACCAGGGGCACCACATTCTCACATTCTTTTGTTACTACAAAGCCTGCTTCCTACAGCTCCTGATGGTTCACTTTGTTCTTTTTTTTTGCTTTCCAACGTTTATTTTAGTTTTGAAGGGTACATGTGGAGGTTTGTTACATGGATAAATTGCATGTCTCAGGGGTTTGGTGTACAGATAATTTTGTCACCTAGGTAATCAGCATTATACCTGATAGGTAGTTTTTCATTCTTCACCCTTTTCCCATCCTGCACCCTTAAAAGGTCCCAGTAAGTACTGCTTCCTTATTTGAGTCCATGTGTATGCAATGTTTAGCTTCCACTTTGAGTGATAACATGTGGTATTTTGTTTTCTGTTCCTGCCTTAGTTCACTTAGGATAACGGCCTCCAGATGTATCCATGTTGCTGCAAAGGCCATGATCTCATAGCTACATAGATACACAGTATTTCCTGGTGCATAGTATTCCATGGTGTATCTGTACCACATTTTCTTTATTCAGTCCTTCATTGATGGGCATCTAGGTTGAGTCCATGTGTTGCTATTATGAGTGGTGCTGCAAGGTTCTTGATTGCAGTCTCTGTGTTCCCCTGAGGGGTGTCTGGTGTTCACTGACCTCTCCCATTCTGTGAGTATATGTGGCTCACAAGCTACAGTCTACCTCACCTGTGCAGTTTTAGGTGCTATGTGTTCACCCGTCTTCTATTTAGGGTGAGGATTCCCTCCCTCACCAGCAGGATGAGTAGAAAGTGCTCAGAACAGGTGTCCTGCCCAGGTCCTCTCGAGTCCCCTTTGCCAGTATTCTGTGCTCTTTGAACGCCTCAGAGTAGTGGCACTCCAAGGAGAGCCTTGAGCTACTAGGGCAGCCTCACCTTGGGACAGGAGAAGCACCTGGGCATTTACACACCCCTGGAGCAACCCATAGCCAGTGGCTGAATTGTGTGGGGACACAGAAGCCCCGGCCTTTTGTTTCTAGGCAGTATAGACTGAGGTGTGGTTTCACACATCCTGTAGGATCAGACAGGGTTGAGACTTTACCTTGAATCACATCCTTGCTTTTCTTCTCCCTCTTACTTCTTGTTGTCCTGAGATTAACTCTTTCATAAATCACAGGCACTGCAATCCTTCACATAGGGCCTGCTTCCTGAAGAACTCAAACCAAAAGAAAAGCTCATCAGCAAACTTAAAGGGCTGGTTCTGAGATGGGATAATTCCCTTGATCCCTTTGTGGAACTTGCGACAGGGGTGTGGCTCGTTTACTCGGCTGCCACATGCTCAAACCCCTTGTGAGAGGGAGTGTGTGAGGGAGCAAGTGTGGGAACTGGAGCGAATGAATACTGAAACCAGCCAGTCACTCCTCTCTGGTGGGAGCAGGCTCTGTGCAGCCCCACAGCAGTGTCCAAGTGTATTACAACCAATGCCCTTTCAGCTCTGTCACCCAGGGTTGGCCAAGTGCCAACCAGCTCAGTGGAGGGTCAGGGTGACAGCCCCTGCCCTGTTGGCACCTGGGTTCTTGTCCAGCATCTAGGAAGAAGCAGGTCACATGAATGGATTGATGGGTAGCATATATGGAGGATTTTACTGGACAATGGAAGTGGCTCTCAGCAGGATGGGGAGTTGGAAAGGGGATGGTGTGGGAAGAAGGTGATCTTTCCCTGAAGTCTGGCCATCTCTGGCTGGGGCCCTCTCCAAAGCTGCACCATCTGAGGTTAGCTGTGTCTATCCAGTCTCTGACACTCAGTTCCTTCTCTGCTTCCTGCTTAGCCACTTGTATCCTCAGTACTCAGCCACCTGTATCCTTGCTGCTGAGCCACTGGTATCCCCAGCGCTCGGCCACTAGTATCCCTGACACTCAGCCACCTGTGTTGCTGTGTCAGCTGAAGTCTTTTTATGGGCACAGGATAGGGGCATGGTAGACCAAAAAGGCAAAATTTGGGTGGAAAAACAGGGTCAGCCGTTTTCACTTAGGGCTGTGGTTCCAGGCTTAACAGTGGGGTTCAGTCAGGAGCCCTTCTGTATCAGTCCTATATTTAGAAATACAGGAGGTACAGATCTCAACATTGCAGGATAAGGAGTCAGACTGGCCTGGTTTGGTGCTCTAATTGTGCTTCAATTCCTCTATCAGTAAAATGGGTGAATAGTTTTTAATTCACGGGGTTGTTGTGATAATTTGATGAAATGGTACCTGTAGCTGGCATGGTACAAATAAAGCACTCAGTGAATGTAAAAATCTTCTCACTGATCTCTCTTATTCTCAGAATGAGGACACAGAAGTTTTAACTGCTCTGTGGCTAGTAATGATCTGACTTTGGAGTCACGTGAAATTACTTTTTAAATACTTCATTTTAAATTTAGGAAACAGAGTAATCATCTGCTATGTTTCACTGTGAAATTTTTTTTTCTTTAGACATTGTCTCACTCTATGGCCCAGGCTGGAGTGCAGTGGCATGATCATAGCTCACTGCAACCTCTGCCTCCCAGGCTTAAACAATCTTCCCACCTCAGCCCCCAGAGTAACTGGGACTACAGGTACGTGCCACCATACTTGGCTAATTTTTGTATTTTTTTTTGTACAGGTAGGGTTTTGCTATGCTGCCCTGGCTGGCTTTGAACTCCTGGGCTCAAGGGATCCACTTGCCTCGGCCTCCCAAAAGGTTGGGATCCCAAAGTGTGAGTCACAGCTCCTGGCCATATACATATATACACATATTAGATACACACATACTTACACAATGTTTACATATATATATATATATATAAACACACATTTTATATAAAAATATATATACACATTTTTTTGAGACAGGGTCTTGCTCTGTTGCCCAGGCTGGAGTGCAGTGGCACCATCATGACTCACTGCAGCCTTGGCCTCCTGGGCTCAAGCCGTCCTCTCACCTCAGCTGGGACCACATATATGTGCGATTATGCCTGGCTATTTTTTTTTTAATTTTAATTTTTAGAAGAGACAGGGTCTCACTATGTTTCTCAGGCTGGTCTTGAACTCCTGGGCTCAAGCAATCCCCCCATCTTGGCCTCCGAAAGTGCTGGGATTACAGGAGTGAGCCACTACCACACCTGGTGAGATCTTTTAAAGCTACAAACCTGTGTTTACAGGAATATATTTATTATAAGACTGCATTTTCCATCTTCCCTACCATCACAGTATTTCTTTTTTTAAAAAAATTAAGCAGTAAGTAGTGTTTGCAGTGAGCTTGGAGGTTTGTTGGTTATGAATTACTTGATTGAGGAGGGGTTGGGGAAAGGCCTTCTAATCACCATGTGGCTGATGTTATTAGTTCCTAAAGAGTCTATGACTAGGCTCCACTTAGACATTCTCCAGACCTTTCTGTGCCCTGTGTCTCTCAATCTGCACCTACTGTAACAATTGTTGATTTCTCTAAAGGATCCAGAAAGACCTAGTTGAAATGGACAGTTAGGGAAAATAGTCACACAAGCCCCTGCCCTGCCCCCACCAGCCCAGGTGTTCAAAAGCGAACCTCATGCTGACCATGCCTGCATAAATTTATAGGAGTAAAGAAACCTTGGTGTTAGGGATTTGACTAGTACTATCTGGTTCTAGAGATTGGAGTACATTGGAATATGGCATTTAAGCATATATTAGAAAAATAGCAGAATGATTTTGGCCAGGGTGTTACTTTAGGCTGCTAATAAGAAAAACTTTTGGACTGCCCCTGTTTAATTCTAAGATACTTCATTTTCAAGCCAGAAACCCCAGACCCCAATAGCAATGGAACCAGGAGCTGAAGCAGGAGGGCCTGGTTCACATACACATTAAGTTTGCAATACTATTTTAGGAAAAACATAAGTGGGAGCAACCACGATGTTTGCCTGGCTTTGTACTTTCTTCCCTGGCAAACCTTCACAGAGATGGCCTGTTCTGTCAGTTGAACATTTAGGCTACAAAAGTTGGAATCCAGGCACCTGGGGAAGAGCCTAGAGACCCAGCACCTGCAATTGTGTACTTTTCTGAATCACTTTTTGAATCTGAGAGAATGTCACTTTACCTTATTAGTCCCTGATCCAAATCACAACTAATCGTTGGCATCACCTATCTTCTATATCTCAAAAAGTCCCTAGATAAGACCTGAATAAAATCTGTTTCTGTGGAGATTCAAGAAACAGGAAGGATGGCCAGGTGTGGTGGCTCATACCTGTAATCTCAACATTTTGGGAGGCCGAGGTGGGTGGATCACCTTAGGTCAGGAGTTCGAAACCAGCCTGGCCAACATGGTGAAACCCTGTCCTTACTAAAAATACAAAATTAGCTGGGTGTGGTGGTGCGTGCCTGTAATCCCAGCTACTCGGGAGGCTGAGGCTGGAGAATTGCTTGAACCCAGAGGTGGAGGCTGCAGTGAGCCGAGATTGCACCACTGCACTCTAGCCTGGGTGGAACAGAGCAAGATTCCATCTCAAAAAAAAAAAAAAAAAAAAAAAGAATGAAAGAAAGAAAGAAAAAGGGAGGAGAAGGCAGAATGTGACCGGATCAGTAGTGTCATCTCTCCCTGAAGCCATGTATAGAAGGTCTGGGCCCTTCTTCTGAGCACAGCCCAAGTGCTCTGTCCCAGAGACACAGGATGTTTGCTGAAAAACAAACTGTCCAATGGCTGAAATGAAGATATCATGTCCCCTTACCCAGGACACCTGAACTTCCCCCACCCCCTACCTGCACAGGGAAATTCAGCGGTAGTAGAAAGAATTCCGTATTGTAATTCAGAGGCAGAGGCTGTGAGGTTGGGCTCCCCATGTCTCCTCTCTGAATCTGAATGAGAGGCTATTGCATGACATCTGGGGTCCTTCCCAATATATTAAAACCAGACACTAACAAGTCTCGGTTTCTACTTGCACCCTCTGGGTTCCACCCACCTGTCTGAGGACCTCACAGCTGCTAAGTGCAAAAGAGGTGTCTGGTATTGGGTTCAGAATGGAGAAGCTGTGGAAGCATTTAAGCTGCTGGCTTCCTAGAAAGCTGCAGTCCTTGCAGGGTTTTAGGATGGAGAGGCAAGCACAGGGGACAGGGCAGCACGCAGAGGTCTAGGTGAGATGGCTGATTGAGGAATCCATTTACTGGAGTGTTTTTAATGAGGTCAGGTCAGGGCCAGCTGCGAGTATGGTGTTGTGGGGATTCCAGGTGGCAAATTGCAGTTTCCTTCAATACCTCTGTACCAGGGAGGTGAATTTAGAGCATTTTGGTGTGTGTGATAGAGGCAGGTCACTTGGTTCTGTGACTCTAGGGGCATCGTCACATTATGTTTTATGTAAAGGGAGCCCCTTAGAAATTGAATTACTAGGGATGAAGAAACACTTTGGAGACCGCAAACCTCAGGGGCAAGGAGCAAGCCTGGTAGTTTTTCCTGGGAGAACTGATACTGCTGGGATAGCGTCTAATTCCTATTTTCTCCTACGTAAGAGCTAAATGACTCCTCATCCTTCCATTCAATTCCGCGTGCTCAAGCACTTTCAACTTCAAGAATCCTAAATATTTATAGCTTCCTCCTTAAACTGAATCTTAAATAACTTGATCTCAATCGATAATCAACTCATCCATCAAAGCAAATACGTTTTAAAAATCATTTTTATTTATCCCTATTGAAATGATTTCTCAAATTGTCAGTGCTTCTAGGAACATGCCTTGCACATAGTAGGGATGCAGTAAATAGCTGTGGTTTGATAAAGTGGCATCAATTTTCTAAATTGTGCATGTGGAAGAAGTGACAATCAGCGTGACTCTTTTCCTTATGTTTAAATTTTCAAATGCCAACTTGTCTGGTACGTAGTGAATACTCAATACACACTGGTTAATTGAATTGCTTAATTGAATTTTTTAGAATAATCTTCACACTCTTCCAGAAGCAGACAGGATTATGTTGAAATAATCTTTAGTTTCCATTTGAAAATGCTTTTTCTTCTTAAAAACTGTGGTACATCTTCAGTCCTTTATTATATTAAAAAACACACTGAGGGCTGGGTGCAGTGGCTCATGCCTGTAATCCCAGCACTTTGGGAGGCCGAGGTGGGCAGATCACTTGAGGTCAAGAGTTCGAGACCAGCCTTGCCACCATGGTGAAACCTAGTCTCTACTAAAAATACAAAAATTAGTTGTGTGTGGTGGCACGCACCTGTAATCCCAGCTACTTGGGAGGCTGAGGCAGGAGAATCACTTGAACCTGGAAGGCGGAGGTTGCAGTGAGCTGAGATCGCACCACTGCACTCCAGCCTGGGTAACAGAGCAAGACTCCATCTCAAAAAAAGAACAAAAGAAGAAGAAGAAGAAGAAGAAGAAGAAGAAGAAGAAGAAGAAGAAGAAGAAGAAGAAGAAGAAGAAGAAGAAGAAGAAGAAGAAGAAGAAGAAGAAGAAGAAGAAGAAGAAGAAGAAGAAGAAGAAGAAGAAGAAGAAGAAGAAACACTGAAAAATGAGGAGTCAGCAGAAAAATTTCCAAAATACTAAAAAATAGGCACAAGCAAAAGACAGCTTTGTAACTTTTGGGTGACTCACTATAACTCATTCCCTAATGTTTTGTAGTTTAAACAAACTATCTAACTATTAAATGTAAATGTACTATATTTGTTTGTTTGTTTTGAGACGGAATCTTGCTCTGTTGCCCAGGCTGGAATGCAGTAGCATGATCTCAGCTCACTGCAAACTCGGCCTCCTGGATTCAAGCAGTTCTCCTGCCTCAGCCTTCCGAGTAGCTGGGATTACAGGCGACCGCCACCACTCCCAGCTAATTTTTGTATTTTTAGTAGAGATAGGGTTTCACCATGTTGGCCAAGCTGGTCTAGAACTCCTGGCCTCAAGTCATCCACCCACCTCAGCCTCAAAAAGTGCTGGGATTACAGGTGTGAGCCAACATGCCCGGTCTGTAAGTATACTATTAAATGTTTGTAATTTAAACAAACTACCCAACTATCAAATGCTGAATCTCTATAGAACTGCATGTCCATAGTGGAAAGTGTGAGTTGCCTTCCCACAACCTATCACTCTTGTCTTTCTTCCTAACTGAAGGCAACCCCTCTTTCTGACCCCATCCACGTGCCTCTGGGGACCTGACCCCTCAATCTGGCACCAGCATGAGTTTGATTTTTACCAAGGTAATCCCATTTCCTCACCCAGCTCCCAACTCTGATTAATAAGGTGGGAGGGGAATTCTGCTATGGAATTCTAGGAAAATATTCCTTTCTCCCGAGGGACAGCCGAGAAAGAAGGAAACAGTTCTGTGAATATTGCCATAACTCTATGGAGCTCCTGGAACTTCTGCCAGCCTCTGGCTACCAACCTGTAGAGGAAACCATCACGAACTTCAACAGAGAAACTGAGAACCTAGCCCCTGTTGTCGTGGTTCAGCCACTGAGTCAACACACTCGGGGACCCACTTGGTGTGTAGTCTTCCTAATGGACATAATGACCCTCTTTTGAATAAGCATGTTGAGACTGCATTTGCTGTAGCTGAAAGCAGTTAATGACAAACACTTTGTCAATGGTGTGTTGCTGCTATATTTTACATATCCTTATTGCAACACTTATCACCTTGTATTTGAGAAACTGTTTTTTCTCTCCAGGACACTGTGAATTTTTTTAGGGTAGGAGTAGTACTTTATTCCCCTGTTAAGTCCAGAATCAGGAACAATGATTGGCACACAGCAAGAGTTTATAAATTCTTGTTGAATTAGATTCCTTGGATAATTTTCAGTATTCTTGTAGATAACTCAGTCAACGTGGATATTTCTCACCATTGACTTAAGAAAGCAGAGCAGACACTGTGCTGGGGACTTTGAGAAATGCAGAGGAGTGGAGAATGCCCCCCAAGAACTTAGAAGAGATGGACATTTGCATTATTCTCTGTAATGACTGCACAGTGTGGTGAGTATTGTACTTTGCTATTGGGTATCAATCACAATTGCAATTGGATAACCATAATAGCATACATAGAGAATTATTTTTCTTATATCAATAAATGTAGAGATTTTTTGGCTTTACTTTAGCAGCTCCTCAGTATAATCTAGGTGAATGCCTTTTCAATTTTATGGACATTTTCCTCATAGTTGCAAATGGCTGCTGAAGCTCCAGCAGTCACATTCCCATCCCCCCCAAAAAAAGAATAAGAAGAATGTAAAAGGAGTAATGACAGTCATGTCTTGCCCTTTATTAGGACAGCAAAACCATTTCCAGAACTACCACCCTTCCATAAACTTATGACAGTGTCTCATGGGCCAGAATGGGATCAACTGGCCACCCCAGGTGCAAGGGAGAATGTGGTGATGGAAAAAAATTAAGCTAGGCATATAATGTTCAGAAGAAAATATGGGTTCTGTAAAGCCAATAAAAAAGTAGACGAGGAATGTTAGAGAGGCAGTTTAGAGAATCTGCTATATTAGATGTACAATGTGCTGTAAAGCCTTTGTAAAGGAAGAAAGAATTAATTTCATTGGGCACAATCACGTGACAGGGAAACCTTAATCTGGCCTACAGAGTGGATTTCATGACTTTGCTGTGTGAGTTGTTGGTGTAGACCTTGCACAGGCATACCTTGGAGATATTGTGGGCTTGGTTCCAGACCACCACAATCAACTGAATATTGCAATAAAGCAAGTTACACAAATGTATTTGGTTTCTCAGTGCATTTAAAAGTTGTCTTCACACTATATTCTAGTCTATGAAGTGTGCAATAGCATTATGTCAAAAAAACAATGACTATACCTTAATTTTAAAAATCCCTTTATTGCTAAAAGAATGCTAATGCTCATCTGAGCCTTCAGCCAATCATAGTATTTTTGCTGATGGAGCGTCTTGCCTAGATGTTGATGGTGGTTGACTGATCAGGGTGGTGGCTGTGGCAATTTTGTGGAATAAGACCACAGTGAAGTTTGCCACATAGACCAACTCTTCTTTACACAAAAAATTTCTCTGTAGCATGCATGGTGTTTGATAGCATTTTACCCACAGTAGGACTTATTTCAGAATTGGAGTCAATCCTGTAAAACCCTGCAGCTACTTTATCAATTCACTTTATATAATATTGTAAATTATTTGTTGTGACTTCATCAATGTTCATAGCATCTTCCCCAGGAGTAGATTCCAACTCAGAAACCATTTTCTTTGTTCACCCGTAAGAAGCAATTTTTCTCATCTGTTACAGTTTTAACATGAAATTTAAGCAATTCAGTCATATCTTCAGGCTCCACTCTTAATTCTAGTTCTCTTGCTATCTCTACCACATCTGCAGTTACTTCCTTTACTGAAGTATTGAATCCCTCAAAGTCATGCATGAGGGTTGGAATCATCTTCTTCTAAATTCTTGTTAGTGTTGATATTTGGTCCTCCTGTGAATCATAGATGTTCTTAATGACATCTTGAAAGGTGCATGCTTTCTGGAGGCTTTCAATTTACTTTACCCAGATCCATCAAAAGAATCACCATCTAAGCCACCTATATCCTTACAAAATGTATTTCTTAAATAATAAAACTTTAAAACCAGAATTACTCTTTGATCCATGGGCTGCGGAATGGATGTTGTATTAGCAGGCATGAAAACTACATTAATTTCCTTGTACATCTCCATCAGAGCTCTTGTGTGACCAGGTGTGTTGTCAATGAGCAGTAATATGAAAGGAATCTTTTTGTTCCTGAGCAGTAGGTCTCAACAACAGGCCTAAAACACTCAGTAAGCATGCTGTAAACACATGTCCTGTCACCTAGCCTTTGTTGTTTCATTTATAGAATACAGGCAGAGTCGATTGAACGTGATTCTTAAGCACCCTCGGATTTTCAGAATGGAGTATTGGCTTCAACATAAAGTCACCAGCTGCATTAGCTCCCAACAAGAGCATCAGCCTGTACTTTGAAGCTTCGAAGCCAGGCATTGACTTCTCTCTAGTTATGAAGGTCCTAGAAGACATCTTCTTACAATAGCAGGCTGTTTTGTCTACATTGAAAATCTGTTGTTTAATGTAGCCTTCATCAATGGTCTTAGCTAGATCTTCTGGATAACTTGCTTCAGCTTCTCCATCAGCACTTGCTGCTTCACCTTGCACCTTTAAGTTCTGGAGATGGCTTCTTTCCTTAAACCTCATGAATTAACCTCTGCTAGCTTCCAACTTTTCTTTTGTAACTTCCTCATTTCTCTCAGCCTTCATAGAATTAAAGAGAGTCAGAGCCTTGCCCTGTGTTAGGCTTCAGTTTAAGGGAGTGTTGTAGCTGGTTTGTTCTTCTATCCAGACCACTAAAACTTTCCCCATATCACCAAGGAGACTGTTTTGCTTTCTTATCATTCATGTGTTCACTGGAGTATCACTTTTAATGTCCTTCAAACACTTTTTGTTTGGTTTTACAACTTGGGTAAGTGTTTGGCATAAGAGGTCTAGATTTAAGCCTATTTTGGCTTTCAACATGCTTTCCTCACTAAGCTTAATCTTTTCTAGCTTCTGATTAAAAGTGAGAGACATCCAACTCTTCTTTCACTTGAACACAGGCAGGCTGTTGTTGGGTTATTAACCGGCCTAATTTCAGGATTGGTTTTTCTCAGGGAATAGAGAGACCTGAGGAGAGGAGGAGAGACAGGGACATGTCTGCTTGGTGAGGCAGTCAGAACATATACATTTATCAATTAAATTGATCATCTTGTGTGGGTGCCATTTGTGGCATCCCAAAACAATTTCAATAGTAACATCACCGATCCCAGTTCACCATAATGGATATAATAATAATGAAAACGTTTGAAATATTGTGAGAGTTATCAAAAGGTGACACAGAGTTTGAAGCGAGCACACACTGTTGGGAAAAATGACACTTGTAGAACTGCTTGAGGCAGGATTGCCACAACCTTCAATTTGTAAAAAATGCATATTTGGGAATATGCACAATATCCCATCTCACAACATCTCACAATAAAGTGAGATGCACTAACATGTGGTGTACCTGGATTATTTTCCTATTGCTGCTGTAAGAAATTTCTGCAAACTTAGTGGCTTAAAACTTAACTTTATTAACTTACAATTCTGAAAGGCAGAAGAAGTGTTGCACAGAGCTCATTGGCCTAAAGCTCAGGTGTCTGCTGGACTGTGTTTCTTTCTGGACATTATAGGGGATAATCCATTTTCTTGGGGTTTCCAGCTTGTAGTGAGAGAGGCAGGAGGCAGCCAAATGCCTAGGCAGATAGGGGCAGGTCCTTGGTGAAACCCCATCTCCAAGCCAAAGACAGTGTAAGGCCTAAAAACCAAGCCACAAGTTAAATCCTCAGACCAGATTGAGAACTCATGTTCTTATTTGGTGAAATTTCCTTGGATTGATCCCCACCCTTTACCTATTTTACATATACCTACCCTTTCCTAATTGGTTTTCTACACTGTTCTGCTCACTTTTGAATGGTGTCTTTGCTTTAACCTTTTTTGCACACTCACAAACCAATCAGCACAAACTCTCCATTCTGAGTCCTTAAAAGGCCCCAGATGCTGCCACATGGGGCACTTTCCTGCCTTTGGGTGGGGGAACCACCCCTCTCATTCCATCTCCACCGAAAATTTTCCTTTTGCTTAATAAATTATACTCCACTTACTCTCTGGTGTCAATGAGCCTAAATTTTCCTGGTCGTGAGACAAGAACTTGGACCTAGCTGAGCTAAGGAGAGAAAGACTGCTATGCTAGCAGCTGCCTGTATTCCTTGGCTCCTGGCCCCTTCCATCTACAAAGCCAGCAACTCCTAGCTGAGTTCGTCTCATGCTGCCATCTCTCTGTCCTCTCTCTTCTGCCTCCCTTTCCACTTGTAAGTTCCCTTGTGATTACATCGGGACTGCCTGAATAATCATTTTGTTTTTGTTTTGAGATGGAGTCTCGCTCTGTCACCCAGGCTGGAGTGCAGTGGCAAGATCTTGGCTTACTGCAGCTCCACCTCCCAGGTTCAAGTGATTCTCCTGCCTCAGCCTCCTGAGTAGATGGGATCACAGGTCCCTGCCACCATGTCCAGCTAATTGTTTTGTACTTTTAGTAGAGACGGGGTTTTACCATGTTGGCCAGCCTGGTTTTGAACTCCTGACCTCAAGTGATCCACCCACCTTGGCCTCTGAAAATGCTGGATTACAGATGTGAGCCACAGCACCTGGCCTTAATCAGGATAATCCTAGGATAATCTCCCCATCCCATGGTCAGATGGTTAGCAACCTTAATTCCATCTGCAACCTTAATCCCATCTTGCCACTGAAAGTAATATAATCACAGGTTCCAGAGATTAGGACATGAAGAGTTTTGGGGTACGATTGTCATTTCAATTATAGATCTCTAGGCTTTGGGGTACATGGGGTAAGGAGGGAAAGAGAAAAAAAATCACTTCACCAGGATCATTTTTCCAGAAGATTGTCATGTAGAATAAGATTGCTCTCTTCAGGGCAAACACAGAACCAAATTACTTCGTTTAAAACTGTTAGTGGCACATGAAATGTGAGCTATTTTTAAGGTGAGAAACCCCAACTAAACTAGAATTAGTTCATTTATTTCCCAAAAGACTATCACTGGGGACATAATTCACTGCTAGTAACTTGCTATGTGAAAATAAAACCAACATTACAAATAAATCAGGGGCAGCTATTTGCATTACAAAGAGCTTCACTTTAGGATTTAAATGAGTTCAACTGACTTAATTAAATATAAGTCAGCCCCTGTCAGTTGTTCCTTTGGTCCCATGTTTACTGGGCCCCAGCTCTGTGCTGGGTCCTGAGGACATAAGAGTGTATGGAACTTGACTTGGCCTCTGCCCCAGTATAATGAAGGAAAAATAAGCAAACGATCTCAGAGCCAAACATGAAACTTATCTTTTTATTAGTGACAAGAGCTGCTAGGGAGCAGCACATGGTCCCCTAATAGCAGAAGAGGGAAGATTGTATCCCTTTGGGATGTCAAGGAGGCTTCTGTGGGAATGTGTCTACTAATGATAGAGACAGGAGGCAGCAAAATGCCTAGACAGACAGGGATGGATCTCGGTTGAAACCCCACCTTCAAGCCAAAAACAGAATGAAGGCCAAAAGCCCAGACTGCTGATCCCAAATGAAACCCATGACCCAGAGTGAGAACTTCTGTTCCTGTTTGCCTGCCCTTTCCCGATTGGTTCTTTCTGAATAATTCCTTTTAACTAATCGAATGTTGCCTTTTCCAATACTACCTAGGGCCGTAAAAAGCCCCAGACCCAGCTACACGGGGAGGTGAGAATCACCCAACTGCTGGGGTCAGGGACCATCCCCAACATGCCTTCTCCATTGAAATCTGTTCTGTCACTCAATAAAATTCTTCTCTGCCCTCCTCCCTTCAATGTCCCACATATCCTCATTCTTCTTGGGTGTGGGACAAGAGCTTGGGAACCACTGAATGCAGGCACAAGCTATAACACAGGTGAGCAGGGGCATGCCAGCATGGCTGAGTGGGTCCTGGTGGGGCATCACCAGCTGGAGGTCCCCAGCTTGCAAAAGGACTGAGGAGAAATATCTTACATCACTGAGATGTCAAGAGAAGAACAAGTAGATGTTTAGGAAGTGCAGAGGGGAGAGGAGAGCACCCACAAAAGGAGTGCAGCATGAGCAAAAGGCCTGGGGCACAGAATCTGTGTGAATACCAGGAACCCAAAGAAGGTCCCTGAGGATGGAAACACAAAGGGAGCTGGGGCAGGGAGGAGCTGAGGCTGGAGAAGCGCAGGCACCAGGCCACACTGGGCATCATGGACTCCAGTGGGTTGCACTGTCTTCATTATAAGAGCAAAAGAAAGACCCTAAAGCTGCTGAAGTGTCTAGACGACATGATCTTATTTGTGGTGAAATCACTTCAGCTAGAGTCTGTAAAGCAGTTTAGAGTGTGATTCGATGCCCAACAGAGTGCAGGTGAAAGTCAGTCATGGGACAGAAGAACTGAGAACAGCAGTCACCAGCAGGAGGTCATTTGTGGTAAGGTAGTCGTGGTTATAACGGTAGCAACTGCCAACCTGTGTCAAGAGGTTCTGTTCTTCCAAGCTGTGCCCTGTGCGCTTCATACAAATTATCCCATGAATCCCTTGCAGTAACTCTACAAAGTATATATTAATATTATCCCCATTTTACAGATGAGGAAACTGATGCAGAGAGAAGCAGCTGGGCTTGCCGGCTGCCATACAGATGTATAAGCATCAGGGCCAGGTTTTACACCAGGCAGGCTGACCCCAGAATGCTTGCTGTCGACATAGGGAGTAACTGCCAAGTGGCTGTGGGCATCCCCAAATGATGTTTGCTTATTTGTTTGTTTTTGAAGGAAGGCATTGTAAATAATGTTACTGAAAAATAAATGGGCTCTGATTAGATACGTAAGTGTGTTAGTCTGTTCTCATGCTGCTAGTAGAGACATATCTGAAGCTGAGTAATTTATAAAGAAAAAGAGGTTTGAGTCCATTAAAGTCATGTCTTACATGGTGGCAGGCAAGAGAGCTTGTGCAGGAGAACTCCCATTTATAAAGCCATCAGATCTCGTGAGACTTATTCACTCCCATGAGAACGGTATGGGGGAAACTGCCTCCATGATTCAATTATTTCCACCTGGCCCCACTCTTGACATGTGGGGATTATTACAATTCAAGGTGAGATTTGGGTGGGGACACAGCCAAACCACATCAGTAAGTATGAATGTTATGCACGTGTACAACTGTAGAATGAGGCATTGGATAGGAAAATGTCTGTGAGCTTCAGGTAAAGGAAGGGACAGTGGCTGGATGTCAAAGGCAAAAGGAGAGTGACCTTGTCATCATGAAGATGTGGGGTCCTTGTGTTAACAGATACTCTGATTTTTTCAAGAGATACCAGAAATCTTAAATTAGATTTGAAATCTCTTTATTTTTATGTTAGCAACTATTTCAGTTTTTAACATTGTGTAAATCAACATTGAAAGAAGCAAAGAGGCTCAGAAACAGAACTTTGAGAACCAATGTAACCTACAGACATCAGGCTAAAACCTCCAGATTTGGTCTGGGATTTGAGCTGCACTGACATGTTCCAGAGGAGTGGTCTGCATACCGTGCCTTTGGCTTGGTGGGCCAGTGGCTGCTGGTTCTTAGTGTTTTTAGCAAACCTTTCAACTTAAGACCATAGGGACCAGCTCTCACTACTTACGACATGGACTTCACATCTGAGCCTAGAGGTGTGGAAGAATGAACTTGCATAATTGATCATAAGCCATGGCTCACAAAGCCCCTGGCATATTAAGGGCATTATCAGCCTAAGACGGATGGATGTCTTTCCACCCACCACTAATGTCTCAGCTTTTCAAGGAATCAAAACTGCAGCTTTGAATTACAATTTTAGGAAGGAAACCAATGATAGGGAAAAAGTAAGTATAATTTTTTTCTCCCAAAAAAAGCTGGAGGCCGTGAGTCAGTAATGGTGCGTGGACATCATTCACATTAAACTAATTGGAGTTACATATGCAAACAGAGTCCATGAATAGACAAGTTGCCTTTGTATCAGACTAAGAAGTCAGGATCATTTTAATGTTTTATGTGATGACTTCTAATCCTAAACACACTCATAAAATCTGTTTGGAAATATAAGGAAAAAAAATCAAGTTTTACTTGAAGACACAACGATTTTCTATAGGCAGAAATGAAGCAAGTCTTTCTTCACCTCCAGGTACTACCATGATCTGCCAGTTCCAAATGCTAACATGTTCAGAGAAAGAAAGGATTCTGTTTCACAGTGGAGAAATTGAGGCGAAGGTGCAGGTCATTTTAGTGAATGAAAATCATGAATCAACACCCACAAGAAGCATTTGCATCCAGACAATGGACTTTTATTACATCTGGAGTGAGCAACACGCTTTCTCTATATGAGATAATTAAGTTCTTAGTTTTGCATGTATTTATTGGTGATGGTGCTAAGAAAAGAACAATGAACAAACAAAAAATGCCCCAAAAACTGGGTCTTTGAGTGTACACTTTGCAGGGACGGATGTTAGGTCTGTTTATAACATCAGTGTCTGTCTTTACCCCAGCACAGTACTGGGCACTTAGGTTGGCTCAAACATATTTTATTGTTTTCCACCAAGGGGTTGCAAGCTTTTGCTGTAAAGGACGAACCAGGAAATATTTTAGTCTTTGTGGGTCATTCAGTCCCTGCTGCAATTATTTAATTCTGCCACTATAGTGAAAAAGCAACCATATACAATAGTAAATGAATGGGTGTGGCTGTGTTTCAATAAAACTTTATTTACAAAATCTGACAGCCAATCAGATTTTGATTTGGGGCCTTCTTTGCTGTCCCCTGTTATACCGTGAAGTTTAGGGTGGTTGGTTATTCAGTGACAGGAAAAAAAAAAAAAGTTACTGAGAGTGACTTGTGTTCAAAAGCTCCAAGAGTTAGGTTTCAAAATTTTCCTCTGGATTACAAATAAGGTTCAGGAATCAACAACTTTCAGTTAGAGCTTCTGAAATTAACAAATCAATGTTTCAAAAGGATGTATTTACTAGTAAGTCAATAACTTACTAGTTGTGAAGTTATAAACTTCACAAAGGCATGTACCATTTCTGTACTTTTTTTTTTTTTTTGAGATGGAGTTTCACTCTTGTTGCCCAGGCTGGAGTACAATGGCACAATCTTGGCTCATTGTAACCCCCACCTCCTGGGTCCAGGTGATTCTCCTGCCTCAGCTTCCCAAGTAGTTGGGATTGCAGGGGCCTGCCACCATGCCAGGCTATTTTTTTTTTTTTGTATTTTTAGTAGAGACAGGGTTTCATCATGTTGGCCAGCCTGGTCTCGAAGTCCTGACCTCAGGTGATCCACCCACTTTGGCCTCCCAAAGTGCTGGGATTACAAGCATGAGCCACCGTGCCAACCCATTTCTGTTCTATAAACTGATGTCTATCCACACTGCTGGGCACAGAATGCTCAGGTACATAGATAGTTCTAGCACAGATGCATGTAATTTGTATTCTAATCTCAAGATTTCAGAATTTCTTTTTTCATAAATTTATTTTTCTTTTTTTAAATTATACTTTAAGTTCTGGGAGACGTGTGCAGAACGTGCTGGTTTGTTACATAGGTATACATAGAATGCTTAGGTACATAGATTGTTCTAGCACGCACACATCCATGTAATGTGTATTCTAATCTCAAGACTTCAGAATTTCTTTTTTTATTAATTTATTTTTCTTTTTTTAAAAATTATACTGTAAGTTCTGGGATACATGTGCAGAATGTGCAGGTTTGTTACACAGGTATACATGTGCCATGGTAGTTTGCTGCACCCATCCATCCGTCATCTACATTAGGAATTTCTCTTAATGCTCTCCCTCCCCTAGCCCCCACCCCGCAACAGGCCTCAGTGTGTGATGTTCCCCTCTCTCTGTCCATATGTTCTCATTGTTCAACTTCCACTTATGAGTAAGAACATGCAGTGTTTGGTTTTCTGTTCCTGTGTTGCTGAGAATGATGGTTTCCAGCTTCGTCCATGTCCTTGCAAAGGACACGGACTCATTTTTTATGGCTGCATAGTATTCCATGGTGTATATGTGCCACATTTTCTTTATCCAGTCTATCATTGATGGGCATTTGGATTGGTTCCAAGTCTTTGCTATTGTGAATAGTGCTGCAATAAACATACGTGTGCATGTGTCTTTATATTATAATGATTTATAATCCTTTGGGTATATACCCAGTAATGGGATTGCTGGGTCAAATGGTATTTCTGGTTCTAGATCCTTGAGGAGTTGCCAAGCTATCTTCCATAATCGTTGAACTAATTTCCACTCCCACCAACAGTGTAAAAGCATTCCTATTTCTCCACATCCTCTCCAGCATCTGTTGTTTCCTGATTTTTTAATGATCACCATTCTACCTGGCGTGAGATGGTATCTCATTGTGGTTTTGATTTGCATTTCTCTAATGACCAGTGATGATGAGCTTTTTTTCATATGTTTGTTGGCTGCATAAATGTCTTCTTTTGAGAAGTGTCTGTTCACATCCTTCTTGGTATTTTTAGAAATTGATGAGGTATAGCTACATGATTGTGAACTTAGACCCTGAAGACTTGTGTTCTGGTGCTTCTTTTGCCAAAGACCTTGAATAAATCACATCCTCTCTCTGTGCTAAAATCTCATCAGTAAAATGAAGCTGTTAGACCACATCAGTCTTTCCCAGGGCAGAAGACACACACACCCGCATCAATGCTGGGCGATTTTAGGTTTTAGGTGGCACCAGATACCTCTTTAAATAACATTAAATCACATATTTTCATTTCAATTGTCCTTCAGACCTTTTGATTACATAAAAGAGAGAGACTATTTGGCATCAGTGAATTTGTAATATGTTTTAGAGAGAGAGCCAAACCCAGACTGAGAAGCCTCTGCAGAAAAGAATAGCTGTGATTTTGTAACATTTTATCACATTAATTTGCACAATACTTATTTCCTGTAGTTACTTCCTGTGATGGTAGGTACTACTGGATTTCTATTTACAGTGTAATACAGTGTTCCTGTTTTAAGAAATAAATTAGGCTTACATCTTTAATCCCAGCACTTTGGGAGGCCGGAGCAGGAAGAACACTTGAGCCCAGGAGTTTGAAAGCAGCCTGGGCAAAATAGCGACACCCCATCTTTACAAACTGCTCGCCCCTGACACACACAAAAATTAGCTGGGCATGGTGGCTCCTGCCTGTGGTCCCAGCTACCCTGGAGGCCAAGGTGGGAGGATCTCTTGAGGCCAGGAGTTTGAAACCAGTCTGGTCAACATAGTGAGACCCTGTCTCTACAAAAGAAAAAGTAGGCCGGGCGTGGTGGCTCATACCTGTTATCCCAGCATTTTGAGAGGCCAAGGCGGGTGGATCACCTGAGGTCAGGAGTTCAGGACCAGCCTGGCCAACATAGTGAAACCCTGTCTCTACTAAAAAAATACAAAAATTAGCCAAGTGTGGTGGCAGGCACCATGCTACTTGGGAGGCTGAGACAGGAGAATTGCATAAACCCTGGAGGTGGAGGTTGCAGTGAGCCGAGATCACACCATTGCACTCCAGCCTGGGAGACAAGAGTGGAACTCTGTCCCCACCCCCCAAAAAAAGAAAAATTAAAAAATTAGCCATGCAGGGTGGTGCACACCGGTAGTCCCTGCTACTGCAGAGACTAAAGCAAGAAGATCACTTGAGCCCAGGAGGTCAAGGCTGCAGTGAGCCAAGATCGCACCACTGCACTCCAGCCTGGGTGACAGGGCAAGACCTTGTCTCAAAAAATAAGTAATTAAGTAAGTAAATACATAAATAAACAAAGATAAGAGGAAAAAAAGAACTAGAGTAAAAGCATAAATTTCTAGACGTAAGATATTTTAAATTCCAGCCCCATTATTCTATCTTTGGGCTTTTACTCCGTAGTCTTTGAAGTTAGAAATAACTTAGGGTGAATTTTATTTTTCTCATCTGTCTTCTAGAGTTCAGGTGGCTACATTCTTTGTATACAGACAAGCATTGAAAGAATCCCTTCAGAATCCAAATCTCAGCCTCAGGGGATTTGTTGGATTGTGGAGTTTGGCCCTCTCATGCCCCTAATCAGCCTCCCCATGTGAACTTTATAACTGTGAAGTAGCAGAAGTTTCCATGCAGACCCTTTTACCTGCTGTCAGTTATTGAGGAAAACCTGTCAGGGCCATCGTTTGTCACTGAGTGTCAAACAAAAGTGGAATACGGGTTAAAGGAATTTTCACTTGAGACAAGTTTGACTGCGTTAGAACTGAAGAGCAGAAACTTGTAACTTAGGGAAGACACTTTTAAGATGGCGTGTTTATGAATTGTAAACTCTGCTTTAAGTCAAGTCATGGGGCCATACCCGGAAGACACAGACTAAATTACTATTCATTATCAGAAGGAAATTTAGATTACTCCTATGCATACTTAATTCCCAACATCTCACTGGCAGTAGAAGTTAGTGGGAGTGACTTGCGTTCAAAACCTCCAAAAATTAGGTTTCAAAATTCTCCTCTGGGTTACAAACAGGGCTCGGTAATCAACAGCTTTCAGTTCAAGCTCCTGAAATTGCAAATCAATGTTCTCTACTTGCTGCTTCCATAAATAAATGTATTCTTAAAATGAACTAAATTGTTTGTAGCATGAACATAAGATAGTTTCAGGAAATTAAAGAGTAAAAATGATTAAGAATCAAAAGATAACTTTTTATTTTGCTCAAATATTAGTATTTCTTCAGAAATGAGATATATTTTATGGAAAACATGTCAATTCGCAAATAGGATAGGAAAATGTTAATCAACTCTCCCCCCCACCCTCATCTTGTGCATGTAGAATCTTTCTGAATTTTCCATTACAGGGAGAAAAATGAAAGAATCGTCTAGCTTAATTCTCCAGTACAATTTGAATTTGCCACTCACAAATATATGAGCATTTATAATCAGGAATTCACTATCTTGGCTATTTGGTGACTGGAATTTTATTTATTTTATTTTATTTTATTTTTATTTTTTTGAGACAGATTTTCACTCTTGTTGCCCAGGCTGGAGTGCAATGGCATGATCTCAGCTCACTGCACCCTCCACTGCCTGAGTTCAAGTGATTCTCCTGCCTCAGCCTCCCAAGTAGCTGGGCTTACAGGCATGTGCAATCACACCCAGCTAATTTTGTATTTTTAGTAGAGATGGGGTTTCACCATGTTGGTCAGGCTGGTCTCAAACTCCTGGCCTCAGGTGATTCACCCACCTCGGCCTCCTGAAGTGATGGGGTTACAGGCATGAGCCACCGTGCCTGGCCTGAAAATTTCTAAAATTAGGAAAAGAGAAATTGAATTGTGATTTCAAATGACATCCACAAACAGTAAACTCAAATGGCAACACGACCCAGGGAAGCCAGTGAGTAGAGTGGGCCATTTAGAAGACTCTAGAGAGTAATGGAGTGAACAAGGGAACTGACATTCTATCTATGAAGGAACATCAGGGCTAAACCAGAGGCAACTATTTCCAAGTAAAAGTGAGGGCTTAACGTTGCCAGAAACCATGTGGGAGTTATATAAGTCATATTCTTGAGACTTAGTTAACCTCAGTCCCTAAAAACCAGCGAATAATCAGAGATATCAAGGAGAAGAAGGACACAGTGAGAGTTAAATTTTAAAAAAGTGTTAGCATTCCATTTTTCAATTTGCCTCCTTTCTGAAAATTCTATCTAACAACTGGAACGAGAGGCTGACTGAAGCCTAAGAAAAAAGATAAGATAAAGGATTAGAAGTTATCCATTGCTCTAAAAAATTTTACCAGCACATAATGCAATTTTGTTTCAGTCATTCACCCCCATTTTATTTAAAGATTTTACTTCAGATATTCCTCCCCTCCATCCTCCAATAATCTTGAAGCCAGAAAAACTAAGTTCTATCACTAGCTTGATCACTTAGAAGTTATGTTGGGTCAGATAAGTAACTCAGATTATTTTTTAGAAATGAGAATGTTACCAATATTTGTATGATTGAATAATTTCAAATAAAGAAATATAATCTCAACTCAAATCATCTTAAAAAAGGAAATTTCTCTTGCTTCATAACAGAGTCCAGCCTACAAAAGGCCACCGAGTTGATTGATTCGGAAGTTCAGTGATATTAAGGCTCTTTCCTTTTCTCTGGTCTACCATCCTGGGCATTTCCTTCAACCTCAAGTAGGTAGCAGGACTGTTGTAGTGGTATCAGGTATTACATCTAGACATGGAACAAGAGAAGTTATTTCTTTCCTATAACTTTCTATGGAACTAATTTTTTTTTCATTAAGTACTTCCCAGAAGAAAAACTTTCTTCTTTTTGGAAAATACTAAGTCATCTATCCATGTATGAACCAATCAATGCCAATGAGATGGATTACCATCACACCCATCCATGAAGATAACCCCAAGGCTCATGGTTCTGTGCAAAAGGAGTAGATATCTGAACAAGATTTTGACTCTATTGGGAGCAAAAGAGGATGATGGTTGCTGGGAAGGTTGCCAACAAAGATCACTACACTGGCCCAACTTACTGTTGACACAGTAAAGTGTCCCGCACTTGTATGCTAGGATTATTATCACAGGTTTGTGAATCTTTCCATAAGAAACACATAGTTAACCTTATGAGACCATTGAGTCTACTGCATCAGTTAAGTCTGTATTCCTGGTTTTATTAAAACTGTTGTAACTTAGCAATTCTGATTAGAGCTTAATATAGGGTCATATAATTTTAAAGCTAAAGAAGACCTTGGAAAATTCTTTCTTCAAACTCTGAACTACAAAGGTCCACAGCTTCAGAAGAGAGAACAGGTTGGGTAAGAGGACAATACTTTTCTAAACAATCTTAATTCATGTAAGTCTATTGCAAAATCTACATTAGTCACTGAGAGTTTTCCCCATAGGTATCGCTGGGAAACAGCATAGGAATGCCCCTTATCTCTATGTTTATAGCTTGGCGTTCTCATCAATATCAAAGTGTGAAAATAAAAGGCATTTTGGGTTGGTACGACATTTAAAAATATTAACTGATATTTCTTCTAAGTATTTCATTTCATCTCATGATCCCTCTTATATTTGAAGATTTGGCTTCTGACACACTCATTGCTTTGGAGAGGACGGTTAAGTCAGAAAAAAGACTTTTGAGACTCAAAATTCTGGACCCCGATTCTGCTTGGAGCCAAGATAAAGTGAGAGAAGTAATATTTACCCTCTCCCTTGAAACAGCTGGAAAGTCACACAAAATATATGAAATGATTGTTTTTAAGCTATTGAACATAAAGCAATGAACAATGATCTCTGAGATAAGGAACATGAGATGAACTCTATGATTGCTCTAGCTTAGTGTTTGCGGAGAGATTCCAGACCATGGTGCAGAGGAGACCCCAGGTAGAACTTGGGAGTCTTGAGGACATTGCAGTGAACAGTACCAGAGTATAGAGAGTTACACTGATACAGAACGCTGGAGATTTGTGGAGAAGAGACTTAGAGTAAACAGATAAGTACTAATGACTGCCTGTGTGTGAGGAGAGAATACTTATGAACTTCTTCATAAGTCCAGTATTTACCCTGATACAAGAATATTACAAGAAAAGACTATTACAAAACAAATGTCATTCACAGATGCAAACATATAGAGATAGATGAAAAAATGTATCAAATAGAATGCTAACAATATATACCAAGGAAAAATGCATCATGACAAAATGAAGTTCTGGGAATGCAAGGTTGGTTTAAAGTAAAAAAATCAATCAATGTGATGCAATAAATTAACAAACTGTATTAGTTTGTTTTAACATTGCTATAAAGAACTACCTGAGACTGAGTAATTTATAAAGAAAAGAGGTTTAATTGGCTCATGGTTCTTCAGGCTTTACAGGAAGCATGAGCTGCGGGAGGCCTCAGGAAACTTAGAATCACAGTGGAAAGTGAAGGGGAAGCTGGCATGTTCTGTATGGCTGGAGCAGGAGGAAGAGAGTAGCGGCAGGTGCTACACACTTTTAAACAACCAGATCTCACGAGAACTCAATCATGAAATAGCACTAGGGGGATGGAGCTAAACCATTAGAAACCACCCCCATGATCCAATCACCTCCCACCAGGCCCCACCTCCAACACTGGGAATTATAATTCAACATGAGAGTTGGGTAGGGACAGAGCCAAACCATATCACAAACTAAAAGAGGAAAGACACATGATTATCTCAGTGGATGCACAGAACGTATTTGAGAAAATCCAACACCTATTCCTAATCAAAACCATCAGCAAACTAGTAACTTCCTCGACTTGATAAATGGCATCTCTGACAAGCTACAGCTAATGTCATAATAAATGATGAGAATCTGGATTGTTTCCCACTGGAAATAGGGATGAGAAAAGGATGTCCACTTTCACTACTTCTCTTCAATATTGTGCTAGGAGTTCTAGTCAGTACAGTAGGGTAAGAAAAAAAAAGATATCCAAATTGAAAACTGTCTTTACAGATACTATGATTATTTATTTAAAAATGGAACCAACAGAAAAGCTAGTAGAACTAATAAGCAAGTTGAATAAGATTGCAGGATATAAGATCAATATAAAATCCAAGTGGATTTGTATATAATGGTTTCCCTTTGGAGGCTCCTTGGCTCTTATACAGATTTTTTCTAAATTATCTTCTGAAAAATTCTAAATGCAGGCATTGGGAAAAAATAGATGTTTCCTTCTCCTTCACTTAAAAAGTAACTGAAGATATTCAAATGGTTCCTCCTACAACAAAGGAAGCCCTATATGAAAATTTAAAGTTTTATTTGAATTGAAATGAAAAAGTGTGTCCTGTCTCTTATGTAGCGGTATGGCTATATCAGCATAAGTAGGCACCTTATCCAAAAAAAAAACCCCATCTGGCCACTACCTCTCACAAACTGAGCCAGCTTTTATGGATCTTGTCCATAGAGTCCCATGAGGAAAAGAGCAATGACTTGCCCCTCTCTCTACCCTCTGACTGTTGCAGGGTTATGGGGAGAGCAGACACTCAGTTGAAGTTTAGTGAAAGTGTATGTGAATTAAATAAGGGACTTCTGGAAAGGGAGAGCTCGATGTCCTGAAAGAACTACTTAACCTTCTGGCATGATTGTTTGTAGTGACATTAATTGCTTGCTATTGAGAGTTTCCCAACAATTTGTGTAGGGGATCAGTCAGAATGGTAGGAAAAACTGTAGAGAAAGTACACAAACCTTCTGAAAGGTTGGAAGGTTCTGCAGAGCCCCAAGGGACAATGGCTGAAGGCAGCTGTTCTATAACCCTGAGGCAGAGGGCAAGGAGTAGGTACAAGGGAGTTTGGGGGAATTTATCTTAAATAAGCTTGTTTACTTACGTTGACCAGGAACTGACCTTTGATTATCTGCATGACGTTCCCTGAAAGGAGAACAATAAATGTTAATTACCTACAGGTTGTGTTTGCTCCAGGTTTTCGGCATTGTGCCTGCACTGAATAAAAACAAGCAGCTCCAACTTCTCAGGGCTTCTCTCTGGCCACGAGAGCCAGGCAGTCACCTAGCTGCTCTTATGCCGCGTACCTGTGTCTGAGTACTCACTTCATCCATTGGCCAGGGTCTGTGGGACAGACCAGGCAGGTGGTGCCCCATGTGAGGAACGCTGCAATGGATTGCAAGGGAACCCCTGAAAACAAATGTGAAGTGACTGAGCAGTAAGTAATTGGTGCCCGCTGGGGATTTCCAAGTTTGAGGGGATTTTCAAGCTAGGGTTTCATCATGGGACAACAATTATCAGCTCAAAAGCAACAGTATATAAAGTATTGAAACAGCTGCTTAAAGCTAGCAGAGCCTCGGTCTCAGAGGCCCAATTAAGGGACCTAATGCAAACTGTTGTTTTCCACAACCCGTGGCTCCCAGAAAAAGGCACGTTAGACCTAGAGCTCTGGGAACAAGTGGGAAAAAATCTTAAACAACATCGTGTGCAAGGGCAACAGGTCCCAGTAACATCTTTAATGTTATGGGCCTTAGTTAGGGCTGCTTTGGCCCCACTGTACACAGAAAAGCCTAAAAAGGGAGGGGAGGAAGAACCATCATCTACCTTATCACCTCCTCCTCCTTCCTCAGCCCCTCCATTACCAGGTAAAGGTGCCACAGAGGAGAGAAAGGTTTTCCCTGAGTCCCCTCCTCCAATAAATTAGAAAAAAGGCAAGGGATACACTACAGTTATGGGACCCTGTCTTAGGCAAGTGGCATTAGAAGGGGAACTCTTGTCCTGCCTGGTGATGCAAGGTCAACAAGGCAATCAGTTACATGAACCCGTTACTTTCAATACTTAGATAAGAAAAAGCATTAGAGAAAATGGAGCTGCTAGCCCATTTATGAAAGGATTAATTGAGGCCATAGCAGATAATCTCCATATAACCCCATGGGACGGGTCAGTGCTAGCTAAAACAACTTTAGAGGCCAGTCAGTATCTCCTCTGGAGGGCAGAATATGATGAGTTGTGTGAACAACAAGCCAACAAAAATCAATTGGCCGGGCAAAACGTAACGGCTGCTATGCTCTAGGGGAGGGGTCCCTATGTCAATGTACAACAATTAAATTTTGTCCCCCAAGCCTGTGCACAAGTGTCCTTATGTGACTGCAGGGCTTGGGACCAAATTTCCGAAGGTGGTGTTCAACAGGGATCTTTTGTAAATGTTTGACAAGGGCCTCAGGAGCCATTTGTTGAATTTATCAATCGGTTAACCCAGGCAATTAAGAGACAAATTAGTCATGCCCAGGCCGCTGATATCTTATTGTTGCAATTGGCTTATGAAAATGCTAATATAGACTGTTACAGGCAATGCAGAAAATCAGAGGAAAAGCAGCTATCTGGTGGGAACTGCATAAATCCCTCACTCGATCTGGATTTACTAGCACTCAGAGAGCTGAGGTTGGAGCCCTAATATTGGCCCTGGAAACCTTTTCCGTTCAGCCCATCAATATCGTTAGTGACTCTGCTTACTCTGTTTATTTAGTGCAAAACCTTGAAACAGCTCTCATTAAGTCCACTCTTGAGCCCACCCTGTGTGCCCTTTTTCTCTGACTTCAGCAATTGTTGGATCAATGAACACATCCTGTTTTTATCACACACATTCAGGCCCACAGCTCGCTGCCTGGTCCGCTGGCTCATGGCAATGATCAAGCAGATTTGCAGGTCATGAGGTCACTACTTGACCAAGCCACACAATCACATCTATTTTACATCTATTTTTTCATCAGAATTGGAGAACTTTATCTAAACAATTTCAACTTACCCAAAGACTAAACAAATTATTTTACATTGCCCAGATTGCCAGCTCACAGTCACATCCCCTCCTTCAACAGGTGTTAACCTTAGAAGACTAGAACCTAATCAGTTATGGCAAACAGATGTTATGCACGTCCCTGAATCTGGAAAACTAAGATATGTGCATGTATCCGTTGATACCTATTCCCACCTAATTAGTGCTATGCTCTTCCTAGAAAGTCTGCCCGATATGTCATTAAACATCTTCTCTTAACGTTTACATTTATGGGACGGCCCACAAAGATTAAAACTGATAATAGTCCAGCTTACACTAGCTCACAATTTCAAAATTTTGTCACACATGGAATGTTGTCCAACATTCCATGGGTATCCCGTATAACCCCCAAGGACAGGCCATAGTAGGATGTGCCCACTCCACCCTTAAAAATATGCTCAGAAAACAAAAAAGGGGGAATATGAGTAAGGGCCCTGCAACACTATTGGCACAAGCCTTATTTACCCTTAATTTCTTCAATTTAGATGATAAATTTCAATTAGGTATAGAAAAGCGCTTTGCAAAAATCACTCAAGATATAAAACCTTCAGTTTTGTGGAAGGATGTAAATAGTAATATATTGTGTGGTCCAAATGATTTGCTAATGTGGGAAAGAGGATATGCTTGTGTTCACACCCCCTCAGGTCCTCTTTGGATTCCAGCACGAGGCATCAAACCATACCATGGCATGGCTAGGACCCAATCCGGTACCAAAATGAAGAAAATGACCCTACAGGACCCACAACCCCAGATGATGTGGCTTCCTTGGACGACACAGGCCCTCGACATTACCTGGGGGATGCTGAAGAAGACAACTCAGGAGGCCGAGCAAATCCTGCTCCAGGCACAGACACCATTCACTCCAGGTAATGTGTTCCTCGCTATGCTGTTGTACATTGCAACTCTCGTAGGGTATTAACTTTTTTTATTCTCTCACTTTGCCTGCTACCTGTAACTGCTACACTCTATTGGGCCCATCTTCTAGATCTGCCTTTTTTCCGCCCTGTTACTTGGGCAGACACTCCCTTCCCAGCCTCTAATAATGTGACCGATTGGCTAGGAGGCATTGACATACCCCCTGTGGGGTCCCTCAGTAATGGCACACATTGGACTGAGGTGCCAAGTAACACTACATATCACACCTTGATTGGAAAAGAATAATACTGATTATACTCATGTTTGTCTTATGTTATTTACTGTTTCTGGGATGCAAAGCCGGAACACAAGCTGTAACTGCTGTGCCAGTCAAAACGGTTGCTGCGCACATCTGTATGCTTCAATCAACAAAACCTAGTGCAAACAAAAACCCAAAAAACAAAAAAAAAAACAGAAAAGAGGGAGATGTGGGGGATCACTCAGAGTGGTGGGAAAACTATATGGAAAGGACGCAAACCTTCTGAAAGGTCGGAAGGTTCTGCAGAGCCCCCGGGGGAGAATAGCTGAAGGCAGCTGTTCTATAACCCTGAGGCAAAGGGCAAGGAGTAGCTACAAGGGAATGTGGGGGAATTTATCTCAAACAAGCTTGGTTACTTATGTTGACCAGAAACTGACCTTTGATCATCCATGCGCATGACTCTCCCTGAAAGGGGAACAATAAATGTTAATTACCTACAGGTTGTGTGGACTCCAGGTTTTCGGCATTGTGCCTGCACTGAATAAAAGCAAGTAGCTCCAGCTTCTTGGGGCTGCTTTCTGGCCACTAGAGCCAGGCAGTCACCTAGCTGCTCTTACGCTACATACTTGTGTCTGAGTACTCATTTCATCTGTTGGCCAGGATTTGCGGGACAGACCTAGCAAATTTGAGTCCATTTAATAATGAAAAGTAACACTGATAGCAATCATTTGAAAATGTGTCAGAATACCAGTGACACATATACACCAAAAGTCCATGTAAGATACCAACAAGTAAGTCAGGTGATTCACAAGATAGTGAAGTTTCAGAATCAAGTCACTAAATTCACAAATAGTAGGTTAATTATCACATTTATCAATGTTTTATGATGATCTAAGGGTAAGAGAACTGATTTGTGAAAGTCACTCATTTGGTAAGACCTGGGGCCAAAACGTGAACAACAATTATTCTTATAGCAGATTTAATGGTTTCTCTGCTAAATTAGATGAAAGATATCTCCTGTCTGTCTCTACACCATGTTGAATGAGGAATGCCACCTGCCACTGTCTCTCAATCACAGTGAATAAGAGACACCATCTGCCTCTCTTTCCATCCTTTTGAATGTGGAGGGACACCTTCCTGCTTCAGGCCTGTTGGGGGTTTCTTAGGGCATGGTAATCCTTCAATTTCTCCCTAGATGGGATCCGTCCAAGCTCTCAGATGTGACAGTGTTTTTCACTCCATACTCCACTGAATTCATTACTATTATCAACTTAAGCAATGTGCCCAACATATCCTCCATTTTTCTTGAGAAACCAAGAAATTGGCTGGGTGCAGTGGCTCACGCCTATAATCCCAGCACTTTGGGAGGCCAAGGCGGGTGGATCACCTGAGGTCAGGAGTTCGAGACCAGCCTGGCCGACATGGTAAAACCCCGTCTCTACTAAAATACAAAAATTAGCTGGGCTTGATGGTGTGTGCCTGTAATCCCAACTACTCAGGAGGCTGAGGTAGGAGGATTGCTTGAACCTGGAAGGCGGAGGTTGTAGTGAGCAGAGTTCGTGCCACTGCACTCCAGCCTGGGTGATAGAGCAAGACTCTGTCTCAGAAAAAAAAAAAAAAGAAACCAAGAAATTCTATCAGGCATTTTCTCAATGGAACCCCTGAGAGTAATTAAGAACTGTCAAATAAAAGAGTGATTTTTGAAATTTGCAAATATTTAATACACTTCTGTTGTCAAATAATGGAGCCTTTATCTCTTGTTTTTAATACCTGGGCTTAGGAAGCCCACCCATAGTGAACACAGGCCTTTTAGGTCACTCTGATAATTAAACCTGAACCAGGGGCTGTATGCTTGGAAGATGACTGGTAATAATAATAATGATAATGATAGCAACAACACAGCAATAACTTTTAGTGAGTGATATCTAGCAACAGGCAGTGAGCTAAGTCTTTTACATCATGGTCTAATTTAGTGTTAGGATCCAAGGTCGCATGGTAGGAAGGGAAGCCAGGACCTGAATGACACGTGTATGCCCCTGACCCTGATAGCGCACAGGAAGACAAAGCCTTGTATCAGCAAGTACCAGGGCATTTTGCAAATGTGGGGATAACATTTCCTGAGATGTGAGCTGGATTTTGTTTTTCACTAACTTAGAAAATATTTCATGGGAAACTGAAAACTACAATTCCCTTTCTCCTTCCTGCCTCCTTTATATTAATCTTGGCTATTAATTTTAACTAAAAACAGAAGTTAATAGCTCCAGTTGGCAGTTTAATAAGGAGTCTTGGTAGGGTGGGAGGTGGGGAAAGGGCCTGTAGTTTTCAAAGGCCACCCCAGGCTTCATAATTCAGTAGGAGGACTCACAGGACTCGGCATATAGTGTTATGCTGATAAGTTACCTTAACAACATAAAATCGAGTTGTTCTCTCAGGCTGTTTACTAAGAAGTGCAAATAAATTATCTAAATATTAAAAAATGTTTATTTTAGTAGTGCCAAGATCTGCTGGTTTATAATTATGGCTAAGTTTTACTACCACCAAAAGATATGAAGGACAGTCAGCCAACGTAAAAGGTGGATGGTGTGAAGTCTGGGGGAGACGAGCCTCAACCTCTCCCCATGGAGTCACACAGGACACAATTCCCCAGCAAATACAAGTGACAATGTGTGTGAAATCTGCCAAGTATAACAGAGAAGTCCATTAGAGACTCAATGCCCAGGATTTTTACTAGGGGCTGATTCCATAGGCACCCTCTTCCTGGCAGGTACTAAAATTCCAGAAGGAAAGCAGGTGTATGGCAGGGATCGTAGTATTTGTACAAAATGTCTGGGCATAGTGAGCCACCTTTACCAGGTGCCAGCCAGGGTCTCCTGACAAATGCAGTCCTAGGCCTGCTAGGTTAAATCCTTAAGAAAGGAGAAAATACAGGGCTGGACTTTATACTGTCTTAGAGAGAGAATGACAATGTTGGTGAATATTTACATACCATAAAACTTAGGTCACAGCTATACCTGTTCTGTATCTTATCAACATAAAATTGAGTTGCTCTCTCCAGCTATTTACTAAGAAGGGCAGATAAATTCTCTGAATATTAAAAGTGTTTATTTTAGTAGTGCCAAGATCTGCTGGTCTGTAACATTGTGATTACGTGCAAGTGTCTGTGAGAGAAAAGTATGTTAAGAGGATTCTGCAGAATAATGTGTTTGATATAAGCTAAATGGTTGACAGTTATCCTACTGTGTATCTTGCTGACTTGATCCTGGAATTTCACTGCTGTGTAAATGACCTGACTTTAGCCAGAAGCAGAAGTCTCCTTTGTCCTGGATGTTTCTCTTTTTAGGCCTGAATGTAAATCAGATACATTTCTAAAAGGCAGTGCCAGCTAGTGCTTTTCACCACTCTCTACAAAAAGAGAGAGAGAGAGAGAAAAATGCTCTCCTCCACCAGCAAGTGTCCAGCATACTTTCTGCTCAGGCGGGTCTTGTAGGCACAGGAATGGGAAAAATTAGGTAGAAACTTTCCAGGCCGGGCACGGTGGCTCACGCCTGTAATTCCAGCATTTTGGGAGGCTGAGGCAGGTGGATCAGGAGTTCGAGACCAGCTTGACATAGTGAAACCCAATCTCTGTTAAAATACAAAAATTAGCCAGGCATGGGGGTGTGCGCCTGTAGTCCCAGCTACTTGGGAGGCTGAGGCAGGAGAATCTCTTGAACATGGGTGGCGGAGGTTGTGGTGAGCCAAGATCTCACCAGTGCACTCCAGCCTGGGCAAACACAGTGAGACAGTCTCAAAACAACAACAACAACAACAACAACAAAAGAAACTTTCAAATGAGGCCCCTGAGGCACCTAGAGAGATGGGTTCCAAGGAGAAAGCTCTTTGGTGATCTCCTTGCACAATATTGTACTTTGGAAAGAATAAAGTTAAACTTGAGGAATTAATAGCAAATGATTTTTTAAACTAGAGAATGTAGCAGAGAAAGACGGGGCTACCTTCCATCCTTGTAAGTTCCTTAGCTGGGCTACAAATTAAACTGATGTAAGACAGACTAACAGGAGAAAAACCGTATTGAACTATGCAAGTACACATGGGAGTCCCACAAAACATCAGAGTAGAAGAGACATGTGATTGAAGCTTATACAGGATCCTGAGCTACAGAAAGGAATATGGGCTTGGGGCTTCTAGAGGGAGGTGATGACACAAGTTCTGGGAGGGTGAGAGGAAGAAGTGTACGGTCGTCTTGTTATGCAGTGTATTCGTGCATTTTCATACTGCTATGAAGAAATGCCCGAGACTGGCTAATTTATAAAGAAAAAGAGGTTTAATGGACTCACAGTTTCACATGGCTGGGGAGGCCTTGCAATCATGGCGGAAAGTGAAGGAGGAACAAAGGCACATCTTATATGGTGGCAGGCAAGAGAGTGTGTGCAGGGGAACTGCCCTTTATAAAACCATCAGATCTTGTGAGACTTATTCACTATCACGAGAACAGCACAGGAAAAACCCTCCCTCGTGATTCAATTACCTCCCACCCAGTCCCTCCCATGACATGTGGGGATTACGGGAGCTACAATTCAAGATGAGATTTGGGTGGGGACACAGCCAAACCATACCATGCAGATAAAAAGTCTCTCAGGTAATAAAAGTATTCAGGCTGCTGTTGACCTCCAGTGTTCTCTCCTGTAATCCAAGTTAATCTTCTCTGGTTGATAAGATTCCTTCCTAGGCAGGGAATTCAAGACAACTGAGTTCCTTTTGGAGGATCCCTTTTTAAGCAGATAAGACAAGCTCAAAGAAAGCCTCTGCCTGCACCTGCTGTTTACCAAATTCCCTTGGTTCAAAGTAATTAGTCATACCAAAGTGTCATATTTTGGTTGGCATTTTCTGCACTCCTTCCAGGGAAATTGAATATGTTACAGTTCCTTCACTCTGCTTAAGTGTACACCACAAACATTGTAAGATGCCACAGGTAAACCATTTTTCTCCACAAGGGCTTTTATGCATCATAAACAATTTTTGTACAGCTCTCACGGCCCTCTTCACAAGTGCTTCCTCCCACTGAGTTCAGGGGAGGAACTGGTGCAGGTGAGTGTTTACAAACACTGCACCTGGCCAAATGACTGCAGTGTCAACAAGAAATCCCACAAGAGTTCTTCAAAAGCCATCTTTTTTCACCCAAGCTATTTCTGTAAGGTGGATGTTTTCATTGCTTTTTCTCATACAAACCAGAAAGAGAAAAAAGCCGAAACCAAGGTCTGTGTAGATTCCATTGTGAAGTGTTTCTGTGTTCATCATCATCCTGACCTCCTTTCCTCATTTCTTTGGAAACAAGTAATTTTTTCAGCAACATTGGCTGATAATATGTAAAGAAGCATTTTAAATTGCCTGGTATATGTGTATCTTTATTCTGTTGTCACAGTTAAATTCACTGGGTGAAGCTTGGTGCAAAATTCATTTTAATGAAATGCTTTGCAAGTCACAACTGAAGAGATGTGATCAGCATTGCTGTTCAACAAATGGTTATGAATTTCCTAAACAATAATTACATTTATATAAAAAAGCTGAATAAAAAGGAATAAATATAATTAGTATTTGGAAGGGCAAGAACTTCTGAATAAAAATGTTCATCTTTTATTAATCACATATATTTTGCATAGGGAGATTATTTTTCCCAGTTTGGACTAACAACACAGAATTATCATATACAATTGTGAGAACAGTTGGCCTGTGACAATTTAATGGTATTTTGCAAAACCCTCATTTTGTAAGCTGCTCATATTGGCCTACTTCCCCCACTTGTTTTCTTAATCACAAATCATTTTTGAGAAACACTGACAAAGGATGGCAGTTCATATGCAGCTAAACATTACTAGCTCCTGTATAATAACCTCACTGTATGCAGTTTCCACTGATATACTGCAAGGGTCAGGAGAACAAAGACTTACGATAATTGACAGTGGTCACTGGATTTACTGTTAGCATTTTGACCATGGGAATTTATTCATCTCACAGCCAGGTTTGTGTCTGAGTATTAGTTTGCTAGGGATCTTTTAAAAATGCACCACAAACTGGGTGGCTTAAAACAACAGAAATTTATTATCTCAAAGTTCCGGAGGCTGGAAGTCCAAGATCGTGGTGTTGACAGGGTTAGTTCTTTCTCGAGAGAGAATCTTGTAGCTTCTGGTTGTTCACTGGCAATCTTTGAAATACCTTGTCTTGTAGAGAAGCACAGTCCCAATCTCTGCCCTTCATCTTTACACAGTATTCTCTCTCTCTTTCTGTGTGTGTGTGTGTGTGTGTCTCCAACATTCCCTGACCCCCTCTTTTTTCTGAGACAGAGTCTTGCTCTGTTGCCCGGTCTTGAGTGCAGTGGCAGGATCACAGCTTACTGCAGGCTTGACCCCCCAGGCTCAAACAATCTTCTCACCTCAGCCTCCTGAGTAGCTGGGACTACAGGCATGCACCACCATGCCTGGCTAATTTTTTTATTTTCATTTTTGTAGATAAGGGGTCTCACTATATTGCCCAGGCTGGTCTCAGGACCACTACATTGCTGGTCCTGGGCTCAGGCAATCCTGCCTTGGCCTCCCAAAGTGCTGGGATTACAGGTGTGAGCCCCTGCACCTGGTCTCCCTTCTTACAAGGACACCAGTCATATTAGATTAGGGTCCACCCTAAAGACCTCATCTTAACTAATTACCTCAGCAATGAAACTATTTCCAAACATGGTCACTTTCTGAGTTACTCGAATTTAAGACTTAAAGATATGAATTTTCGGGGAACACAATTCAGTCCCTAACAGCTGGTCACCTATCAAAGTCTTTTGTACTCAGATGCCAGCAGACTTGAAGCACAGATCTGCATGCTTTGAGCACAGAGCTTTTTGGTAGTGCTTGGGTATACACACCGGAAATGACTTCACAGGCAAACCTGCAGCACACACAGGATGACAGACAGATGTTGCTTCAAGGAAACCAGGGGAAAGAAACTGCTTCAGCCAAAAGTGACTTGCACAGCAGAAAGATGGCCTATTTTCCAACAACCCAGCAACAATCTCAAAGCTGGGATCTGTGTGTCCATCCTGAACCCATCACTGTGGTCCTAGAGGACCTAGTGCTCTGACTGATTGGGGTCCTATGCCTGGTTCTCCTGACCAAGACCAGAAAACCCCACAGGAGCAGAGAGAGGAATCCTCAAAGATAAACCTCAATGCTGTTCTTACAAAAGGAGAAGAGGATGAGAAATAGCATTCCAAGCAGGCCAAAGAATATCAATGTCTAAACTCTTCAGACCTAAAGAGGCTTGGAGAAAAGGAAATTTTGTTGGAGGAAGTTTCATTCAAATTGTTAAAAGAAATGTGCAGCTGCATTTCTCTGATAGCCAGTGATGGTGAGCATTTTTTCATGTGTTTTTTGGCTGCATAAATGTCTTCTTTTGAGAAGTGTCTGTTCATGTCCTTCGCCCAATTTTTGATGGGGTTGTTTGTTTTTTTCTTGTAAATTTATCTGAGTTCATTGTAGATTCTGGATATTAGCCCTTTGTCAAATGAGTAGGTTGCGAAAATTTTCTCCCATTTTGTAGGTTGCCTGTTCACTCTGATGGTAGTTTCTTTTGCTGTGCAGAAGCTCTTTAGTTTAATTAGATCCCATTTGTCAGTTTTGGCTTTTGTTGCCATTGCTTTTGGTGTTTTAGACATGAAGTCTTTGCCCATGCCTATGTCCTGAATGGTAATGCCTAGGTTTTCTTCTGGGGTTTTTATGGTTTTAGGGTGATTCCTCAGGGATCTAGAACTAGAAATACCATTTGACCCAGCCATCCCATTACTGGGTATATACCCAACGTACTATAAATCATGCTGCTATAAAGACACATGCACATGTATGTTTATTGCGGCACACTATTCACAATAGCAAAGACTTGGAACCAACCCAAATGTCCAACAATGATAGACTGGATTAAGAAAATGTGGCACATATACACCATGGAATACTACGCAGCCATAAAAAATGATGAGTTCATGTCCTTTGTAGGGACATGGATGAAATTGGAAATCATCATTCTCAGTAAACTATCACAAGAACAAAAAAACAAACACCGCATATTCTCACTCATAGGTGGGAATTGAACAATGAGAACACATGGACACAGGAAGGGGAACATCACACTCTGGGGACTGTTGTGGGGTAGGGGGAGGGGGGAGGGATAGCATTGGGAGATATACCTAATGTTAGATGACGAGTTAGTGGGTGCAGCGCACCAGCATGGCACATGTATACGTATGTAACTAACCTGCACATTGTGCACATGTACCCTAAAACTTAAAGTATAATAATAATTTTAAAAACAGAAAAAAAAAGAAATGTGCATCTGCAATCATGAGCATCTTTAGAGACAAACCAGTTCAACCATTTGCCATGCAATGGAAACTCTAGATGTATCAGTGTTTAAATGCAACTCTTTTTTTTGAGGGGGGGAATGAAGCTGCCATCGGAACCTGGAATTCATTCTGACATAAGTAGTTACTTTTCACCCCCATCTTCAGATTGACTTCCACTCCAACTAAATTTGAATGATGTATGCCTCATAAAATAATCACAAGTGCCACTTTTTAACTGTTAATGAAAATTGGGAGTGGAAGTTAAAATGAATATGTGGGTGAAAAGTGATATTAAACATGAGCTTGCTATCCAATGATAAAGAGCAGGAATTAAAATCTGTCAACATCCCTAAGAACTTAGCACTTCAGCTTCATTCAACAATACACGAAGAACTCACAGGTGCCAATGACAGCTAATACCAACCAGTTCAACAATTTACCATGCAGTGGAAACTCTAGATGTATCAGTGTTTTAATGCAAATCTCTTTTTTTTCAAGGAAGCTGCCATTCATTCGACATAAGTAGGTGCTTCATCTGATAAGCACTACTTGTGTAATTTATCAATGACAGAGAAGGCAGATAGCAACATGCATACTTGGGGCTGCATTTGAAGGAGAGCAACATCCCTTTGTTTTCACAGAGGTATGACTGTGTTTGTAGATCTCTACCTTAGGCGAAAGTTATGATAGGCTGTATAGTGGTGGGAAAGTGGTGTGAGACTACAAAAGTGTCCCTGACACTGTCATAGCTTGTAAACTAGTTCCTTTACTAGGTTGACAGTAAATCAAAGTCACCATGAGGAAAGTCATACATGTGCATGATTTGAATGTTGACGTATCAAACTTTCCTGGAGGGCTTACTTAGACTCTCCTGCCAACAAAGGTTGCTTAAGATTTTTACAGTTAAGAAGAGAATGGAAGACTGAAAGGAAAATGCAACCCTGAAATGTTTAAGATTCAGAGAATGGATGCTCCTCAAGTGCAATAGAAATGAAAGAAATGGTAACATCTTCCCACATCTTCCATGAAATCTTGACTTGTTTTGGTGAAGAGAAATGTCTTACTTTAGGGATGAGAAGACTAAAAATATGATTTCATTTATATGATGTCTAAAGACATGCAAAGTTAATCTAAGATGGTAGAATTTAAAAAGTGGTTGCATTTGAGGAGTTGGCTATTTCTGGAAAAGGGAAGGAACAGCTTCCTGGGTGATAGAAATGTTGTATGTACTGACTTGTGTAATGTTTATGCTGGTGGATATGCAGACTGAAGGGGCAGTTGTCACCCAGGATTAACTCTTCTGTTAATTACAGGAGAACAAGCATGAGTTGAGATTGTGGTGCTTCTTGAAGTCTCATCCAGATCAGAAACCTGCTGCTCTGTCCACATTCCATCCACCAAAGCAACCCATATGGCCATGTCCAGCATCAGATGGGGAAAGGCAGTTCTCCTCTAGCACGAGGAGCTGCAAAGCCACATGGCAAAGGATGAGTGTGTACAAAATAAATGCAGGAGGGCAGGAGGCATTGGGAACAATGATCCAATCTACTGCAGTGTTATTCTCTCCAGCTTGGCATGCGTTCCCTGTGTACAGCATCCTGCAGTGACAGGAGCTCACGTTGGTCCTTTAATATGGGCCAGATACTGTGCTAAGCACAGCACATGGTTTATCTTGGTGTAGCCTCACAGCAACATTGGAGCAAAGCACAATGTATAGCACCATTTATTCATGAGAAGTTAGAGCTTCATAGCATTTAAAGCAAATTCCCAGAGGTGCACAGTGTTAGTCAGTGAAAAAGCTGAAAATTGGACCCGACTATCTTCTGACTCCAGAGTCGTACATGTCTTTCTCTCCTAAAGTATCCTTACCTAGGGTAATGTACATCCTAGAGTCCTGTGCACCTGTCTTCTTGCCCATTTTGACAAGCATTTTATACAGATACCTTCTGTACCAAACCTTGTTCCAGGTGACAGGGGCAATAGTAAATATGGGATATAAGATCCCTGCACACAAGTAGCTCATCTTCCAATACAGAAAGTGTATAGACAATACACAAACACATAAAATAAAATAATTTTAACAAATGATGTAATATTCCAAACATGAAATCAGGATGATGGAATAGAAGAGAGCATCTCCAAGATATTTAGAATAAGTGGAGGATATTTGACTCTAGTTAGATAGGAAGTCAGGCAGGATCTCCATGAGGAGATGGTGTTTGATTTGAAACCTCAGTATTGAGACAGACACAGCTGTGCAAAAATATAGATGAATATTGATCCAGGCAAAACAAAATGCAAAGCAAGAGTCATATTTGAGAACCAAAGATCAGTCGGGTATGGTTGGGGCATGTTGAACAGAGGGAGGGAGGGACAGGATGAAGTCAAGAAGGAAGGCAGAGACCAGGTCATGTAGAGCCTTGGAGCCCACGGTGTAGGGCTGCACAATGTTCTTGTCTTTCCCTAGAATGTTTGCATTTAATCTCCAAACCCATGGAAAGCTCCTGAGAGATGATACCTTGGCATCTACACTTTGGATATTTCATACACCTTGGCTTTGCATACAGGTAGATGCAATAAATGCTGCTGACTCTCTCACTCCTATAGAGACACCACTATGTTCACTTGTAGTCAGAAAGCCCCAGTTCACATCTGTTTCCCTTCGTTTCCATTTGCTTGAACTTGAGTCCGGAAACCACTTAACTTCTCATGGCCTCAACCACTTTACCTGTAAAATGGGAATTAAAATCCCTGCTTATCTTGGGTATATGACGTGCAATTCTATGTATAAAAGCTGTACATTTTGAAGTAATATATAGGTATAAATGGCTATGATTACACATGGAGAAATGTAATATCTTATGAATTCAAAATGACTCTGGACAATGGATTTGGCTGCTTATTTCCCCTATACAGACTACAGGCATCATTGCTGGGATGACAGGTGTCTCACTGTGAGTATTGTTAACTATCAGGGCTACAATCAGAGTCGTAGAGGGCTGTGAGTGAGGGACACTCTGTGTGTTAGCTTCCTGCTGGTGCAATAAAAAAATACCACAACTTTTAGTGGCTTAAAACATATGCTGGGCCTTATACATCACACACATTATCTGACTTAGAGGCACAGAAAGTTAGACAATTTGTCCAATGCTCCGTGACTAATAAGATATCCCATGTTCACCCACAGCCAACATAATACTGAATGGGGAAAAGTTGAAAGCATTCCCTCTGAGAAGGGAACAAGACAAGGATGCCCACTCTCACCACTCCTCTTCAACATAGTACTGGAAGTCCTAGCCAGAGCAATCAGACAAGAGAAAGAAATAAAGCACATCCAAATTGGTAAACAGGAAGTCAAACTGTCACTGTTTGCTAACGATATGATCGTTTACTTTGAAAATCCTAAGGACTCCTCCAGAAAGCTCCTAGAACTTAAAAAATAATTCGGCAAAGTTTTTGGATTCAAGAATAATGTACACAAATCAGTAGCTTTTCTATATACGAACAGCGACCAAGTGGAGTATCAAATCAAGAACTCAACCCCTTTTACAATAGCTGAAAAAAAAAAAACTACTTAGGAATATATCTAACCAAGAAGTCAAAGGACCTCTACAAGGAAAACTATAAAACACTGATGAAAGAAATCATAGATGACACAAACAAATGGAAGCACATCCCATGCTCATGGATGGGTAGAATCAATATTGTGAAAATGACCATACTGCCAAAAGCAATCTATCTACAAATTCAACACAATCCACATCAAAATACCATGATCATTATTCAGAGAGTTAGAAAAAAAAAAATTCTAAAATTCATATGGAACCAAAAAATAGCCCGTATAGCCAAAGCAAGACTAAGCAAAAAGAACAAATCTGAAGGCATCACACTACCTGCTTTTAAACTACACTATAAGGCCATAGTCACCAAAACAGCGTGGTAAAGGTATAAATATAGGCACATAGACCAATGGGACAGAATAGAGAACCTAGAAATAAACCCAAATACTTACAGCCAACTGATCTTCAACAAAGCAAACAAAATCATAAAGTGGGGAAAGGACACCCTTTTTAACAAATGGTGATGGGATAATTAGCTAGCTACATGTAAGAGAATGAAACTGGATCCTCATCTCTCACCTTATACAAAAATCAACTCAAGATGGATTAAGACCTGAAACTATAAAAATTCTAGAAGATAACATTGGAAAAACCCTTCTAGGCATTGGCTTGGGGAAGTATTTCATGACGAAGAACACAAAAGCAAATGCAACAAAAACAAAGATAAATAGCTGGGACCTAATTAAACTAAAGAGCTTTTGCACAGCAAAAGGAATAGTCAGCAGAGTAAACAGACCACCCACAGAGTGGGAGAAAATCTTCACAATCTATACATCTGACAAGGGACTAATATCCAGAATCTACAACAAACTCAAACACATCAGTAAGAAAAAAACAAACAATCCCATCTAAAAGTGGGCTAAGGACATGAATAGACAATTCTTGAAAGAAGATATACAAATGGCCAGCAAATATATGAAAAAAATGCTCAACATCACTAATGATCAGGGAAATGCAAATCAAAACCACAATGTGATACCACATACTCCTGCAAGAGTAGTCATAATCAAAAAATCAAAAAACAGTTGATGTTGATGTGGATGCAGTGAACAGGGAACACTTCTACACTGCTGCTGGGAATGTAAACTAGTACAGCCACTATGGAAAACAGTGTGGAAATTCTTTAAAGAACTAAAGGCAGAACTACCATTTGATCCAGCAATCCCCCTACTGGGTATCTACCCAGAGGAAAAGAAGTCATTATTCAAAAAAGATACTTGCACATGCATGTTTGTAGCAGCACAATTCATAATTCCAAAATCATGGAACCAACCCAAATGCCCATTAATCAATGAATGGATAAAGAAACTGTGATATATACACACGATGAAATATTATGCAGCCATAAAAAGGAATGAATTGACAGCATTTGCAGTGACCTGGATGAGACTGAAGACTATTATTCTAAGTGAAGTAACTTGGAAATGGAAAACCAAACATCGTATGTTCTCATTGATATGTGGGAGCTAAGCTATGAGGACACAAAGGCATAAGAATGATGCAGTGGACTTTGGGGACTTAGGGGGAAGAATGGGAGGGAGTGAGGGATAAAAGACTACAGATATGATGCAATGTATACTGCTCAGGTGATGGATGCACCAAAATCTCACAAATCACCACTAAAGAACTTACTCATGTAACCAAATACCACCTGTACCCCAATAACTTATGGAAAAAAAAAAGATGTCCCATGTTCAAACCCAAATCATTAAGAGGGTCTTGGGGTAAGATAACATGGGGAGGAGGAGAGAAATGTGTCCTAGAAATTTCATGTTATCGTTTTTTGTTGTTGTTTTGGTTTGGTTTTAGTTGTTTTTTGTTTGTTTGTTTGTTTTCTGGGACAAGGTCTTACTTTGTTACCCAGCTTGGAGTGCAGGGGTGTGAGCATAGCTCACTGCAGCCTCAAACTCCCAGGCTCAAGCAATCCTCCCACCTCAGCTTCCCAAGTAGCTAGGACCACAGGCATGCACCATCATGCCTGGCTAATTTAAAAATTTTTTTTCGCTAGAGACGGAGTCTCACTATGTTGCCCAGGCTGGTCTCCTGGCCTCAAGCGATCCTCCCACCTTGGCTTTTCAAAGTGCTGGAATTACAGGCCTGAGCCACTGTGCCAGGCCAATGTTATCTAATATGGCATTTATCAGTGGTGTGGTGACCATTCAGCCCAGTGAGAGAGTTTCACTAAATGTTCTTCTGCCCTTGAGTTTCTGTTTGTGAGAGAAAATACATTCACTGCTTTGGTCGCTTAAGCACAACTTATGAATAATATATTGGAACAAATCTCAGATCATTTTTCTCTGTTACTAAAAGCTTACATTAATATCCATGTTAACATAAAGGCTTAACAGGAAGCCCTGTGTTGAGTTTTATGATGGGAAATGTAGTGATAGACTCTAGGTTCCCGTGGGTGTGTGCTGTTTTCTTCTTTTCTCAACCTTGTATTCACCTCTATGTCCACTCTCTTCCGCATTCCCCCCGACCCTTTCTTTTCCTATTCAATACTTCTGTAATTTCTTCATCTCACTTCCTTTACACTCAGTAAGGTGATAGGATCCTTGGGGTCTTCATAGTTTGTGAAAAATAGTCATACAGGAAAAGAAATCCCTATGAGTATTAATTCTGCCTCTTGGCTTATGTGCAAATCTTCACCGTGTTATGTATAAGTATCGATTCCAACACTGAGTTGCAGTCCCTATGCAGCTCCACGTCTGCCTGACTGCACATTCATGCTACACTATGACTGATGGTGTAGCTCTTTGAAGATCAGCACAATATCTTTCCCATTCCAGGTAACATCTACGAGCCTCCCAATTAGAAAAATAATAGTTCTGCTATAGGATTTGTAAAATTCCAAAACCTTCATGTGTACATTTTTGTTGTTTATTAAACTCTGATTTCTGAGTAACTTAGAAGGGAATCTTAAAGCATTTTAGATCATATGAAGCTGCTTACAACATAGATGAAGCAAGGGTCTTTAGTGGAGATCCCTGGCTTTTCTACATTCTGTTTTTTGGACAATGGGCAGGCATGAATCTCCCATCTGTGAAATGGTAATGACAAGAGCCCACCTTCTGGGAATACGATGAAGATCACATAAATTCAAAGACAAAAAGTAATTAGAAGAATGCCCAGCACAGAGTTCAGCTAGCTGCTGTTACATTGGTAATAGGGGAATGATAATAGCATCTCCGTACAGGGCGGAGGCCATGATTAAAGGTGAAAATGCCCAATGTCTGGCACATAGTAAGGGGTCATATATTAGGACTCATTCCTAATCCCATCGGCATGATTATTCCATGTCTAAGAACATAAATATCAAGGACATTCTCTGACCCCAGTGGAGTCAGTTGCAAGTTGTCAAAAATCTGTAAGTGATTCTGCATTCCACAAGGGCACTTTCCACCAGGAACGCTGTTGAACCCTAAGGGTCCTGGTTGATTCACAGCTTAAACTATTCTGTAAGACAAAGAAAGAATATGATATCTTTACAGCTTGGGATCCACTCTGCAATTTTGTGAAGTGCATATTAGCCACTGTTACTAGTGTCATTGTCAGGAAATTGGCTCTGTGGGGATTGGAGAAAATCTCTATGAAGCGGCCTAGAGATTAGTAGCAGGTGAAGACAGAATCAGCCTCCAGTCTTGGTCAGAGATAAGGAAATAATGGGCACCCCTTTTACCTCTCCTGTTGTTATCCCAGCCTTTGCAGTAATGCAGGCTCAAGCAATTTGCCTGAGAGTGATAATAGGGCAGCTGTAACTCAAAGAAGGGTGGCAGGGTCCAGACTAGAAAAAGGCAGGTGTATTAGTCTATTTTCATGCTGCTGATAAAGACACACCTGAGACTGGGCAAATTGCAAAAGAAAGAGGTTTAATTGGACTTACAGTTCCACATGGCTGGGGCAGCCTCACAATCACGGCAGAAGGCAAGGAAGGGCGAGTCCTGTCTTATATGGATGGCAGCAGGCAAAGAGAGAATGAGGAAGACGCAAAAGCGGAAACCCCTGATAAAACCATCAGATCTCATGAGACTTATTCACTACCACGAGAATGGTATGAGGGAAACCACCCCCATGATTCAATTACCTCTCACTGGGTCCCTCCCACAACACATGGGAATTATGGGAGTACAATTCAAGATGAGATTTGGATGGGGACACAGCCAAACCATATCAGAAGGCAAGTCACCCAGGGGATAAGATTTAAGATGGCACTAGTTCTCAGGCTCCTGCAAGTGCAAAGATGGCATCTGACTGTGAGAACCTCCTTAAGGTTTGAGCTGTGGGTGAGACTCACCTGGCTCACCCTAGTCTTAGCCCTGAAAGGTAATTCAGATGATGAAAAACGTTTAAGAAAAGAAGTGCAATGTGATTTCAGATGTAGCTTCAGTGAAACATACTTAAATTGTATCCTGCTTTTTTCAAAAATATATTTCTGTAATAAATTATCTATGAATTAATTATTGACTTCTTTAGCCTAGTCAGTTTGGAGTGGAAATGTCTCTGGATAGCTAGAGGTAAGCTAATGATTAATACCTGACCAGCATGGGGTTTCAGGCAGAGTAAGGGGCTGAAATTACAAGTGTCTCTTTGAACTGCAGATGAGCTTCTTTGCCAGCTTTGTCCTTTTTCCTACTCAAGACAATGGTATTTGATGATATGACAAGGAAAGTAGCTACTATTCTTGTTCCTCATGCATCCTAGGCACTAGATAGAGTGTTTATCTACATTATCACTGAATCCTCACATCTGTGAGACAAATCCCTTTATGATCAATATTATATAGATGAGATCATTGAAGTTCAGAGAGTCTGAGAAATTTACCCAGGATTATGCAGTTAAGATGTGAATAGACAGTCAAGATGGGAACAAAGTTTACTTCCTGAGCTCTTAATCTCTGTGTATTATTAACTAATACCTGTGTGGCAGAAACCAAATGCTGGGTGGTTTTTAATAGAGACATTTCTTTTCATACTGGGATCTGCTGCAGATCTATGGGGTTAGATTGACCAGAACCAGAGGGGTCTGAAGCTCTATTGACTCGAGGTGACTACTGATGACTTACAGCCATGGGTTCTGTAAAACCTGATGACTATACAGTAAAGGGTCTCTACAGGTTGAGGATGAAAAGACCAATTTTAGTGAAGAACTACTTTCTAGAATGAATGGACTCCTGATTTAAGAGTCTAATCCAAACTTCTCATCATGGCCTTTGCGAGGCTTTGCAGGATGCAGCCTCTGTCCTGTCCGCACTCTGGCCTCACCCCTCCCACTCACCCTTCACTCACCCAGCTCCTGTTCCTCTAGTCTGGCTGCTACTCACCACACTTGGTCTCCAGTGGTTACTCTAATTGCAATGTTCTTCAAGATCTTCACATGCCCGAATCCTTCTCATTGTTCAGGTATTAGATAAAATGTGACCTCTCAAAGAATATTTCTCTGAACACTCCATCAAAGTCACTCTCATGACCTCCCCACAAGGACACTTAGGAGGGTCCTGCATAACCCTCTCTCACTATCGTGTCTCCTGCTTCAGTTTCCTCAATGCACTCATTGATAACTAAAGTGATCCTTTTTGTCAACCTATGCTTTTTCTTGTCTAGTTTAATAACAGGAACTCCAGAAGAGAAGGGCCTTTTTCCACTGTGTCCATTGATGAATCTTCATCACTGAGAATGGAATATGCCACATAGCAGATGCTCAATAAATATGTTGAATTATTAAATAAATTAAAAAGTACTTTTAGTCATATTCATGTTACCGTTAAGATTACCATTTGTTTGCAACTTCATTGCTTTCCCCAAGAGATACTTAGCATCAGTTAGGGATACTTTTAGCTGCAAGTAACAGAACAGTTAAGTAACAGTGGCTCGGACCAATAGGGTTTGCGTTTCTCACATAACAAACAAACAAACAAACAAAAACCTGGAGGTGGGTGTTTTCCATAATTGGTTTAGTGACTCAACAAAGTCAGGACCTCAATTCTTACAACCCAAGTCACTTTTTCCTTTTGGTTTTAAAATGGTGGCTGCAGCTCCAGCAGTCACGTGCACAGTGAAGATAGGAAGGAGGTGGAAGAGGAGTCAGTAACAGCTGCAACTTCTCCAATTTACAAAAGACATGAAAGCTTTCTCAAAAGCTGTGTTATTTTTCCTCAGCAATTTCCGTTTATGTCTCATGGGGCACCCTAGTGGCAGATGAATCTGGGAATGGGGTATTTAATGTTAGCAGCCTCTAGCCTGTAAATTAGGGTTAAGGAGAGGGTAAGGGCTTTGATGGGTGTCTACCACACCATTGTTTTCAATTTAACGTAATTGTCAAGCTTAAGAGTCAATAAACACATGAAAAAGTGGTGAACATCATTAGTCATCAAGGAAATGTAAAATAAATCACAATTATGAAACTCTATGAGTCATCACAATGGCTGCAATTAAAAATCCTGGTGAGACAGGGAGTTGGCAGAGACGTGGAGTAACTGGGATCCTCCTGCTTTGCTGGTGCAATCAATACAGCAAGAGAACAATCACTCTGGGAAATAGTTTGCATGTTTCTTAAAAAGGTAAGCATTCTCATCCAATATGATTCAGAAATCATGCCTTTAGGTATTTATCCAATAAAGATAAAAATATATGTGCTTACAAAGACTTGTGTACAAATACCCTGTTTTGTTTTTAATAGGCGATAGTCTAGAAACAGCCCCCCACCAAACAAAAACAAAAACAAAAACAAAAAACAAAGTATTCTTATATATACAATAATACGGATAAATCTTAAAAAATGTTTTGCTTAGTAACACCAGCCAGACACAAAAGAGTACATACTGCAGTCATTGTCCTTTATAACAGGGATATGTTTTTTGTTTTATGTTTTTTTAGAAAATTTGTTGTTAGGCAGTTTTGTCAGTGTGCAAACACTATAGAGTGGACTTATATGAACCTAGAAGGTAGAGCCTACTACTCACCTAGACTGTATGGTGTCGCCTATTACTCCCAGGCAACAAACCTACACAGGATACTGCTGTACTGAATACTATAGACAAATGTAACACAATGGTAGGTATTTGTAAGGCTAAACATAGAAAACACACAGTAAAACCATGGTATTATAATCTTATGGGACCATCTTTGTATATGACATTATTATGTGGGCCATGACTGTATGATTCTTTATGTGAAATTCTGGAAAAGACAAATCAAGCCACCAATAGTGACACAACATGTCAGTGAGGCCCAAGGCTGTAGTTGCAAGAGTGTGCACAATGAAGGGGTGATGATGGAAGTGGTATATACGTGATCAGGCTCGAGCAGGTCCTGAAGGCACAAGTAAGTTACATGAGGAAGGGACTCAAATGCTCATGGTCTTCGCTCCTGCCACCCGGCCTTCTCTCCCCCGGCTGGCACCGATGGCCTCGTGGGGAGTTTCCTATGCTCAGTTGACAGAGGAAGAGATGACTAGGGTCTTCTGTACAGATGGTTCTGCCTGATATGCAGGTACCACCCGAAAATGAAGAGCTGCAGCACTAACAGCCCCTTTCCAGGACACCTTTGAAGGACAGTGGCAAAGGAAAATCTTCCCAGTGGACAGAACTTTGAACAGTGAACCTGGTTGTGCACTTTGCTTGGAAAGAGAAGTGGCCAAATATGTGGCTATATACTGATTTATGGGCTGTAGCCAGTGATTCGGCTGGATGGTCAGGGACTTGGAAGAAGCATGATTGGACAATTGGTAACAAAGAAATTTGGAAAAGGGGTATGTGGTGGACCTCTCTGAATGGTCAAAAACTATGAATATATTTGTATCCCATGTGAGTGCTCACCAATGGGTGACCTCAGCAAAGGAGGATTTTAATAATCAAGTGGATAGGATGGCTCGTTCTGTGGACACCACTCAGCCTCTTTCCCCAGCCACCCCTGTCATTGCCCAATGGGCCCATGAACAAGGTGGCCATGGTGGCAGGGATGGAGGTTATGTATGGGCTCAGCAACATCGACTTCCTTTCACCAAGGCTGACCTGTTTATGGCCAACGCCGAGTGACCAATTTGCCAGCAGCAGAGACCAACACTGAGCCCTCGATATGGCACAATTCCTTGGGGTGATCAACCAGCTACTTGGGGGCAGGTTGATTATATTGGACCTCTTCCATCATGGAAAGAGCAGCAGTTTGTCCTCACTGGAATAGATACTCTGGATATGGGTTTGCCTATCCTGCATGCAATGCTTCTGCCAAGACTACCATCCGCGGACTCACAGAATGCCTTATTCACTATCATGGTATTCCACACAGCATTGCCTCTGACCAAGGCACTCACTTTATGGCCAAAGAAGTGTGGCAGTGGGCTCATGCTCATGGGATTCACTGGTCTTACCATGTTCCCCATCATCCTGAAGCAGCTGGATTGATAAAATGGTGCAATGGCCTTTTGAAGTCACAATTACAACACCAACTAGGTGACAATACTTTGCAGGGCTGGAGCAATGTTCTCCAGAAGGCTGTGTATGCTCTGAATCAGTGTCCAACGTATGGTCCTGTATATCCCATAGCCAGGGTTGATGGTTCTAGGAGCCAAGGGGTGGAAGTGGAAGTGGCACCTATTACCATCACCCCTAGTGACCCACCAGCAAAATTCTTGTTTCCTTTTTCCCACGACATTACGTTCTGCTGGCCTAGAGGTCTTAGTTCCAGAGGGAGGAATGCTGCCACCAGGAGACACAATGATTCCATTAAACTGGAAGTTAAGATTGCCACCTGGCCACTTTAGGCCCCTCCTACTCCTAAGTCAACAGGCTAAGGAAGTTACAGTGTTGGCAGGGATGATTGACCCAGACTATCGAGATGAAATCAGTCTACTACTCCACAATGGAGGTAAGGAAGAGTATGAATGGAATACAGGAGATCCATTAAGGTGTCTCTTAGTATTACCATGCTCTGTGATTAAGGTCAATGGGAAACTGCAAGAGCCCAATCCAGGCAGGACTACATATGGCCTAGACCCTTCAGGAATGAAGGTGTGGGTCACTCCACCAGGCAAAAAAACAAAAACAAAAACAAAAAAAACAATGACCTGTTGAGGTGCTTGCTGAAGGCAAAGAGAATACACATTGGGTAGTAGAATAAGGTAGTTATCAATACCAACTATGACCATGTGACCAGTTGCAGAAACGAGGACTGTATATTTCCTTCTTATTTTGTTAAGAACATGTTTGTGCATGTATACACGTGCACTAAGAAAATATCTTCATTTTTTATTTCCTTTCTTTTCCCTTTATTATGTGACATAAGATTTATTAACTCCAAGTCAGCATTTAAGTATTGTTAACTTTATGTAATGGCATTTAGATTAAGGATTGGTGCACTTAAGGTTGTACGAAGGATAGCTGTATTATGTTAGGCATAATTATAACCTCATTATTGTCTCTATTTGAAGTTTATGTGTGATTTCAGGAGATGGGTATGGGTTCAGTTCCCCTGAGCATTAAAGGAGCTCACAGCCTTGAACAAGGCCTGACCAAGGGTGAGGGGCTCAGGGAACAAAGCCACATTCCTGCTGCTATTATCATCATCTACCTCATCTTGGAGCGAGCACACCCGGTACCCACAGAGCATGACATTAAGTTGAAAACATTTAAATAGTAGTCAGACCAATCACCTCCCTGCCACTCACAACTCTCCAGTGATTGCATATCTCTTCAAGTAAAGCCACAGCCTAGCTGTAGACTACAAGGTTCTGCACTATTAGCTCCTCTCACCCGTTATCAGAGGGAGGCCTTGGTAACCTTCGGTGTCCTGCCCCATTCTGCATTTCTGTATGTTTCATCTGCCCACCTGCTGCCCCAGGTGATGTCCACAGGGACTCATGCTAATTGAGCCCCAACAGCAGGCTGCTCTAGCCATTAGGTAAGAAACACACTTAAACCTTTCAGCCCTGAGCAGGAGCAACTCTTATTGCCCTAGTTTACAGATGGTGAAGCTGAGGCCCAGAGAGATGCAACCACATCCCCAAGTCCCCGGGCATGTGGGGAAGCCTGCCTGGATCTCATCCAGGTATGGGGGAGCCAGCAGCCTTCCTGCTGGGACAGCTGTTTACAGGAGCTCTTGTCATGCTCTGTGGGTACTGGGTGTGTTTGCTCCAAGATGAGGTGGATGATGATAGCAGCAGTAGGAATGTGGTTTTGTTCCCTGAGCCCTCACCCATGGTCAGGCCTTGTTCTGGCTGTGAGCTCCCTTAATGCTCGGGGGAACTCTCAGGCCAAGGTCACTGCTAGACTCACGCTACTCATACATCTTCCATGGCAGGCTCTGACTCTCCCTCGCCGCAGAGGCGGTGGAGCACAGAGAGGTTATGCAGCCTGTTGTAAATGTTCTATGCTCAGCTTAGCAGTGAAGAGTCAGATGTCGTGGGTTAAGACATAGCCTTGTAGTTGTTTACTGGGGGCCTTGAGGTCTCTCATAACCATTCTGTGCCTCAGCTATTTTATCTGTAATCAGCAGAAATGTGTCCCTATCTCCCTGGATCGTGGTAAGGAATGCCTGAGTTCGCTTTGGTTAAGCACTTAAGGGAATGGATGGTGGATACTGCTTGCTTTATGAGTACTAGTTAGAATTTTGATTACTGACCTGGGAACCAGTGAGGGCTTCATAAAGGCTGCTCCTCTCACTGCCCTGTCCCCTTGATCAAAGGCTCTGTCCAAGCCAGGTTTCCTGACCCAAGGCCAGCTCCTGGGTCCTACACACACCCAGTTCCTCATGAGAATGATATGGATACTGTCTCTGATTTTCCCTCTCTCTCAACTTCTTTATCATCACAAAGTCCAATGAAGCCTCTCTCCTAGAGACTTCCTGATTCTCTGAACTTGATGCCTGCTGCCCTAACATGAACCTAGGCTTCATTATGTCTCACCATGTGTATTACAATATCTGCATAGCAGGTCCCCTTCCAGTGGGTCTTGATTCCACAACGAAAGGAACAGGAGTGCTCTCAAACAGGAATCTGGCTGTGTTACTGCCCTGCCTAAGACCTTCTGAGATGCCTTCTGTTGTCTATGAGATAAAATCCAAACTTGGCCATATGAATCTTCATGACTTCTCCTCATTATGGCTAAAGATTCCATTAGTCCGAGGCCATCTTCTTTCCTGAATTCTAAAGCCCATGTCCTTGCTTCCTCTTGGTTCTGAGCACCGCCTCTTCACTTTCCACCCAGTCCCACCTGAGAAGAAATCACTTCCAGGTCCTTCCTCAACTCCTTGAATATTCATGTCCCTTTGCTTGTGCTCCCAGATCATTCTAGCAATGCTTAAGACAGTATTTCATTACCCCCGTGAAGGCAGGAGACACATCTGTCTCATCACCTCTCTCCCCAGCACCCAAGATGCTGACATGTGGTTCGTGGCCCCATGTAGCAATCGGAAGAATGAATAAATCCGCGGTTCCAAAGCCCGTGCTCTTTCTCCTATGCGGCAGCACAGCTCTGGCCAATCCAATGAATAGGATGTGTTTTTTAAAAATTACTGATCATTTTCAATTTAGACCCTAGAAACATATCACCGAGTCTACCAAATTCAGCTGACTTGTATTAATTGAGCTGATTTGATGAGTTTATTTGAGAGCTCACCTGGTTTTTTACCAGATATTTACATAACTTTTCTCCTTACTCGATCAGCAAAAATGCAAACTAAAACTGTTTCATTTTTCACAAGGTGATCAAATATAGTTTTAGCTAATGTAATGCCTTACCCCCAAGGATAAGAAAAGAGCTAAGAAATATGCTAAGAAAAGAGCACGTTATATAATAATATTAAAATTTGTTTTCTATAGGAAAAATTCTGGAAGATTCTGCACCAAAAATTAACATTATGTACCTGTGGGGGTAAAATTGTGAGAAAAGGGAAGATTTCACGTTTTCATAAAAAATACTCCAATGTGAAGAGGTTTTTTTGTTTTTGTTTTTGACATAGGGTCTCATTCTGTCACTCAGGCTGGAGTGCAGTGGCACAATCGCGGCTCACCACAACCTAGACCTCCCAGGCTCAGGTGATCCTCCCTCCTCAGCCTCTTGAGTAGCTGGGATTACAGGCACGCACCACCACGCCTGATTAATTTTTGTAATTTTAGTAGAGACATGATTTTGTCATTTTGCCCAGGCTGGTCTCGAGCTCCTGAGCCCAAGCAATTCTCCCTCTAGGGCCTCCCAAAGTGCTAGGGTTACAGGTGTGAGCCACAGCGCCTGGCCGAGTTTTTTGAAGAAAAATGTTTATGGCTAATTGATAATATTCATAAAATGTTTTCTAATATATTAAAAAAACAAAATTGTCAGCACGTACACGTTCAAAATTCTACAGTTATTTCATTAGCTGCAGAAAAAGCATCTAACAAAATTCTACATTGACCACAATGCAAAAAATAAACGTGTAAAATTACAACCAGCAGGGAAGCATGTTAGCCTGTTGCAGAATAGTAACAATAAGTAAGCTATAGCAAATATTATACCTAATGGCAAAATGTTGAAAGCGACCTTTGTCCGGAAATGAGACATAGTCATCCAATATCACCAATTCTGTTACACATTGTACTGAAGCCCTAGCCAATCTACTATCAGAACAAAAGGAAACAAAACAATTAAGGACTGGGAAAGAAGAAATGAAACTGCCATTATGTGCATAGTATAACCATATATACAGACATTATTAAAATATAGAGATAATTTTAAAAATTAATGAGTCAATTTAGAAAGTGTGAATCTGATATCATTATAAAAAATCAGCCATTTTTTATGTTCCAGTAACAGACACTCAGAAAATACATTAAATCTTGCAATTTACAATGTGATGAAAAGATACAATGTGAAGACTAAATCTAATGAAAGATATTCAAGACTCCTACAATGTAAACTATTATGCATTACTCAGATGAATTAAACAATGTATGCATAACTGGTTATACCACAGTCATGGAATAGACATCCTAATGTAAACATCTTAATATAGTTTCCATAAAACTCCAGTCAAAATCTCAGAAGATATTTGACAAATTTATTCTAAACTTCACATTAAATGCAAAGGGCTAGGAATAGCCAAGAAAATCTTTAAGAAGAGGAGTGCATTGGAAACAGTGCATTATCAGAAATAATACCGTGCTGTCATAATTGCCTCAGCATGGTATGGGTGCAAAAGTAGAGAAATAGGCCAACGGATCACAAGAGCACACCCAGAAACAGATCTGCCTATATATAGAAACCTGACTTATGTCAAAGATGACTCTGCACTGAGGTGGAGAAAGGGCTCTTTTTGGTAAATAGTGCTGGGTTCATTGGTATATTATACTGAAAAAATAATAATTATGACCATTGTCTCACACTACATAAAAAACCAGTTCCATGTGAATTTTAGAGCTCTCTACAGAAGGCAAGACACTGGACTTCTAGAAGAAAACATGTTTGGGTAAGCAAAGATTTTTTAAACAAGATGTAACAAGCAATAGACACAATCAAACATTGATAAATTAAACTACATTAAAACTAGGAACTTCTATTCATCAAAATGCCACATTGAGAACATGGAAAGGCAAACCACAGAATAGCAGAAAATGTTTTTACATATAAAATCAACAGAAGGCACATCTCTAGGAAGTATAAAGAATTCTAGAAATCCGTAATGTTCTTCACATAAGCAAAGGACATTTAAACACATTAGAACAGTAGCAAAATTTCTTTCTTTTTTTAAATTTTTTGAGTTGGAGTCTTGCTCTGTCACCCAGGCTGGAGTGGAGTGCAGTGGTGTGATCTTGGCTTACTGCAACCTTCGCCTCCTGGGTTCAAGCGATCCTCCTGCCTCAGCCTCCAAGTAGTTGGGACTACAGCCACGTGCCACCACATCTGGCTAATTTTTGTATTTTTAGTAGAGATGGGGTTTCTCCATATTGGTCAGGCTGATCCCAACCTCAGGTGATCCACCCACCTTGGCCTCTCAAAGTGCTGAGATTACAGGTATGAGCCACTGCACCCAGCCTGCAAAATTTCTTTAAAAGTCACTTAAAAAAATTGAGGAGTGGGTGGCTAATGTCCAAAGAATCAATAAATACACCAAAATACTTTCAAACTCATTAGTCATAGAAGTACACATTACAACCACAATAAGATTACTTATGTAGACACCAAAATGGCTAAACATTCAAAAGTCTGACAAATATCTCCTATGGATGAGGATTTTGAGTAATTGGAATTATCATATACTGTGGGTGGGTATGAAAACTAGTGAAACCGCTGTGGAAAATGATTTGGCATTATCTACTGAATATAGCCAAGCCCTCCAGCCCAGCAATTTCACATGTGCACCAAAATACATGTACATGAATGTTACTAGCACCATTATTAAAATAGCCGCCAATCTGACACAACCCAAATACTCATCATCAGTAGAATGAGCAAATACATTTTGGCATATTCATACCAAACATACTGTATGAAATGAAAATGAATGTACCACTGATACAAACAACAGGTGCATCTTACTAACTGAATGCCGAATGAGAGAAGCTGAGCAGCATGTGAATGCATCCTGCTATGTTTCCATCACTGTGAAGCTCAAAACAGACAACGCTGGTCTGCATATGAGGGTATGGGGGCCTGGGGGCTTGAGGGTGGGAAGCGATAGAAGGTGCTTTATGGAGGATTTGGGGGCCACCGTGATGGTTTCTCTTTCTCTCTCTCTCTTTTTTTTTTTTTTTGTGATGGAGTCTCGCTCTGTCGCCCAGGCTGGAGTGCAGTGGCGCGATCTCAGCTCACTGCAAGCTCTGCCTCCTGGGTTCACGCCATTCTCCCACCTCAGCCTCCTGAGTAGCTGAGACTACAGGCACCTGCCACCACACCCGGCTAATGTTTTTGTATTTTTAGTAGAGACGGGGTTTCACCGTGTTGGCCAGGATCGTCTCGATCTCCTGACCTCGTGATCTGCCCGCCTTGGCCTCCCAAAGTGCTGGGATTACAGGCATGAGCCACCATGCCTGGCTGATGTTTTATCTCTTGATGCAGGAGAAGGTTGTATATGTTTATTCACTTTGGAATTATCAAACTACATACATCTGACTTATATGCTTTTCTGAAGTCCTGTTACAGTTCAATTTTTAAAGAAGGTTTCAGAAATGCAGATGTCAACCCCATGTATTTTAAGAGGAAAATATTGGATGAAATTGTGCTATTTCCTTTGGTGCTCTGTATCTTGGAACCATCCCATAAATACTGATGAATTTGCATGAGTTACTGGGAATATCATTACTGTGAGTATTATTTTCTTAGAATATACATGAGGGGAAAGAAGCCTCAAATCAAATCTCGAATGTCATGAGCCACATTCTTTCTGGAGCTTTAGGGGAAAACATTTTCTTGTCTATGAAATTTGCATGGTGCTTCTCCAGGCCCATAACAATGGATGAGGGAGAAATTGGAACATTTTTTATATTTTGCTGCAAGCAGAGAGTATTCATAATTACGCTGATTTAACCTCTAGTTCACTTTTCCTGACGAAATTCAGATCCATGTAGATAAGTCTGCTAAAGCCCAAATAGATTGGTGGATATCACGCTTGGCTGCTGACCCTAAAAAATGCAGAAATGTTGGGTTAAAATTATGAATGGAGTATGAATTGAGTGTGTCTTCAAGGACTAAGTGTGTCTTATTCATTTAGGCTGGTAAGAGGCAAGACTGGTAAAAGAGAGGGCGCCTCCATAGCTGAACTCCTGGCTCATGTAATTTATTTTGTATTGATAAATATATTCCAGTATCCTGGAGTGAAAATAAACAGGCATTTTCAATTCTTTTGCAGGAAAACATTAGCTTGCTTTTGCTTGGGGGGGTGAGAAGGGAGACGACTTTATAGAGAAGACTGATCAGCATTAGAATAAAATATTTATCTAATAGTCTGAGATTTCTCTTTAGGAGAAAGGACTTTTCCATTAGCAAAAGAAATGCATATGTATCAGATTATCTTAAAGAGATTCATACACAGCTGTTGGAATCAACTCCTGCTAAGGGTGAACAGTGCAGTGAATAGCAAACATGATATATGCAAATAATTTTCCATTATAAACATAGATTATTTTCTCTTTCCTAAACTATGGCAATCACAATAAAAATGATTAACCGTGCTGAGAGGAAAGAGGTGGCAGTGGGGAATCTGAGGTGGCATTCATGTTTGGCTTCGTCAAATTATGCACCTTTTTATCTTCTAAGTTAATGGTATTGTACTTATAAGCTTTGCATATTCTAATTTATTTCCCCAGACTGCAAACGATTTTCCTTGTGCTAAACCAGCTCATAAGGTCTCGTGGATAATCCTGCTACTTGGTTTTTATCCTCAAATGTGTTTGCACAGATGGGATTTCCGATGTGGAATAATGAGCAATCTGGTGGTATCCCACTGCAGACCCTGACCCTCCCCATCTGTCTCACGGTGGGTGGTCCCTGACACACTTGCTGTCTGGGCAACTCCTCTTGGCTTCATTAGTGCAGAATGAACAGTGCAGCATGCTCATAGTTTGAGCCCTCACGTGTTCAAGGTCCCTTAGCTTGAGCAAAGCCACAGGAAAACCTCAGCGCTGAGTCCCTTAAAATATTCACACTATGCCAACACAGTCACGATCACCTGCACTAATGTGCACACTGAAATGGGGGTGGGTTACTTGGTTTTAAAGTGTCACATAGATGTGGTCCAGATTATGTCTCAAACAACAATCTACCCCGTACCTTTTCTAAAGAAGCTACAAGACAAAGTTATCTACCGAAGTGAGGGAGTAAAGCAAGAAAGAGCAGGACATGAGGTATAGGAAATGGGGGGTCTAGCCCAGAAGCAAGTGCAGGGATCCCCCAGGTGGTGGTGAAGAGAGTGCCCAGGGGACAGCTGTGGCCAGGCACTGAGGGCACCCAGGCCTGGTGCGGCCAGTCAGCAGAGCAGGAGGCTGTTTCAGGAAGGTGTTGGTTAAACCTGACATGGTCAGTTTCCTTCACTGTAAGGGGTGTGATTTAGCACCCTCTCAAGGGTACTATGAGAAATGAATATGTCGCATATAATTGTTGATATTGCCCCCCTCCCTCCACTTTTCCTGAGAAAGAATTTCTTTTTACATGTAAAGTTTCCAATAACAGGATCTCGTACAAAGCAGAAAAATAGGAAATTATTTTTTCAGCAGCAGTGTGAGCTAATGAATAAGACACAATTTTTAAGTTATTTTGTAAATTTTAAAGGCAACATGTACATAAGAAACAACTGTAACTCATAACCATATTGTATTTTCTTAAATAAAACAACTTAAATTGCCTGTAATTGGCTTAATTGTTAACATTTGTAGAAAGCATAGGATCAGGGAGAGAGTTAAAGAGGCAGATGCCCTCTGTCTCTCGTTATCAAAAGGCTATGGCAGAATCATATATTATCCAATTTCAAAAGAAGCCTCAGAAAATGTCTTTCCGTAGCTTCAGATGATTTAAAATTGATCTCCTATAGCTTGTCCCACTTTTGTATTCTTAGGCACAGATAAAATAGTTGCTCTCAATTGTAAGGCAAACTGCTTTGAGGACTCAGGGTCCAGTCATGTTGCTATTCTCAGGGTTTACTCCTGGTGTTAGCTTATATTTCCTTTGTAATCCCATTATAGAGAAAATAGATGCCCCATAACTTTTTTTAAACTCTGATTCCAAGTTATCGGGCTTCACTGTTCGAGTGATCAAACATACTTTTGTAAACAGATAAACTTGCCAAGGCCGATGTGAATGCACACATACATGTATTCCTGTGTGTGTTTAATATTACACAAAGACACCAGAGTTTTTAAAGACTATTTTAAAATCAATTTTAGATTCACAGCAAAATTGAGAGGAGAGTACGGAGACTTTGTATCGCCCCATTCCCACACACGGACAGCCTTCCCCAATATCAACATCCCCCACCAGAGTGACACATTTGTTACGATGAACTACAGCCCATCGAAGGGCCTATGGGCTTCTAAACACATGTCAGAACTTTGACTCTATAAACAAAACTCATTTAACTTAAAGCTGACCCTTGTAATACAACAGGGAGTGGTGGGGACTGTGGTAATTGACACATCATTATCACTCAAAGTTCACAATTTACATTAAGGTTCATTCGTGGTGGTGTAGAATCTATGGGTTTGGGCAAATGTATAATGACATGTATCCCTCATCATAACATACTACATAGTGGTGTCATTGCCCTAAAAATCCTCTGTGCCCCTCTATTTATCCTTTCCTCATCCATACCCCCTGCCAACCACTGATCATTTGTCTCCATAATTTTGACTTTTCCAGAATGTCATATAGTTGGAATCATAAGGTATGCAGAGATTAGCTTTTCATGTAGTAATATACACTTAAGTTTCCTTCATGTCTTTTCACTGCTTGATAGCTCATTTCTTTTTAGTGTTGAATAAGATTCCATTGTCTGGATATAACATGGTTTATTGAGACATCATAATATTGCTGTAGAAAAGTTTGGGAACCAGGGTGGGAGCGAGCACTGTGCAAATTGCCCCCATGGTTCCATCTGACAAACATATTTACATTTAGTAAAATTTTCCTAAGCATCTTCAGGTATGTCTTTATCAGGCAAAGAGGGTCAGAGTTGAGCAGGACTGTAGCTCCTGCCCCGGAGACACAGCATAGAAACAGCTGCTGTCCAAGGTAGATACAGGCGATGAGATGTATATGGAATCCTGCAGGTTCTTAGGGGTGGGGTCTTAAGGTTTCCAGACGACATGAGATTAACCCGATTGTCTGTGGAAGGGAAATTTGAAATTGGGCCTTGAAGGATGTTTGCATCAAGAGAGAAGCAAAGTCATTCCTGGCAACAGACACACGATGAATGAAAACCGTGCCTTGGAGAGAGAACACATGTTCCACCCAGAGTATTTAAACTCAGGGAGTGTTTGAATAGAAAGCACCCTTTGGAATTGGAGGGAAGGGATAGTCTTTCTGAGCTGACCTTAGTGACCAAAGAAAACTGAATTCAGAACGGATGCAAAGTGAGCTCCCAGTTGTTAGTCTAAGCCTACATTTCATCTGTAACTCTTGTTTATTCAAGATTCAGGAAAAAATTGTGAAGATGGCCTTTCAGATAGCTATCAGTTTGTTTCCAAGTATAAGCGAGCAGCCTGAAGACTTTTACAGAAAAGTATCCACAACATGGATAGATGACAAATCTGTGTTGAGAGAATGAGATGAGAAACAGAATGAAAACTAGGGCATAGTGAGGTATACTCAGATGAAAAATACCTATTCACGAAATATCACAATGCAATTTGCAAGGATAAATGTTTTTTTCTAGACTGATATCAAACACATTAGGGTGGTGCCTATGAACAGAAAAAGAATACTAGTGGATTTGGAGAATGAGAGTAAAGAAGAAATGATAAAAGAGACCTTTTTTAAAATTATACTTTAAGTTTTAGGGTACGTGTGCACAACGTGCAGGTTAGTTACATATGTATACATGTGCCATGTTGGTATGCTGCACCCAGTAACTCGTCATTTAACATTAGGCGTATCTCCTAATGCTATCCCTCCCCCCTCCCCCCACTCCACAACAGGCCCTGGTGTGTGATGTTCCCCTTCCTGTGTCCATGTGTTCTCATTGTTCAATTCCCACCTATGAGTGAGAACATGCGGTGTTTGGTTTTTTGTCCTTGCGATAGTTTGCTGAGAATGATGGTTTCCAGCTTCATCCATGTCCCTACAAAGGACATAAACTCATCATTTTTTATGAACCAGTGATTATAGTACAATATTAATTGAGGAGAATGGTCACCTGAACTCCGTGCTCTCATTACAAGGACATATTTTAAGCAATCAAAAATATTTTTTTTTTTTTTTTTTGAGACGGAGTCTCGCTCTGTCACCCAGGCTGGAGTGCAGTGGCACGATCTCGGCTCACTGCAAGCTCCGCCTCCCGGGTTCAGGCCATTCTCCTGCCTCAGCCTTCCGAGTAGTTGGGACTACAGGCTCCCGCCACCACGCCCGGCTGATTTTTTTTTTTTTTATATTTTTAGTAGAGACGGGGTTTCACTGTGTTAGCCAGGATGGTCTCGATCTCCTGACCTCGTGATCCGCCCGCCTCGGCCTCCCAAAGTGCTGGGATTACAGGCGTGAGCCACCACGCCCGGCCGCAATCAAAAATATTTTTAAAGAAGCTTGTACAAACCAATGGGTGTAAACACGGATCTGAGTCTCTAACTAAATGAATTAAAAGTCTCCAATTTCTGTTTATAGGGTCGAGATTCTGATGTGGGTTTAGAAGCCCATATGTCCTAAGGAACTCAGTCTTCTTTGGCATGTAATTCAGAGTGTGATGAGGCCTGGAGTCACAAATACAAATGTGCACAGCAGCCAGGAGCAGGTAATCTATATGAGGAAGCTGACCCCTGTAAGACAATAGAGAGTGGTGGGGACTGTGGCAAGCTGAAGAGCACATGTCTCATCGAAAGCATGCAGTGTCTGTTTCCTCACCTCCTGTGGATCATAGCTATGTGGGAATATGGACCCTGTTACCACATCCTCAATTATTTTATTGAAAAGACAGTTATCCGGAACTTAAGGTAAAATCTTCAAACATTTTAAAGCAATAGACCGAACAAAGGGACCATTTCTGAGGACCAAATCCAACCCCTGGGTCACAAGTGCAACCTTTGACCCACACCGTGCTTCCCAGCTTCCCCATCCCCTTCATCTGACATCCAAAACACTCAAACAGTTGACTAATCTCCAACAGGTGCACATGGGTTATAACAAAATCCCAACTCTACGGCAACCTCAAATCTAATGTGACCAGCCACAGTGTTCCAATAAAATTATTTTTCAGGTTTTATTGCCAATTTAAGTATATATACATTTTAGATAAAGATGCAGTATTCTAATAAACATTTTTATATACTTTTATCTCTATAGATGTATTTAAAGCCACCTATTATGTAAAATAATGTACTCATTTATATTTTCACATGTTTTATGAATCAATTAACATTCTTCATATGCACCTTTGACATCAATGTCTTCCTCATTATTCTTGAACTCATGTAACTCAGTTGTTCTAAGAGTTTCACTTTCACATCAAAGTCATTTGAGAAACAACAGCCCATGATACATGTTACTGAGAAGGTGATGGTGACCATGGTATCCACTGATGTGCAATGAGGGTAGTTGCCATTGTTTATTTGGGCCTGTAGATACATATCCGTAATGCAACCAATCGCTGGACAACACTTTCATGGAACATTGCAATCACATGTTCACAGCAAATCCTCAAGGCTTGACATTTTGAGGTGAAACCTTCAGGGATAATAATAAAGTTTCCATTTAATGACTTTGTCTCTTTTTACCGTGCGGTTCAGTTGGCATCATAAATTTCCAAATCCAGTCCCAGTGGAGCTTGATTTAGGTTGAAGTATCTTTCCCTACATTGTACTTTGTTGTTCAACATAGTGTCATGGTGATGGTACCCCATAATATTATGGGCCTTTTTCAGGAACAATTACTGGGGAACACACATGTGCACACTGGATACCAACACATTTGTGTCTCTATACATCACAGTGGACTCACTTGGCCTAATCAAACTCCCATTTCCCTTTCAATACTAGCATGCCGGGATTGGGGTCCATGATTCCCTGAATTTTTGAATGTCACTCACACGAGACTTGGGAGTAGGAAGTGAAGCTTAGAAAATTCGGATCACTGGCAGATCTGTCTCCCATGCCAGTAAAAGGCCACTTGCTCACGGTGCCATATGGCCCTGAATGGATTTTCACAGGTACATCCCTGGTGTACAGTAACAAGCACTATGTCGCCAGAAGGCACATTGATGCTTCCAGTCAGTGCACAGTTCTGGGGGACATCTGAGTTTCCTGGGGACCTCTGAAGCTCAGCTACCCATTTAATTTTTCCCTGAAATGCCTGGGTGCTCTAAGCAGTTAACTATCTGGGGTCCACAGAAGACCATGTCTTCCCGAAAATTCTGTTTGTTAATTGATTTCTTTCCTCCTCCCAGCACCCAGTGATTGGCAACCTGTTACACTTAAGACGTTTAATGATGTGAGGGCTGTTCTGTGGATAGAAATAAAATAGCAGATACAGAAATTTCTTTTAATAGACCTTGAGGTAAGCTTTACACTTAAATTATAAGGTGAAAGGAAGAAAAGCTGCTGTGAGTTCATTCTCCTCTCTTCCCATATCCTAAATGACTTATCCCATTAAATTGAATTCTGAAAGCTGCAAAACAGGATACCTGGCTATTGTGTGACTCTTGTGTTACTATGTATACTTCTGAGTGTATTTCTCTATCATGTGAGATTGTGTAAGATCTCTATGTTGTAGAGATCTTAAGTCCTTGTTTCCTGCCAAAGCCCCTCTCGGAATCTAACCAGCCAGATGGTTCTCTTGTGTTAGTCCAGTAGGGGGGCTTTAAATAAAGAAATCCAACACGGACACCACTGGAAAGTGTCCCAGGGTTGGAGGATAATGAGGAAGCTGATTTTTCTCATGCAAAGACAAAAGTGACATCTTCTTAAAATTCTTAATTCAACTTGAAGGGAGAAATAATTACCTCCTCTGGCCATCATGTTGAAATGTCCATAGAGAGGAAAATGGACTTCACCCTCATTAACTCCGTGGGTCAGAGCCAAAAGCAGCATTAGCCAAAAAGGCTTCTTCAAGGGCACAGATCCCCTAGATCAAAGCATGTTCTTGAGAGAACAGAGCATGAAGTTTTGTGAGTGACTCCAGTTAGAATCACATGGAGACTTTTCTATTTTTAATGAATCTTTCTTGTATTGTAGTTTATGCAGGTCCACCGTTGGGAACAGGGCAAAGCAGGGATGTGGCATCTGAAATGATTTTTTCTGTCTTCATTGATTCGAGCCTGTGACTGTGGCTGGCAGCTGTTCTACTGGTATTTATCTTGGAGGCTGGTCACACCATCCGGCTCTACAGCACAGAAAAACTTCATTTTTACTCTCTGTCCAGGGCCTTCAGACACTCACTGATACCTCTGTTCATTTGTGGCTGTAGATAATACCTACCCCAATTTCAGCATACAAAGCCCCATTGAGCAAATGCAAAGTTACAAAGTGCCTCCCTATACAACAGGAAACAGCCCAGCCTGGGAACATTGTCACAAGCATTAATAGGTCACCGTACCTACACATCACTGCATATGCTATTGTGTGCAGTCATTCCAACTCTCCTCTGATTCGAGGGGTGATTCATGTCAGGGGCATAAGGCAAATATTACTTTATTTTTCCAAATTCTAGAAAGCAAGCTTCCATTTTTGATAATAGAAATTTGGGAATGATTGGCAGTCATTTGGCTCACAGGGAAAGCAGGAAAAACAAGAAATCTAAATAAATCTCATATTGATTTTGAAGAAGCTTTCTTGTGACATCTGGTATGCTTAATTTTGTATGTATCAAATCCGAAAATAATAAACAAGTTGATGTAAACAAATGCTTGAAGCAATGCTCAAATGGCAGCTGGGTACTTGAAGACGACAGTAGGAAATTTAGCTTTATTAACGGTGTATGCTTATGCACAGTATAAACTTTATACTTCCTAAATGTTGTCTGAATAAATGATACACAAGCATCAAAATATGTTTTGAAAAACATAAAAAATGGTAGGAATATGAGATTATGTCTGAGAAAGCAGCTCAGAGTGGGGTTCTAACCCCAGCTTTCTGATTAGCCCACTCTTGACCTCAGATTGCATCACATAAGCCCTCTGAGCTTCAGTTAAATCCTTTATCAAGCAAGGGACTTAACTCTGTGACCTGGGAGGCTCTGGCTTCCTGTCACTGCCATGAGGCTCTAGTACAGACAGAGATACAGGGGTCTAAGAACCTGTGTTTAGGATTTTGAGCTGGTTTGATTCAGGTAATCATGTTCTATCTCTGTGTCCTAATCTGTGTTTAAGGTTTTGAACTGGTCTGATTCAGGTAATCGTGTTCTATCTCTGTTTATCACGATCTTTATCCCTGATAAAAATCCAGAGATCACTTGAATGCAGGTGGTTTTCTCTTCATATTGTTCAATGAAGAAAGCACCAATTAAGGATTCATAATAGACCATTGCCCAGTGAGAAATTGGCCTGGGGTTCCAGGGTGAAGAGGACAGAAGATTTTCATTGGGAGCAACTTAATGAGGACAATAGATCCTGGCTTAATAGAAAACATAAAGTAATAAAGAGAGACAAATCCATCTATCCATTCATTCCACAGCATTGATTGAGTGTCCGCTGTATACAATGGGATAAGGAAAAGATGTCCGTTTGTTCATGCGCAATGATGGTAACAGGTTTTCGTTGCTGAACATTACATATTTCCTTTTTAATTTTAATGTTTAATTTTCGTGGATACATAGTGGGCATATTTATTTATGGGGTACATGAGATTCACTCTAATAAGGTGTAGTGAGTTCCAGGGATTTCAGAGTTGATCAAGGAAAACCATATGGCCACAAGGTGGCAGTAGCGCACAATAAATTTGTTCAGGCGTCGCTTTGACAGATTTGCCAGCAGGGCAAGTCCCTCATGGCACGAGACCATCCAGAGGCCATGGTGCAGGAGCCCTACCTAGAAGATGAAGAGGTTAAGGGAAATTCTAGGGAAGATGGGGCTTATGTTTCCAGGTGATGTTTCTCAGCAGCACAGTGGGAAGTTTGGGTTAGAGAGCTTTGAAGAGCAGAAGATGCTTGGGGTCTTTCACAGCAAAAGAGTTTATTTTATCTATGGCTAGCAGATAGGGGGCACACTTTTGGTAGGTATCCAAAGCAGGCAGGCTCTAAATGGATAAAAGTCTGCTTATTTGGGTTATGATTAGAACAATTAGATGTGTAAAAATTTGAGTTGAGTGCCAGTGGGCTTTTGAGCTAACGGTCCCAGCCTGCTGTGAAGAAGTATACAATCCAGAGGCCAAAAATAAAAGGACCATCTTTAGTTCATTTATGTAACATGTGGTCAACTGATCCTAAATCCATGGGCATCATAGACTGGTGAGTGAGACAGACACCCCTACTCATCCATCCATTCACACAACAAGCAATGACTGGGTTCCTCCTTCATCTCTGAATGTCATCACACAGGGCATGGGGGATTCAGAAATAAAGATGGCATCTTGAAGGAACTCATGCTCCATTGAATATGTCCAGCTTTTGGTCTGAGTACAGACAGCAAGAGTTAACATAGAAGTGGGGACTCTGAATGACTCAAGTCTCATCAGCAGAGGAGCTGGGGGAGTGGGAAAGTATCATGAGGTTTCCTAGATGGAGTGGCAATCAAGCTGACTTTCGAAGGAGAAGCCAGAGACAGCCCAGCGGATATGCTGGAAAAAGGTTTTGCGAACTGAGGGGCCAGCATGTAACAAGGCTCCCGTGCCTTGGGGACACAAGCTGAGTTTGGTGGAGCTTTGGATTGAAGAACAGAAAGAGCAAGACGTTAGGCTGTGCATGCAGGCAGGGGCTAGATAAGGCAGAACCTGGGGGACGCAGTAAGAAGTGGAGCCAGTGAAAGTGTTAAAGCATGGCAGTGTACACAGTTCTCCCTGACTGTGGAGGAAGGGAGGGTGGCTGCTAGGACACCAGATGGGAAGGAAGTACTGGCATCCAGGTGCCTGATGCTGAGGGCCAGAGGTAGAGAGGCATGGACAGAAGAGCCAGGCTGGGAGCTGGTAAGGAGGTGGGATTAGAGTCCTGCTAAGGAAGCACAAGTCAAGGGACTTTAGTCCCCAGCCATGTGCATCCCTCCTGACCTGGTTATCCAGAACAGCTCTGCACACACTCACCACATGCTGAACTGAGGGGTGATTTGCAATTGCTGGGGTGATGTAGGAAGAGCATCCAGGCAGAGGGAAGGGCTTAGGGTGAGGGCCAGCCTGGCTGCTTCAGGACCATGTGGAGGCCAACACAGTGAGGTCACTCTAATAGGAGATGGGGTCTGAGTGTGGGATAATGGAGGGCCAGGCCAAGTGGGGCCTTGTGGGCCACTGCAGACTTGGGAGCTTATGAGGGGTTGCACAGAGGGGGGTCTGTTCTCACTTGCTATTTCAGGGGAGCACACTGGCTGAGAGGGGGCAGGGGAAAGAGGAGGTAATTTAGGTAATTGCAAGCAAGAAGAGAAGGTATGCTGGACAGGTAGAGGCACTGGAGTGAGAAGTCTCAGTTGCTTGTAATACTGAAGATAAAGGACTGATTATGGGTGGCAAAAAGAAAGATGTCAAGGAAGACACCAAAATATTTTTCTTGAGCAGGTAGAAGGATGGAGGTGTCACTAACTGACATAGGTCAGACAGCTGGGGGTGGGTTTAGAAGAGAAGATTTCACATGCCTCTTCCCACACTCTGGGACCCAGCCCCATAGATTTCAGATCCACGTCAGGGTCCTCACATCTGCAATTTGCTGTGACTGAAACAGTTCCTAAGCTTCCCTTAACATGTGCCTGTTTTATGCAGTCATCCTTCAAATTCCTTGTTAGTCATTGCTTCTGAAGTCTTTTCTTTTTTCTTTTCTTTTCTTTTCTTTTTTTTTTTGATGGAATCTTGTTCTGTCACCTAGGCTGGAGTGCAGTGGTGTGATCTCAGCTTACTGCAACCTCCGCCTCCCGGATTTAAGCAATTCTCTGCCTCAGCCTCCCAAGTAGCTGGGATTACAGGCACGTGCTACCATGCTCAGCTAATTTTTGTATTTTTAGTGGAGATGGGGGTTTCACCATTTTGGCGAGGCTGGTCTTGAACTCCTGACCTCGTGATCCACCCACCTCAGCCTCCCAAAGTGCTGGGATTACAGGCATGAGCCACCGTGCCTGGCTACTTGTGAAATCTTTTCTGACTCACCTTGCTTTTAGCTAGGTTAGGTTACTGTGACTTACTGAGTTCACATGTATTATGAAAGCCTGCAGCCAGCCTGCCTTGTTCAAATCTCAGCTCTGCCACCTTAAACGCATGCTACTCATGGGAAGTGATTTTACTTCTTATTGCCTCAGTTACCTCATCTGTGAAATGGGTCTAATTATAGCACCAACTCACAGAGCAGTTATTTCATATACCATATATATCATACAATGCATCCTATATGACCAAATTTAATATGAGACATTTTCCCCAAATTACCCCTAATAATGGAATAGTCCAAGTTCTCAAATTGGACAGAAGGGAAGTTAACATGCTTTAGGAAATTGTACTGATAAGTCAGGAAGCTGCCTTAGTGATGACAAATATGCTAAAGTCTGCTCCTTTTGCCCTCTCCTGCATGGGGCTTTCTTTCCTTACCTGCTTTAAGAGTGATTTTTTTAGTGCAGTAGATAATTAAGGACAAGGAATTTATCATTAGTTTTTCCTTTTTTCTAACTAAAATATATGCACCCTGCTAGATAGGTTTCCTGTTTTCCAGGCCTCTTGTCCCTGAGTTAGAGAGTAGATGGCATAGGTGTCTATTTATTGCATCTTTTATTTTCCCCCACAAGGATCCCCTGTTTTATATGATGAGGTAAAAAGGAGACTGGATACATTTTTCTGAATTAAACTACAATTGCCTTCTAGATAATGGAGATTTCTTCCAGAATTGAAAATTGTTTTGTCTACTCTTCCTCATGGGTGGAGTCAATTTTATGTATATTTTTTGTTCATTTTATTTTTCTTAGTGTTTTAGTGAAGGAAACGACAGCCCTATGGCCAAATCTGGCCCACCTTCTATTTTTGCATAGTCAGTTTTATTGGAACACAGCCATACCCATTCATTTTCAGATTGCCTTAGTTTCCACTGGTTGCCTAACAAATCACCACAAACTGATTTTTCAGGAGGCCAGAAGTCCAAAATCAAGGCGTGGCCAGGATTGGGTCCTTCCGGGGGCTCCGAGGGAGAATCTGTTCCACACCTCTTTCCCAGCTTCGGTGGCTGTGAGAAACCCTCAGTGTCCCTTGTGGTAGAAACATCACTTCAATCTCCGCCTCTGTGGTCACAAGGACTTTTCCTTTGTATATGTGTCTTCTGTCCTCTCCTCTTACAGGAACATCTGTCACTGGATTTAGAGTCCACCCTAAATGCAGCATGTTTGCATCTCTAGATCCTTTACTAATTATATCTGCAATGCCCGTACTTCCAAATCAGGTCACATTCATAGGTACTGGAGCTTAGGCCTTGAAGACATCTTTTTTAGGTGGACACAAAGGAACCCACTACAGGTTGCTAAGTCTCGAGCCACTAGGTTTATTTCTTGGCCTACTAAGTGGAGGAGAGGGCACTGCAGATTGGAAGCATCTGGGGATACTGCAAGCTCCGAGAGCAGGGACTTGGTTGCTTTGCTCAATGTTGTGCCCCTTGCCTGGCATATAAGACAAGAACTAGAGGCATTTGCTACATTCCAAAAGAATAACTGGCTGAACAATTCGCGGCTATGTATGGGCTCTGTGCTGGACACTGGAAATACTGTTGGGATTTGTGTAAATGGGCTTTGTTTCTTTATGGAATATATAATGTGGTCAAGAACATGGACCAAAATACAAACATAATTTAAGAAATAAACATGGAATGCCCTTCTGTATTGAAACAGCAAACTCTAAGCAAGTAAAATATGCTATTTGAGTCACATTCAAAAATACACAAATCCATATGTGATACATTGCACAAACTCCTTGGAAGATTGGCCCTAAGTAGCACTTTGGTAACCACCTAATTCTGTCCAGTGTTATTAAAGAATCCAATATGACCTTGACAAGCTGTTGTACGACAGGGCTCTGATTTCATAGCCTTATTTATCACACGCTCTAATTTAAGGAATGCCTTCCTGGCAAGGAGCATGAACCCTAAGAAATGTTTTTGAAAATATCTAAAATTTTTGGATGAGAAAATGAAGCTCCATAGCCTGAGCCACTCTCATTTCACCCTTGCGTGGCTGTGGTAGATGTGGACTCTTCCCTCTGCATCCACCCTGGTCCTCTTTCCATCATCCCCACACAGTGGCCAGGTGAGCTTTGCAAAACACAAATATGATCTTGTCTTCACCCCCTGCTTAGACCCTTTTGAATTGCTTCCCTTTGCTTTTAGGACTCTGGGCAGTGCTGTGACCCTGGATTTTGCATTTAAGATAAAGCCAGTCTCTCTAGCATGGCCTAATAGCCACGGGCTGCATCCTGTATCTGATTCCTCCTTGATCTTTTCCAGGATGGACCTAAGTTTTGTGATGTCTGAAGCACTTCACATAGTGTGGACTCTGCTTAAGAAAATGAAGACGAGATTGCAAATACACAAAGAAGTAGAGGACTTTGGAGGAGTTCTGTGTGAAATGGGGCCATAAAGCTTAATCTCCACAGCAGCTCCGTGTGAATCCACGTGGCTGTTGTGCTCACAACTGTTTCTTACCCCCAAGACCTTGGGACATGCCATGCTCCTTTCAGGAAAGTTCTGCCGGCTTCTATTAATCTAGTTGACTTCCCTTCCCTCTCAGATGTCAGCTTAGGTCTTACTTCCTCAGGGAAGACAAAACCAGAGGGAAGGTCATATGATTTGGCTGTGTCCCCATCCAAAATCTCATCTTGAATTGTAATCCCCATAACGCCCATGTGTCAAGGGAGACCAGGTGGAGGTAATTGAATCATGGGGGCGGTTTCCCCCATACTGTTCTCATGATAATGAGCGAGTTCTTGCGAGATCGGATGGTTGTATAAGTGTTTGGTGGTTCCTCCTGTGTTCATTCTCCTTCCTGCTGCCTTGTGAAGAAGGTGCCTGCTTCCGCTGCTTCACTTTCTGTAAGTTTCCTGAGGCCTCCCCAGTTATGCTGAACTGTGAGTCGATTAAACCTCTTTCATATATATGTGTATATATATAATTTTATTATACTTTTATTTTATATAATTTTATTATACTTTAAGTTCTGGGATACATGTGCAGAACGTGCAGGTTTGTTACATAGGTATACACATGCCATGGTGGTTTGCTGCACCCATCAACCCATCATTTATATTGGGTATTTCTCCTAATGCTCTCCCTCCCCTAGCCCCCCACCCCTTGACAGCCCCTGGAGTGTGATGATCCCCTCCCTGTGTCCATGTGTTCTCATTGTTCAACTCCCACTTATGAGTGAGAACGTGCAGTGTTTGGTTCTCTGTTCCTGTGTTAGTTTGCTGAGAATGATGGTTTCCAGCTTCATCCAAATTACCCAGTCTCGGGCAGTTCTTTATAGCAGTGTGAAAATGGACAAATAAAGAAAGTAAACATCCTGCGGGCCCAGAGCACCTGCCAGCCAGGTAAGCAGATGAGCAGGGACCCTAGTAGCTCACAGCTGGATGGAGATCAGGAACAGGAAGCAGTGGGAGTCCCTGCCTTTTGTTGTCCAGTTTGCATTCTGCCTGGATCAGTTCCACCTCTTGGGTCTCTCTCAGGGTCATTGGGTGCTGCTCCCTGACATGTCAGGCTACAATCTCACACCTCCTCTGTGGCTGTTGCATTCCTGTCTAATTCTCCTCCAGCCTGTAGGCTCAGCGAAGGCGGGTGCCTGGCTTGCTTTTGTTCAGCCCCCTCTTCACAGTGCCTGGAACATAGTTGGCACTCAGCACGTATTCAGTGAAACACGAACGAACCAGGGGTCTGTGATTCATTACAGGACAGGGTGGAAAACTCCAAAAACCCACAAGAGAATTCTGATTTGTTTGGAGAAGCATCTTCTGGCCTTATTAAACAGGAGAGGGCAGGAGGCATGGACTCTGGAGACTCCTGCCCTCCCCTCTCATGTCATAGCGAGTAGTTCCTGGAGCATGGAGACAGCCTGTACCTAGAGAAAATTTCCATTTCTGGACACTCATTATTGTCTGTGGTGCTTTTGTCAAAAACATGCTTCAGAAGGCTTATTTTATTCCTTATTGTCTAATTCTAACAAAACTACCCTGGGAATCCTTACAGAAATGACTGCAGACAGAGTTAAACTGAGAAATGGCCCAGAAAATAAGTACCTGAAGATAAGAAATTCCCAGCTTTAGCTCTCAAGAAATGGATATGTCAGTTTCTTATACTCTTAGGTTTAATTTCTGCAAAGTGTACATCACACTTTCCCCAACTTCAAGCACAGCTCAGAGCCTGTGGCGTTCTCTTTCATCTTGGTTTTATTTTTGTCTCAGCTATTAACATTGACTTTTCTTGTCTGAGTTTGGTCATTGTAATGCATTTATGTGTACAGGACACAGTTTTGAAGTTTCTTGCATCAAGGTGTTAATTGTTTTCTAAGTTCCAATTAAAATGTGTTAATGGGAAATGAAGAATCTAAGGTAAGAGTCTGATACAGTTACTAAGTATTTTCTCTCTCTTCTTGGTCAAATGGCACTATCATTTTGGGGCTGATCCAGCTACATCTGAGCCAGCTGGAAATGCAAAACTCATCCACCGACGAGTGTCACTCTAAAAGTGAACCAAGGTTGTAATCTTTTTGAAAAGCCAATTCAGTGCACAGCTGCCCTGCCTGGGAGCTGTAAGCCAGAAAAGACACTTGTGGCATTTGGATCTAGTTCATAATTGCTTGAACATATCCTACCTGGAGTACACCAAAGGCAAAAGGATTTATACAAGTTCTGGGGGTGGGTTACAGTATAAGTGTCAAAAGTTTTACGATGTAGGCTCTGAAGCTCTGACTTAAGTGCTCACTTTAAACTCTTACTAGTAGTGAAAACTTGGGTAAGACCTTGGAACTTCAGATTCCTCTTTCTAACATGTGGATGATATATTTCCCTAGGATTCTGAGAATTACATCACATAAATGAGTTTTGTGGCAAAGTTCAAATCATGCTCAAGAAACACCAGTTATTGTTTCTATTTGTTGTTCTTATTATGACCATTTTTGCAAAGTGATGAAACCATCATGCACTCCATCAGATTGATGTAGATTTCTGTACTAAAAAACAGTATTTCCCTCCAAAGTGGTTTGTATCATTTTGTAGTGTTCATGGCAATAGTACTGACATTATTCGAAAGATTGACATTTGCTTCTGTTGGGGTATTTTAGGAAGCTCCTAGGAATAGTCCACTTTCTTAGAGGTTTCTGAAGCCCACTGATCTCATAGGGGTTTTTAATTGATTTTTTTCTTTCTGTACTCTTGGGTACCAAGAGCCTTGGGTTTGCAAGCTTTGTAATTCATAGATGAGTTTCTAAATGAGCTGGTTTCCAGAAAAGGACAAGAATATTTTTAATACTACTCAATCAGCTTTTCCCTTAGTTAAAAGTGGGCCCCCTTACATGTGATGGTGGCAGGGGATAAACATCTTTTAGCAAAATATGCCACTGATAATCTAGACCCTGTAGAGAACTCATTCGTGTATCTAAAACTGAAAGCAAGTTGCAATGTTAGCTATAGCTACTAGGGCCAATTACATGGCCAGGGGCAAGTGATGCAAAATAAATTGAACAGATACTGAAATAGGTCTCTAAAATGGCACTTTCTGTTGGCCTAATCAAAGCTCAGTAGAAAATATATCTTAAAATAGGCCAAGACAAAATCTCTCTAAATAAGGAGGTGAGAAGAATTTGCATACAAAATAAAGGTGGCATGGCTTACAAATACTAAGGAAAATGGTTTCCTTCTGACTGTCATTCCAGCTTACAAATGGGCACCTTTACTACCTTTTCTATCTATTTATCATTATCCGCATCAATACCACCATCACCAGTGTCATCATTGCTATGTTTTATTAGGCACTTGATATTTGCCAGGCATAATGCTGGACATAAGATATGTTGTATCTCATTTAATTCTTCAATAAGCCTAGAAAGTAGACCCTTTGACACTCAGAGAAGAAAACAGCAAACTGCGGTCCCAAAAGTAGTCAGAGGTGGAGTTAGGACCTGAACCAGCTCTGCTACTTCTAATCTCTATATCTGTAATCATCACATTATCTGGACATTATCTTATACAAAATCTGCAAAGTTTAAATTTTAAGCACCTGGAAGACTGGCTGAGAATTTCATGTATTCTTTCAACATCCTTGTTCTTTTCTTATTTATTTATCTACTTACTTACTTACTTACTTATTGGTGGTGCGTGTTATGGGACTGCATTGTGTTGGTCTCCACAGTACCAGTTCTCATCGGATGCTAGTCATCTTCCATTTTTGCTCTCTCCATGCTATGGTCTGCCCTTTCCAGCCCTAGTTGGCTCAGGAGGCTGATCTTGAGGACTGTATTCCCTGGCCTTCCTTGCTGGTTGACTTCTTGTTGAAGTTGGGCACTGAGAACAACCCGCAGCAGATCTGATGACAGGAGGAGAGAGATGGGACATTGCTCCTGCTCCCGCCTTGGTCTCACACTGTGTGTCAGCTCTGACTGCATTCATCTCAGACTGCAGCTCCTGCCAGGTGTCCCCTTCCCCACTGCTCCAGCTCTTGTTGGCTCCAATTACACTCTTTCCTCCTTCCCTTGTACCCTCGGGCTGGACGTTGGTAATAACTTCTCACTGCTGCTGGTCTCTGGGTGCCTCCTTATCTCTTCTTTGTTCCTAAAGCCCTGTGCACACCTCTGAATGTATTACTTTTCATGAGAATCTCTTTATTGTAGCATCTGAGGTGGCCTCTAAACTTGAGACCCCTTTCTGAACAGGCCAAAAGACTCAGAAGAGTCTTTACCCTAGCTTTGAATTAAATAGTATGGTCTGGCCTAAGACAAATCAGAACATTACAGTGCAGAAGGTGGGTTCAGTTCTGAGATGGGCACAGATCTAGAGAGTCATCCAAATGGGAGACTTCAGGTAGAAATGCTGGTATAGAGGCAGATTCTTGTTGAACTGGAATCTAATAGATATAAGGTTCAGAGCTGCAGGTCATCAGAAGAGAAAAGCGATTTGAGCATGGACCTTACCCAGGGAAAGTGGAACCAAGAGAAGGAAAAAGGAAGAGGTTATGATGACCTCATGTGAACCACTGGATCAAGCCATACGTGAAGCCAGACATTCCTGAACATTTAATTACGTGAGCTACTACAACTCCTTCTTTTTGTTTTTTTTCTTTCCTAAGTCTGTTTTATCATGTGAAACCCAAAGAGTTCTAATTATAGTGTGTGTATGTGTAGGGGGAATAGGCTCTTTAAAAAACAAAAGCAAAAACGAAAAACAAAAACTAATACAGCTAGTCATCTTTAAAAATACACATAGACACGTTCCACATATGTTTTCAGGGGTTTCATCTTGCATCTTTCTAGTGAGGAATCTTGCCCTTCACTGTTTTTCCTGCCTAACCCAGAGTCTTAAGACAGCAGTACCTTTATGATTGCATATGGGATTATACTCCAGGGTTCCTTCTGAGCTGATGGCTCACTTCTTTGGAAAAGAATCATTGTCTCTGAATATGCCCCTACCTACCCTGCCTGATAAAATGTTGCTTGTGCATAGCTAGGACTGAGACATATTGTGAGTACGTGTTAATGAAATACATATTTTTCAAAATATGTTAAAGCTTATTTGGGCTCTTATTTCTTAACTGAAACATTAACATTTGTAAAGTAACAAAGAATTTAGCAGAGCAACTGTTGTCTGTCCAAAAGGCATTTGTGATCTGACAGAGTGGGTAAACAGCATGGCGAGTGTCCTGGAGCTGAGATGCAAATTAGCAGTCCCTTAGGCAACGTTTTCCAAGTGTCAGGAATGTTGAGGCAATGGGAATGCCTGGACTAAACATGGCATTAAATACTTCGTGTAATATAGTGAGTAATACAGCTGCTTTGTAAATGTAAAGGTACCGTCTCTGATGGATCTTTATTTGAATGTTGCTTCTGTTTCTTTTCTTTTTTTCTTTCTTTTTTTTTTTTCTTTTTTTTTTTTTTTGAGATGGCGTCTCACTCTGTCACCCAGACTGGTGTGCAGTGGTGCAATCTCGGCTCACCGCAACCTCCGCCTCCTGGGTTCAAATTATTCTCTTGCCTCAGCCTCCTGAGTAGCTGGGACTACAGGAATGCGTCACCATGCCCAGCTAATTTTTGTATTTTTAGTAGAGACAGGGTTTACTATGTTGGCCAGGATGGTCTCGATCTCCTGACCTCGTGATCTGCCTGCCTCAGCCTCCCAAAGCTTTGGGATTGCAGGCGTGAGCCACCCTGCCTGACAGCTTGTTTCTTATTGCAAACATGATTGATATCTTTTATTTATATTAAGTGATGCCACCTCCCTATTTATGATAGATTTGTAAACGTCACTTTGTAAATAAGTATATTTAAGTTTTCTTCTGTGATTGTGTTCGAATCCAAGGTTTAAGTAAACAAGAATACATGGATATCAGACAGGCATCAACCGGTAGGAGATAGACATTTAAAAAAATTATTGCAAAGAACTGGCTTTCATAACTCTGAGGGCAGCTAAGCAAATCTGAAATCCTCAAGGCAGGGCCTCAGGAAGTGTAGGCTGAAACTCTCAGGCATGGGAGAAGCTCCTGTTCACAAGTGGAATTTATTTGCTTAGGGAAGTCTTATCCCTGATCTTAATATCTTTCAGCTGATTGGATCTGTCCCTCCTAGATTATCTATAATAATCACCCTTACTTAAAGTCAACTGATGTTTGGATTATAGTCACACCTACGAAGAACCTTTATAGCAACTCCTAGATTAACGTTTGTTTGCATGGCCAGGGAAGATAGCTTTACCAAGTGTACGCACCCAAAATGTCATCACACATTGTGATACAAAAATATGCTCAAATATCTTAACAGTGTTTGTGAATGACAGATTTAAAAACAATGACTTAGCCTAGTTAAGGGAGGTGAAGAAAAAAGATATGTCCAAGGTTACCTAGAAAGTTAGTTGTTATTTAACATAGTCAGAACTAGAATGAAATCCTCATGATTCCTGGTCATTTCTTTTAATACATGGTGTATTGTTAATTCCAGCATTAAGGAGACAGGCTGGACAAACACCAGCCAAGGGGTGGAAAATCCTACCAATAGGTTATTGAAGATACAACATCTACTTAAATGTGCTTTTTGAAAATGAATAGAATCTCAGTTATTTTGTTTTGCATTAAAAATTCTCTGAATACATGCAGAAAAGGCCTTCGATAAAATTCAACACCCCTTCATGCTAAAAACTTTCAATAAACTAGGTATTGATGGAATGCCTCTTAAAACAATAAGAGCTATTTATGACAAACCCACAGCCAATATCCTCTGAATGGGCAAAACCTGGAAGCATTCCCTTTAAAAACTGGCACAAGACAAGGATGCCCTCTCTCAGCACTCCTATTCAACATAGTATTGGAAGTTCTGGCCAGGGCAATCAGGCAAGAGAAAGAAATACAGGGCATTCAAGTAGGAAGAGAGGAATTCAAATTGTCTCTGTTTGCACATGACATGATTGTATATTTAGAAAACCCTATTGTCTCAGCCCAAAATCTCCTTAGGCTGATAAGTAACTTCAGTAAAATCTCAGGATACAAAATCAATATGCAAAAATCACAAGCATTCCTATACACCAATAACAGGCAAACAGAGAGCCAAATCGTGACTGAACTCCCATTCACAATTGCTACAAAGAGAATAAAATATCTAGGAATACAACTTACAAGGGATATGAAGGACCTCTTCAAGGAGAACTACAAACCACTGCTCAACGAAATAAGAGAGGACACAAACAAATGGAAAAATATTCCATGCTCAGGGATAGGAAGAATCAATATCATGAAAATGGCCATACTGCCCAAAGTAATGGACAGATTCAATGCTATCCCCATCAAGCTACCACTGACTTTCTTCACAGAACTAGAAAAAACTACTTGAAATCTCATATGGAACCAAAAAAGAGCCCATATAGCCAAGACAATCCTAAGCAAAAAGAACAAAGCTAGAGGCATCATGCTACCTGACTTCAAGCTATACCGCAAGCCTACAGTAACAAAAACAGCATGGTACTGGTACCAAAACAGGTATATAGACCAATGGAAGAGAAGAGAGGCCTCAGAAATAATGCCATACATCTACAACCATCTGATCTTCAACACACCTGACAAAAACAAGCAATGGGGAAAAGATTTCCTATTTAATAAATGGTGTTAGGAAAACTGGCTAGCCATATGCAGAAAACTGAAACTGGACCCCTTCCTTAAGCCTTATACAAAAATTAACTCAAGATGGATTAAAGACTTAAACATAAGACCTTAAGCCATAAAAACCCTAGAAGAAAACCTAGGCAATACCATTCAGGACACAGGTGTGGGCAAAGACTTCATGACTAAAACACCAAAAGCAATGGCAGCAAAAGCCAAAATTAACAAATGGGATCTAATTAAACTAAAGAGCTTCTGCACAACAAAAGAAACTATCATCAGAGTGAACAGGCAACCTTCAGAATGGGAGAAAATTTTTGCAATCTATCCATCTGACAAAGGGCTAATATCAAGAATCTACAAGGAACTTAAATTTACAAGAAAAAAAAACAACCCCATCAAAAAGTGGGTGAAGGATATGAACAGATACTTCTCAAAAGAAGACATTTATGAGGCCAACAAACATATGGAAAAAAAACTCATCATCACTGTTCATTAGAGAAATGCAAATCAAAACCACAAGGAGATGCCATCTCTTGCCAGTTAAAAAGTCAGGAAACAACAGATGCTGGAGAGGATGTGGAGAAACAGAAATGGTTTTACTCTGTTGGTGGGAGTGTAAATTAGTTCAACCATTGTGGAAGACAGTGTGGTGATTCTTCAAGGATCTAGAATCAGAAATATCACTTGACCCAGCAATCTCATTATTGGGTATATACCCAAAGGATTATAAATCATTCTACTACAAAGACACATGCACACATATGTTTATTGCAGCACTATTCACAATAGCAAAGACTTAGAACCAACCTAAAAGCTCATCAATGATAGACTGGATAAAGAAAATGTGGCACATATACACCATGGAATACTATGCAGCCATAAAAACGGATGAGTTCTTGTCCTTTGTAGGGACATGGATGAAGCTAGAAACCATCATTCTCAGCAAACTAACACAGGAACAGAAAACCAAACACCACATGTTCTCACTCATAAGTGGGAGTTGAACAATGGGAACACATGGATGCAGGAAGGGGAACATGACACATGAGGCCTTTCAGCGGTGGGGGGCTAGGGGAGGGATAGCATTAGGAGAAATACATAATGTAGATGATGGGTTGATGGGTGCAGGAAACTACCATGGCATGTGTGTACCTATGTAACAAACCTGCACATTCTGCACATGTATCCCAGAACTTAAAGTATAATAATAAAAAAAATTATTGCCTATCAGAAATACTTGTCTCATTTCCCAAGAACGCTAAAGAGACCTAGAGCATCCCTAAAACCAGTTCTAAATCATATTTCCAGGAAGATGAGGCGGACATAAGAACTCAGGGCAGCTGCAGGAAAGTTGGAAGGCAGCTAAGAACCCTGGTCTACCCATGGAAGAGAACTCATGGAACACAATCTATAGCTCCCAATATTAACCAGCTGTGTCCAACTGCAGAACAAGAAAAATTACTAACACTATTAACAAAACCTCTCCCAAGTCTTACGTAAAAAACACTTTTTACCATGAGATTGTGCAAAGATAACAAAACCGTGGTCAACAGCCTGAATCAATCTACAGCTTTATTTTCTTGGTCCATGCTATTTTTTTTTTTAACTTTAGTTACCTCAGTGGCTGTAAAGTAGATGGATGTACTTTGGTCAAGAAAAGGCCAAGACAGACATCCAAACCAGTGTGACTCAGTGAGTTTGGAGCACAGGTGCACAGCTCCACTTATTATATAACCTGTTTGTCTAAGCTCACACTTGGCTCGAAGCCACTATTGTCTGCAAAAGGTATAACTGCCCTTCTAACACTGTACATACGGCACATGCCCAGAGAGAGAGAGTGAAGCTGCTGACTCTGTAGGGAGAGCTGGCAGACGGACAGCGGGGAGCCAGAAACCAGCAAGTGCTCCAGGGAATGCAGCTGTAAGCGTGGGAGTGGCAGCAGCTGCAGATTGTCTGCGAAAAGGGGCTGCATCCAGAGCAGGCAGCCGAGATAAAGGTGGACAGCGTCAGACAGTTGCTAAATAAAACCACATTTCACCTGCCCGTGGCCCTCTGAGTGTTCTTCCAGCTATCTGCTACCCATCCACCCACTCCCCTCAGACCTTGGCATGGGCTGGAAGACTGAGGAATCTGACACTTGGTGTGACAGTGGCTAAGACGACAAAATTGGAAACTCTCATCTAATCTGCATATTTAGAGTTTCTTGGAACTGGAAGATCTATTCCCACATGAGAGCCACCAGCTGGGGCCAAGTGGTCAGTGCCTTTAGATGTTTGGCAATCTACACCTGGAGCTCTTATTTAAATTTTTAGGCTGGTCTCTCTGTGTATGTGAATTGGAGACCCCAGTAGAAGGAGAAGGCATGCAATAATGACTTGTTACTCCTCCTTCAATCCTTCAGATTCATGAAGCCCTTGCAGGGCTCAGCTCTGGCTAATGATTCATGCTATCATTGGACTCCCCACCTGACCACGGCATCAGCAGGGCAATGAGCCAGCTTTCCTTGGATGTGCTCTTTCTCCTTCCTTGTCTGAAACACCCTGGCAGACCATTGCTTCTTTCAGAAAACTTCTGACTTGAATTTTACCCCTTTCCTTAAAAACTGCTTCTCTGTTGTTCTACTTGGGTGAGCCTAATACAATTTCTAAGAATATCTGTAAAGTTAATACATTTCTGTCACCTTGTATTTTGAACCAAGCCAAAAAACTGTACTAATCTTTAATTTATAACAAACCAGTGGTGCATGAATTTCACTAAGTCATATTGGACTAAAGACAGACTTTGTTTTTATCCCAAGATGTATTTGGTGAAACCCACTTCATTTCATATTTGTGCAGTGAGTTGAATAAAACTAGCTACTCTGTGTGCTACCGGACGCATTAAATATATACCCAGCTTTTTCAACCTTCAACTTTTTCCTAATTCTTATCTGAGAAAAATTTTCTTCTGTCAAAAAGAAATATTTAGATCAGGTTATTTCTACCTGAAAAATGGATGGATTAAAACTTCTTTTATCTTGTTAAGCAATTGCACACAATTTACATACAGTAATAGTTCTGTCCACAAAACCAAGTGACAGCAGGATAATGGGAATTATAATTATGACTACGAAATGTTAGGTATCTTAGTGAGAAAAATTCACTTCCCTTAAGGTGATTTGTTTCGTGAGCAAGTTGCCCTGTTTATAAAGAACGAATTTTGGACCACAGTAGGCTGAAGTTTCAGTATTTCAATCAATGTATTTTACTATTGCTACTCGGGAAGAAGATGACAGTGGAGGTGAATTTCTAGCCAATCAAATTTTTGGTGATGAGAAATAGATTTTGCTCCCACTCTTGTGTCCACTTTCCCTAGGGAATAACCTCCTGTGGTTTGTCCTCTGTAACTGGAAGCACAGGAATGAGGCATAAAGTTGAACAACACAGGAAGCAGGATGTCTCTGAAGTCCACGCAATACACTCAGGAGCCCACAGTGTTTGCTAAACTCCATTTCTGACCAAAATACAAGAAGTCAGTGACAGCCCTCACGTAACTCTATGATGAGCCCTCAGTCCACGTGCCCCGTGTTCAAGGTTGCCAGATAAAATATAGAACAAAGGATGCAATTTGGGATATACTTATCCTAAAAAAAATAGACTGGCCAGGTAAGATACAGGATAGGCTGCAATTTAGGACATAATTATGCTAAAAATCTTCATTGCTTATCTGAAATTCAAATTGAACTGTGCATTCTGTATTTTCATCTACTAAATCTGACAGCCCTACCACTGTTAGCAGCCCATCACCCCTGCACCTCATTCTATTCTGGGAGGGTTTGTTTTAATGAAAAAGGAAACAGCAAATCCACATTCCGCAAATGGTGAATGTCAAAAGGGCTTGGGTTTCTCTTTGTGTGAGACATAATAAAAAGTGGCTCCAGACACATCCTAAAACTCCTGGATCTGACATGTATGCGTCAAGGACTGGCAGCCCTAAACCTTCGTGTTTGGAGAAATTTATAATTTAACTTTTATCATACAATTGTTTATAGTTAAGAATAAAGCCAAATATTGCATTTGGTGTATATGTGTGTATGTGTGTATATGTGTGTTGAATATGTGTATATATGTGTATGAGTGGGTATGTATTTTTCTATGTGTGCATATTTGTGTGTGTGTGTGCATGTGGGAATGTATACGTATGTAAATGTGCATGTGTATATATGTGTCTCTGTGTGCATGTGCTTATGGACATGTGTGTATATGTAAGTGCATGGTGTGTGTATATATATATGTGAATATATACATGTGTATATGATTTTGTGTAGTGTGTGTTGGTATGTGTGTACGTTTCTTCTGTATTTGTATGTGCATATTTGTGTGTGCAGTGTGTGTGTGTGTGTGTGTGTGTGTGTGTGTGTGTGTGTAGCATAGTGGTTACGAATGAGGGTTTAGAGCCAGCTTGCCCTGGGATAAACTCCATTTTGCCCTCACCATCTATATGACCTACAGCAGCCACTTCACATTTTTCTGCTTGGATTGTCTCGTGTGTTGAAGAGAGCTAATAATAGAAGCATATTGTGGGGTAATGAAAATATTTAATAAGTTAATAGAGCTCATGTACATAAAGCATTTAGAATAGTACCAGTTACATAATAAATCCTCTGTACTTGTTGGTTATTACTATTGCTGCTGCTGTTATAATTGGCAATATCAAGTTCAAGTGAATTTTTCCCCTGGAAATCGGTTAACCACTGTGTGCCTCAGATTCTTCAACTAAACCTTGGGGATAAGGTGTTAAGCCATTCTTGCATTGCTATAAAGAAATACCTGAGAATGGGTAATTTATGAAGAAAAGAGGTTTAATTGGCTCACGGCTCTGCAGGTTGTACAGGAAGCATGGCACTGCCATCTGCTCAGGTTCTGGAGAGGCCTTCAGGCTTTTACTCATGGCAAAGTGGGAGCAGACACTTCACATCATAAAAGCAAGTGAAAGATCTTTTGTGATCTTGTGTGAACAAGATCTTGTGTGAATTGAACTCACTCATTATCAAGGGGATGGCGCTAACCCATTCATGAGGGGTCCAACCCCGTGACCCAAACACCTCCCACCAGGCCACCTCCAACACTGAGGATTACGTTTCAACATGAGATCTGGTGGGGACACAGATCCAAATTGTATCAGTTAATGATAGTACTTACCGCAGTTAATGATAGTGCTTACCTCCGAGAGCTGCTAGGGAGAGGAAATGAATTAATTCCCACAAAGTATTTGGAGAGACAATGGAAGATACTGGGTAAGAATGAGGACTTTGCAGCCAGAGGCCTAACTAAGTGTGACTCCCACCTTCAACAGCCATTAAAGATGTGATCTTGGGTTGTGACTCTCTCAGCTTCTCTAAGCGTCAAAACTCCTTATCTTTGAATTGGGGAAGTGAGAGCACCCGTATTTCATGGAGTCATGGTGGGAGTGAAATGTAAGGCATGCAAACGGTGAGGGACGGTGCACAGAAGTGGTTAGTTTTTGATGTGGCTATTTGGATATTACTGAAGCGGTTGACAGCACTCTTTCCCACCGTCCCTTTCTTGGGTCATGGCCCTTCCTATTCCTTCTACTAATCCACACAGTGTGAAAAGCAAACTGTGCAATGTCTTATCTAAGATCTCTTGACTCCTCCTCTAGCATGTTTTACTCTGGGCCCTTGACAAGCGTTAACCTGCTCATCTGTGGCCATGTGAGAGCAGGAAACTGCTCTTCTGATTAAAAGAAGCTTTGTCCGTTCAGTGTGCTGTGTGTGACATGATTCATATTTAACACTGAAATAAGAGGTTTATTGTTTGTGAAAGATCCCAATGGGGTATTGCTCTGAAAATAAGTTCCTAATCATGGTTGATACGACTCCACCCTGGGCTAGGCAGCATAGCATCTTCTTCAATGAAGAGCGAGGGTTTTAGGGACAGATTGCCTGGGTTGAAATCCCACTTCCATCATTTGCAAGCTATGCTCTTCAAGTGTATTTCTTCATCCCTGAATCCTCTGTTTCCACAATGAATATCTTAAATAATTGCATACCCTTCAAACAATAATTGAGTTTTAAATGGATGAATAAATATCATACATCAGTGCCGAGGGTAGGATAAATGGTCACTGAAACAAAGCAACACTCCTTATAAAAAGGCTAAGTGTTAAGTGGACTGTGTTCAAACACTTTGTTTAATAAGTGGCCAAAATTGGACATCGAGTAAAAATTACTTAAAATTGCAATTAAAGTTGCAATGAGGAGGTTATATTTCAGCCAAGATGTAATAACAGGAAATGGAATTACCCTCCCACCAGAAACAACCCAAACCAAACAAAGCATATGAAACAGCTGTTTGCAAGACACTAGACATCAGGCAAAAGAGGATGTTGGCTCCTGAAAGATGAGAAAAAAGCAAGGCAGGCCCTACAATTGTCCAGCTTACTACAGGGATAGAGTTTCCAGTACATCACACAAAGAGGGTAACCAGACTCCTTTAGCTGAGGAGACAGAACCGAGGGTCTGAGAAGAGAAAGAAGGAGTTTGCAAGACAGAGTATGAGGGAGGATACAGCTGCACATGGAGAGAATTTTGAAGAACCGCAGTGGGAATCCCTTGAGTATCCAGTCCAGCACTGATCAGTGCATGCATGTGAAGAAACAATTTAAGGCTGGGGAAAGAAGCACCTAAAAAACCCTAGAGATGGCCAGGCACGGTGGCTCACGCCTGTAATCCCAGCACTTTGGGAGGCCGAGGCGGGTGGATCACGAGGTCCGGAGATCAAGACCACCCTGGCTAACACGATGGAACCCCGTCTCTACTAAAAATACAAAAAATTAGCCCGGCGTAGTGGCAGGCGCCTGTAGTCCCAGCTACTCAGGAGGGTGAGGCAGGAGAATGGCGTGAACCCAGGAGGCAGAGCTTGCAGTGAGCTGAGATTGCGCCACTGCACTCCAGCCTGGGCTACAGAGCCAGACTCCGTCTCAAAAAAAAAAAAAAAAAAAAAAAAACCCTAGAGATAACAGCACCCAGCAATCACATGATACTGGGAATAGTACCTGTTCCCACCAGCCACACGGGAAAACCTCATAATTAATTAGTTATTGGGTAGGGTACTCAGAAGGATCTTGCTTCATTAATAGGTATTAATTCATCATAGACTAAGTGCTATAGCAGTCTTACCATACAAACCTTAAAAGTAAGACCTGATAGGATTAAATTATGTCCAAACAACTTAACTGCATGCCACAACAATGCTCAAGAAAATTTATAAAAATGCGAAAATATTCAGCAGCCAAGAAGTAGAAGTCATAATATCTGATATCCAATCAGAAATTATTAGAGTTTTGGAAGCAGAAAAATACAACCCATAATAAAGATAAAAAAATCAATCAATTGAGACAGATTCAGAATAGACACACAAAATAGAATTGGCAGAAAAGTATAGAAAAAGCAGTTATTATAAGCGTAATCCAATTTTCAAAAATTAGGGAAAGACATAGAAGACATGAAAAAGAACCAAATCAAATTTCTGGAAATGAATATTACAGTGTGTGAGATAAAAAAGACATTGGATGGAAACAATGGCACATTAGACATTGCAGAACAAAAAAAATAGTAAACTTGAAGAAACAGCCATTGAATGATCCAAAATGAAACATATAGAAGAAAAAGAACTTTACAAATATGAACAGCACATCTATGGTCTGTGGAACAACTTTAAGAAGTCTAATATACATATATTAGAAGTCCCTAAAAGAAAGAGAAAGAAGAGGGAAGAGAAACATTTTAGGAAATAGTGGCCAAGATAATTTCACAGATTTTAGAAATCCAATAAGCCTGATAGCAAAGAAAAAGGAGGAAGAAGAAGAAGAAAAAGAAAAGAATGAAACTGAAGAAAATGATACCAAGGCACATCATACATTATTATTATACATTATTGATTGGTCAAATCAAAAATAAGATATTAAAAGACCTAGGAAAAAAGGCATGTTAGGTGAATACATTAAGTTCTAAGGAACAAAGTTGAGTATGATTTCTCATGGGAATTAACACAAGTCAAGAGACAGTAAGGCAGTATCTTTCAAGTATTGAAATATCAGGACTGTCAACCTAGAATTATATACCTAGCAAAAATGTCTTTCAGAAATAGTAAACGTGAAATAAAGACTTTTTCAGACATACAAAAGCTGAAACAATTCACCACCAGCAGTCTTACACTACAGGAAACATTTTAGGATGTCCCTCTGGCAGAAAGTGAACAACAACAAATAGAGATATGGATTTACACTGAATGAAGCACACATCATATGGTAAATTACACGGGTTTAGAGGGAAAAGTCCACTCGGAAATGAGACATTTGGAAGAAATTTAGAAGCAGCAGTTTTATAAAAGCAGAAATGGAAGCTTGCTCTTCTCTAAGTTGGTGGCAGGAGGGGAATCACCTTATGAGAACCTTCTGACCTGGTCTCCTAGCAATGTGGTCTTCAGCATCCTTGGAAACAGCCAGGAAGAAGTGACTAGACTCCCAAGACAGCCAGGTTTGGGGGCAGATTTTGATAAGAACAGCAAAATGAGGACAACAAGGACTCCTCTCCCACTGCGGGGGCTTGGTGGCTCAGGTGTTGAGCTCGTGGGACATCGCTTCTGTGCCGCAGCAATCGCGGAGGCTCAGCCTCCCTCCTTCAGAGTTGTTCCTCCCCCTTCCATCCCCCATGAAGTTTCTCAGCTTTTGAGCACTTGCACTGTGCCAGGCAATGAGGTGAGCACTTGCACTGTGCCAGGCACTGAGGTAAGCACTTTATAATTACATTTTTACTTCTGATATTTTCTTTTTAATGGTGTTTTTAGACCCAGAACTGAAGGGAAACACCTTGCCTGAGGTAACCCAGTTGGTGGGGGGCAGACTGAGAGGAGTCCTTGTGGTCTATCCCGACTCCACGCTCCTCTTTGCTGCCAGACTGTGGGGCTGGACAGGGGGTTCCCAGAGTCATCACCGCTTTTCAGTGATCTGAGACAGAGTGGGATAGAGGAGGTTGGGACTGGGGTCACCTGCCTCTCTGTCCCCAGATGCCTACCCTGGCTTCCTTTGGTCTTGCATCCTCCTGAGAATCCTGAGAGGCCCAGGGCTGCACCACATGTTCAGTGCTTTTTTCTTTCCTCTGGGCCAACACGCTGCAAGGAGAGTGCCTATTCCCCTCCGTATTCCTCCCCCAACCCCCTGTTTCCTACTCCTGTGAGGCTTACTCTGAGGAGAAAGACATCTTGCATGTGTCCAGCACTACTTAACATGATGCATTGGTGAGCACAAAAGTGGGATGTGACAGAAGAGGGTGCTTGGTGAACAAGACCTCTTTCAGATCCTCCTGCCTCCTGTGACCACCCCCATCCCCATCCCATGTGACACTAACCCAAACCTATGTTCTCTGCAATAGAACATACCTATGTTCTCATTCTCATCTCTGGGCAGCCTAGGGTCCTTGTCCCTGGCTGAAGACTAAAGAGGACTGAAGGAATGGAGGCCAGGGCCAGAGCTGCTTCTTCCATGGAAGCAGCATTTTTCCTGGGCCCAAGCAAGAGTCCCTGTGGCCTTGCAGGGCTCTTAAGGGAAGCATCTTCTGGGTTCCCACAAGGGCGTGACTAATTCCTCATCCTTTCTCCCCACCAACAAAAAATGGAGCAGAGAATAATTATCAGTTCCCTGCAGTGGCCTCTAGGAGTGACTGCTGTATCCTCTCTGGGGACATCTGAGCTGGGATGGAAAGTCCTGTGACTGAACAGGAGCCCTGACCCTGGGGGTCTCACACCCCTCAGTCAAGGGGAAACACATCTCTTGGCTTGGTGGCAACCATAGCCATGGCTTGCTTCCATTCATTCATACCTTAGGTTAAACCCCATGGCTCTCTACCAGGTCCTGAGCTTCAACTTCTCTTCATATGTCCATCGTCTCTGTCTTTAGAGTCTTCTCTCTCCACCTCAACTCTTCTTTACCCTCCTTTCTCCATTTTTGTGTCTGCTCCTCTTTCCTCATCTTCCTGGTTCTCTTTCACTCTAATCTCCTTGCCATGTCACATAAGAGGACTTTGATTATCTTCCTCCATGCCTGTCCCGTCACTGAAAACACTATACCTGATCTTTTTTTCATATGATTGGTGGCTACATGTGTTCTTTTGAAAAGAAGACATGTCCTTTGCCCACTCTTTATGGAGTTGTTGCTTTTTTTCTTGTACATTTGTTTAAGTTCCTTACAGATGCGAATATTAGACCTTTGTCAGATGCATAGTTTGCAAAAATTGTCTTCCATTCTGTAGGTTGTCTGTTTACTTTGTTGATAGTTTATTTTGTTGTGCAGGAGCTCTTTGAGATGCCATCACACACCTGTCAGAATGGCTATTACTAAAAAGTCAAAAAATAACAAATACTGGTGAGGTTGTGGAGAAAAAGAAACTCTTATACACTGTTGGTGGGAGTGTAAATTAGTTCCATCATTAAGGAAGACAGTGTGGCAATTCCTCAAAGACCTAAAGACAGAAATACCATTCGAGCCAGGAGTCCCATTACTGGGTATATACCCAAAGGAATATAAATCATTCTATTATGAAGACACACGCACGCATATGTTCATTGCATCACTATTCACAATAGCAAAGACATGGAATCAACCTAAATGCCCATCAGTGATAGAATGGATAAATAAAATGTGGGACATATACACCGTGGAATACTATGCAGCCATAAAAAAGAGAATGAGATTGTGTCCTTTGCAGGGACATGGGTGGAGCTGGAGGCCATTATCCTGAGCAAACTAACACAGAAACAGAAAAACAAATACCGTATGTTCTCACTTATAAGTGGGAGCTAAATGATGAGAACACATGGACACATATAGGGGAACAACAGACACTGGGGCCTGTCGGAGGGTGGAGGGTGGTTAGAGGGAGAGGATCAAGAAAAATAACTAATGGGTAGTAGGCTTACTACCTGGGTGATGAAGTAATTTGTACAACAAAACCCCATGACACAAGTCCACTTATGTAACAAACCTACACATGCACCCCTGAATTTAAAATAAAAGTTAAAAAAAAGAAAACACTATACCTGAAATCTGTTTCCCTTCATTCCCTTCTAGGAATGTCTAGACAGCAGAGCTAACATGCCTCTTAATTGAGATGAAGGTGCACTTTGGGAATCTTGACTCCCAGGACAGGTTTCTTTCTCCTCCTCCATCTGAATTCAAGACTCTTTACTATAATGTCATGACCATGTGTTGTGCTTTGCCTGGGTAAATATGATACCTGGCCCCAGGATACTTTGATGATAAAGATCTTGCAGTTTGGCAGGAAGAGACCCAGAGCAGAGGCCATGCATGGAGACAGACCTGGGAAACAAGACCTAGGCCCAAGGGAACCAACTCCTGGAGATCAAGATGCAACAGCTCAGACCTCTGGATAACACCAAGGGCAGATAACAACAGGAACAGAGCAGAGGCTGTGCTGGTGTCTGAGCTAAAGTAATACACCTACCTGTACCAGCGGCTTTGGTAATTTAGACTATGATGGGCTCCACTTGGAGACTCTTAAACGAACAGCAGAACAGCACTCAGCTCAGAGAATTGAGACCTTGTGAGAGATACAGGGCATAGAATCTAAGATCTGTAAAGCCTACGTGCAGAGAGACCTGCTCAACTATGAGATATCTGGTTTTCCAAAGAAGCCTCCCAGAGAAAATAGGTACTGACATTGGGCTGGGGCTCTCATCCTCCCATCTGGATTATTCTTGGTGTCCCATGAATATTCAAAATAACTTTTCTGATATTGTGTATGGGAACAGGCAATTGAGCTTCCATTCAATTGAGCTTCTCAGCCACATCAACTTTCACACCTCCAATGCTATTATTAAAGCATTACTAAATGCTATAATAACTAGCATTTATCAACTGCCTAATAAATGCCACATTTAAAAAATGTATCTTAATTGTTTTAGGTTAATTCTTACAAGATCTCTATGAATTAAAGAATAATACCATCCCCATTTAGCAGATGAGAAAATGCAGCAGGCAGCTGTGGGGGGCAGCAGGGAAACCTCTGCTTTATGTAGTCATTTGAAGACCTTGGTCTTTTTGCATTATAGCCCCATAACACACAGCTGCTATGGTCACCCTGGAATCTGGAATCTTGCAGAAGATTCTACTGCCAGGCTCACATCATTTTCATTGGTCAGAACCCAATCACATGATCTCAACCTAACTGCAAGGGATGCTGGGCAATGTAGTCCAGTCATGTGGCTAGCAGGAAAATGAAAGGGGCTTGGTGAAAATTTGCTCTAGGTCCCAGACTTGGCAAATGATACAAGATTTAACTCACACAGTCCGGCTTCCAAGCCCACACTCTTAACCACTGTACTCTGTAAGTTCTGATTATTGAAAATTTCATGTTAAACAAAGTAATTTTGCTAGGGCATTTCCCTAGTGACTCCTCTAGGATAGACAACATAAGGTTGGCTATCCTGTGGTGTTCATGCACGGGTACATTTACCTAAAATCCGCATCTTCCACTGTTGCTGACTCCCTCTATTCTCAGTTTATATTTTCTTCTTACTCTATATACTCATGGTTTTGTGGATACTCCTCTTCTAACATTGTCCTTTATCTCTCACCTAGTTTGAAGACTCTCAGGTAATTTTATTGTTCCTTTCAGAGCACAGTATGGGTGCCTCATCTCAAAGATACCATAGGATGATAGCTTACCAGGAGGCAGATGAAATGGAGAAAACACAGCTTATTTCTCTCTGAAAATGACAGCCTCCCACTGAGAAGGCTGCCCTCTATCTTAGCATGCCTTGTCTCATCTTGTATTAGTCCAGCTCTGCTCCTCAGTGATGACCCTTTCAGAAACATCCCCTCTCTAGGAGGTGTGGTTCCCTCATTATGGAACTATTAGGACTTTGTGGGGCACACGTGAAACTCTGCCCCCAAAAGTTAAAGAAACCAGTAGTTCACAGAAATTCTTGAGGCTGTGGGATGGCAGATAAGAAAAGAAACAATGGTCGGGCACGGTGGCTCACGCCTGTAATCCCAGCACTTTGGGAGGCTGAAGTGGGTGGATCACAAGGTCAGGAGATCGAGACCATCCTGGCCAACATGGTGAAACCCCATCTTTACTAAAAATACAAAAAATTAGCCGGGCGTGGTGGCAGGCGCCTGTAGTCCCAGCTACTCAGGAGGCTGAGGCAGGAGAATGGCGTGAACCTGGGAGGTGAAGCTTGCAGTGAGCTGAGATCACACCACTGCACTCCAGCCTGGGCAACAGAGTGAGACTCTGTCTCAAAATAAATAAATAAACAAACAAACAAACAAGAAAGAAAGAAAAGAAAAAACTTGCTGAAGCACTGAAACTTTGCTTATGAGGTAAAATAACTGACTGAAATCAGGTGGAACCAATATGGATGACTGGAGTTTGTACAGGACGAGCCTACTGGCATCACAGCCTGAATTTTCACTGCATGTTTCATACTGACTTCCCCTGCAATTACATATGAGTTAGCACAAAAAGATAACTGTACATGTCCAAGGACTTTCCAGACCTCCCCTTTCCTTCCAATTACCTACTAATCTCAGAATCCACCCTGTCAACCTTTTCTAATAGAAACTAGCACAGGTTTGAGCTTCACTCCTGTCTCCTTGTGAGTCAACTTGCAGTATAAAGCTTTCCTTTTCTCAGAAACCCGTTGTCAAAGTGCTGGCTTCCAGCACATTGGACAGTGAGCCCTTTTTGCAGGATAACACACATGGGCACCGTTCTCTCTCCCCTCTATTTCTTGCTGCCTCTATTAGCCACAGTCTTCTGACTGCTGTAACAACCCCCAAATGCCAGTGGTTTTCATCAATAAAGATTTATTTCTTCTTTGCATTACAATCCCAAGTGTGGGGGGTGGTGGCAAAACCTCTGCTTTATGTAGTCATTTGAAGACCCTGGTCTTTCTGCATTATGACCCCATAACACACAGCTGCTATGGCCACCGTGGAATCTGGAATCTGGCAGAAAGTTCTACTGCCAGGCTCACATCATTTTTATTGGCCAGAGCCCAGTCACATGACCCCAACTTAACTGCAAGGGATGCTGGGCAATATAGTCCAGTAGTGTGGCTAGCAGGAAAATTAAAGGGGTTTGGTGAATCCATTGCTCCTGCCATCACCCAGATTAAAGACCTGCCCTCTCATCCGGTAATTATTATACTCCCTTTTCTCAACTAAGCGTCTTCATCCATGGATTGTTCATTTTATGGGTAGATATGACTCCTTAGAGTAAGGACCATGGCCTGTGAGCCAACTCCAAGCAGCTGCCTGTTTTTCTTATGTCCAGCAGTCAGGGATTGAGTGGGCAAGCACTGTGGGCTGCAGACACCAAGCTCCACCATGATTCCCCCTCCACTCTCAGAGGCTCCATCCAGCTGGCAGGCTCACAGCACTGCAGCCCAGCATCTGAAGTGGTGAGTATCATGGAAATAGCAGATGGGGTGGAGAAAGCAGGAGTTTCCTTTCTTGTACTTATGTTATATTCTCAGTTTTGCCTCTTCCTCCACAAAGTCTAAAATATGCACTATCTGGTCTTTTATGGGAAAGTGTTTCTGCACCTCTGTCCTGCAGAGACAATTCCCACCTTTGGAAATTGGAAACTCTTACCTTTAGTTTGTTGACCAGTTTCCCACCTTGAAGTTTGTCCTGGGGTAAAGTGTGGGAATGTCAGAGGCTTCTTCAGAGATCCTTAGTCCACTTTTTTTTTTTTTTTTTGAGACGGAGTCTCGCTCTGTCACCCAGGCTGGAGTGCACTGGCACGATCTCGGCTCACTGCAAACTCTGCCTCCTGGGTTCACGCCAGTCTCCTGCCTCAGCCTCCCGAGTAGCTGGGACTACAGGCGCCCGCCACAATGCCCGGCTAATTCTTTTTTTTGTTTTTTGTTTTGTATTTTTAGTAGAGACGGGGTTTCACCGTGTTAGCCAGGATGGTCTCAATCTCCTGACCTCGTGATCCACCTGCCTCGGCCTCCCAAAGTGCTGGGATTACAGGTGTGAGCCACTGCGCCCGACCCCTAGTCCACTTTTACTGACAAATCAAATGAATACTTTCAGTCCTGTTTGGGCATGGGTGGTAACTGCCTGACTGAAACTGGACTTCCATTAATCCAGGCTCTCTGGGACAAAAAAAATCATATAATTGATGCAACTAATTTTAATTTCATCACACGCACATACAGACATCTCATTACCAGAATAAATAATATTCATTCAAAGCATTCAGGAGTAGAAAAGGAGAAACACCCACAGCAAAATTTACATGGTTTAATTTAAATTTACATAAAGACTAATTAGTTTCTCACATTTCTTAATGGTTGGAACAAAAAGAGGGAAGAAGGGGCAAAAATTAATTGCTTCAGTTAATGTGCGAATAGTTGGTGTTTCATTTCAGAATGACTTGTACAAATTTGGGGGATGGCGAGAATTGGTAACATTTAAAAAATTGACAAGGGAACCTTATCTTCATCCACACATTTGGAAATGCAGACTCCAGTTACTATTCTCATAATTATCACCAATATTTAGTGTTTATCAGATCCCAGTGATGGGACAGGCAAAAGAAAGAAGTTGCTCTTACAATAGTAACTACCATGAAGTTTGGTATTTTGTTGAGCCAAGTGAGTCTGAAGATATATATATCTAGTTTCCCACTAGAAACTATATGTATATATGTATATATTTTCCAACCTGCAACAGGAAGGCTGAGTTGAAGGGCCTTTTGCAAATCAGATCAGGATAGAATCAACCCCAGTGTGTGGTTGTTAGTTCGTGTTTCTCCCTCTCTCCTTTCTGTCCTTGTTTTCTTTTCTTTTTTCTTTTAAAACAATTGAAAACACAGGTAGCCATGGGTTTGGTTGATCCTACTCCTTAGTTTATGGTCCTATCACGATTGTTGCTACCAGGCCCTCTCATTTTTTCCCCTCTCTCATCTACCATTACCCCTTCCCTGTGGAGGTGCCCACGTGCTTGACGTATGCTCTTGTGTGGTATCTTTGAATCTCTGCATGGTGTATAATTACAGGTTGTGTATGCATGTGTTTGAAATTCACAAATATTGCACTGCGGTCTAGATCTATATTCCCCTTAGTATTATATTTTGAAGATCCTCTGTGCTTTTCTTGGCAGCTCTGGTTTATTGCTCCTGTGGTTTCCATGAATGAGCTTCTGTTTCCTGCTCCTCTCTCTTTCCACCCACCCTCCCAGAGTGGTCCGTGTCCCAGTAGCAGCTCATTCCACTTTGTTAGTATGAGTTGTTGCCTTGAAGGGTGGCTTCAGTGCATAGAGAAGACTATCTGTGGCTCCTTGCCTTTTAAATTACTAATCAAAATATTCAAGTAAATAAAATGCCAAACTTAAGATTTTCCAAAAGTCATTATGTTCAACTTACAAGTCTTACTATTTTATTTGCAAATCTATTTGAACATTTATAAGATAATTTTGAAAGCTTTAACTAAATTTCTTTAAATATTTTAAACTGTATTTGTAAATTGAATATATCCACTATCTTGTTAAGCAATTCATATGCTATTTAATAAGCAAAACTATCTTAAGTACTTAAACAAGCCCAGAAATATAATAAATAAATGTTATTTTTACATTCTATTATTGTTTTTGTATTTAGATTAATTTCTTAAACTTTTCAACTTAAAGACAAAAGTCAAAAATTGATTTCTAAATTGCGTTTTAACTGGAAAAGAAAGATGAATCTGTAACCTAATAGCATAAATTGTCTTCACAATTACAAATGTTTTAAGTACAAAAAAATTCCCCAATTACTCCTTACCTTAGCAAATAAATAAAATATACAGATTTGATATAATTCATCATCTGTTTTGTTGATTCTAAATTTTCCTGAGCTTAAAGAGATATTAAGGAAATCATTTTAATATTTCCAGAAAATTGGAATTACTATCCTAGGCAAACTGGAATTTATTCTTCAAAATTGTTGAAGTTATCTCCTCAGTGGGATTCAATTAGCTAAAGATTAGAGATTTTCAGCTGGGAGCAGCTCTGGAGCAGCAGATACACTGGGTAATTTTTCTCACTCCATGGACTGCCTTGTTTGGCCTTTTCAAGTGTCTTATTTGTCCATGTTTCAAAGCGCAATGACCTTACAGCCAAACACCTTGGATTCCAGTCCCACATTGCCCAGTTCTGATTGGAGTCAGACTTCCTGCTCAGTTGCTTTAGCCCTTGGTGAGACTGACGTATCAGCTACTGATTTTGTTCTGCACATTTTCCATATTCTTCCTTCCTGGCAGGGCCACTTCCAGACATTATGAGATACACACACATTGACATTCTGCACATTCATGTGTTTCTGTCTGGCTCTTTCATTTTGGGGACTAATACCGTCAAGGACACACACCTTCCAGTATTCCTGCCTCAATGCTCAATCAATTGAATTGGCTCTGCTGAGGTCACCTACTCCACGTTTACTGACAAATCAAATAAATATTTTCAGTCCTGTTTGGGCACTGTTGATAATTGCCTGATAGAAACTGGACTTCTATTAATCCAGGCTCTCTGGGACAAAAAAATCATACAATTGATGCAATTAATTTTAATTTCATTGCACGCACATACAGCCATATCATTACCAGAATAAAAACCAGTCATTCAGTGCACTCAGGAGTAGAAAAGGAGAAACACTCACCACAAAATTTACGTGGTTTTGTTTAAATTACATAAAGACTGAGAAAAAACTTTTAGGCCTTTGAACATTCAGTACCAAATTCAGTTCCACATTCTTTAAATTTCCTTAGAGAAATTAAATGACATCTTAAAATGGCTGTTCTTGTCTTATTACTTAATAAATCCTAAATAATAGAACACATAAAATGTCAATTATAAAACATTACTATAGTTCAATTCCAACATATTCTAAAGCATCACACAATTGATACCATTAATTATGTCACACATACATATGTCCATGTGATTAACAGAATAAGTAAAATTCTCTCTCTCTCCCTCTCACACACACACACACTCAGAGACACACACAAATGCCACACACTTATTCCAGTAAAAAGATCTTATTATCTCCCTTTTGAATCCTTTTTTTCTTTGAATATAATTAACTCACCTCCTTTCATTAACTCAACTTATTTCAATAATCCATTGCTGTGAGATTTGTTTTTAAAGCTTTGAACAACTGGGCTTACAAAAGCCTTTTATTAAATTTCTCTGCCCCTTTAGCATTCCTTTTGATATTTAAAATGTATTGTTGCTTTCCAGCAACATCAGCAAGTTGCTGCCACCTTCTGAATTTATTTTTGCCCCAAGACTTGGAACCAGCCAGTTTCCAATGAGTCCTGGATTCTTCCAGCTGAGTTAGTTTTAGAGACCAGGATCTCGGGATCCTGGTTGTCCAATGGGTTGTTATTATTCTTTGGCAACGTTTAGATATTGATTTTGGTTAAAGGACCTTGATAATTCAGATTTAAGGTAGTAGATTTATACCGAACTCTTCTTTATTTCTTGTGGTTTTCTTAGCCACCAGGCCTCTCTCTGACTTCAGTTGCCATCCTCTTACTCCTGCATGGTTCCCTGGCCTCTGCCTGCCTTCTACATGAGCCTGTTCCCTGAGGGCTGGTTTGTTTTTTGGTTGATTAGTTGGTTGGCTGTTTTTTTTCTCAGCCAACTGGTCTTTTCAATCCACACACTCTCCTTTGATATCTCACCCATTTTTATAATTTTTTGTTTGTTTGTTCCAGGTACTGTCCCTAGGCTGATGACTGTCACATTTTTACTGGGGCCAAAACTTTCCTCTGAGATTCAGATGTGTGTCACCAACTAGAGAGCAGGCTTGGAATTTAAAAATAAAGTTTTCAGTAAGTTGAGATGTTTTGCTTCGCATAGACAAGTTATCACTTTGACAGAAATATTTTGCTTACTCAAACCTTTGTATTGCTAGAAAAAGAGATTTTTTAAAAATCCCAGTAAAGTCAAGAAGAAAGAAAAGAAGGAAGGAAGGAGGGAAGGAAGAAGGAAGGAAGGAAGAAAGGAAGCGTTTAGTAGGATGACCCGCTAAAACACCATTTCAATGCCCTTTCCAATGAGAAAAGTTGATGCTGAAATTGTAATATTTGGTTACAGAGGAAGCCACAGATCCAAATTCAAACTTAATGATAAAGTGTTTTTTGGGCAAACTACTTAAACTCTCTAGTCTTCAGTTTTCTTTCCTATAAAGTGATGATGCTAACATATGTGAAGTTATAAAACAAATATGAATAAACCTAACAAAACACCTGGCCCTCAGAAAGCGTGCAACCCATCTTTGTTAAGGTAATCAGGGAATGAATTCATTGTTGACATACACCTAGGAAGTGGTTGTTATTGGACTAGAAGACCCTCTTTATAACTGGATGTTGCTCTGATGAGTTTAAAGCCTTAAATGACCATTAAGAAAGATTGGTGATGAGATGTAATTAAATGTGAATGGCATTTTTGATAGTCCAAAATGTAAAGGCTGCATTACTTATGATTTTCTCAAAACAGTACATTTAATCAGTGTACTTTAGCCCCTAAAATATTATAAATGCAAAAATATTTCTTTTATGTGTGCTGACAAGGCTAAATATTAGAAAAATGTTTTTTAAAATCAGATTTTACCCACACAATTAGTTTTTATTTTTATTTTTCATGATCACATAAATAATAGTATGGGTACTACTAGGTGATTAAAATTAAAACTAGAATATCTCTGTAATTAGAGCCATTGTTCTGCCTTTCACTGCTTTCCAGACCTTTAAAGGGTACAGTTCTAGGAAAAATAGTAGGAAGAGCTAATTTTTCCAGTGAGTAGTGAATATACGAAAACACATTGTCTTTAAAGTTTGTACTGCTAAGGTTTGAATTTAGCAAAATAGGGATTTAGATAAATGAATGAGGATATGCAACGAAATGTCCTTAAGTGCATTTCAGAAAACATTGAAGAAGTTTGTTTCAAGAATGTTCTACTGGCGAGTCCTCAGCTTCTTGCTGTGACTGCAGTCTAAGGCTGTGCTAGACACTGTCAACATGTCGAGATCCATGGAACATGTGATATTCATGAAATAATAGAAATGAATGTCAGATTTAAACTTCAATCAATAGCCAGTATTGATCCTCATGGATATCTCTGAGAAGAGAAAATTTCTACTTTGTCTATGAGGGTAGTAAAAGGTCACCTTTTTCTGAATGAGAAAAAATAAATTCCCAGTGGGCTTTGTATTTTCAGTGGAGGGGCTTCTATATGCCCCTTTCTGCTTGCTTTGACTTTGGCCATGTGGAAGAGAGATGAGGCAGCACTTCCAGGGGATCCTTCAATCAACCTATGGTAATGTCGCAGCTAAACATGAAGCATTGCACCAGGGAGGGGTCCCCCAAAAGCTCAGAGAGGGGCAGATGATATAAACACCTGTGCCTCTGGGGGAAAGGTAAGGCAGGCAAATGTGAGCAGAGATTCTGGGTAGTACACCCCTGAGAGGCTTTCAATATTAAAACAAATAAATAACAAAAAGGTTAAAATATATATTTTCTACCTTTAAAACCATAATAGAAAATGAAATTGAGAATTAGTAAAAAAAAGTACCAAACCTGACAAGATTTTATTTTCATTGCTTTTCCCTTTTTGGAAAGCTTTCTCTGAACATAATATTGAACTTAAGGCTTAGCACTGTTAAGTTCATTTTTTTTAAATGATAATTCTATCACCTAAATTATTGAAAAGTAGAAAGACCTGGGAACAAAACTACATATAATGAGCACAAAATCTGGAGTCTGAGGGTCTCCCGTGTTGATTTAAGATTTGTTTCATAAAGAGTTGTTTAATGAGGCTAATCCCTCACCAGGGTCTTGGGAAAATTAAATAAGTTACCTGTGATGGAGTAAACGTGGATACATCTCAGCTAATATTGCTATTATTGACACTGACAAAAACGCTAACGCTGGGGGCAGATGGCTGTTGATTCTGGCTCTGCCACTAAGGCTTTGTCACCAGTTATAGTACACTGTCGTGTCGTTTCCTCTTCTCCCAGGAATGAGCCATCCATTGCTGGGTTAAACTCCAAGAGTAAGTATAGATAAAACCAAGCTAATCTGTTGTTGTATAACTACAAAATTAAATGAATTAAAGAGAAGCTCAAGCAACATGTGTAAACTTATCTTTTTTTATTTCTTTTTGCGATGAAGTCTTACTCTGTTGCCTAGGCTGGAGTACAGTGGCGTGATCTCAGCTCACTGCAGCCTCTGCCTCTGGGTTCAAGCAATTCTGTGCTTCAGCCTGCCGAGTAGCTGGGATTACAGGCACCCTTCACCATGCCCGGCTAATTTTTTTTTGTATTTTTAGTAGACACGAGGTTTCACCATCTTGCCCAGGCTGTGTAAACTTATCTTACTCTTCCCCAGCATCTGTCTGTGCTCCTGGGATCTCAAAACCTAGACTAAGTTTAGTCTAAATAAACATGCCTTCTCTCTTGACTGGTGTACACAGAGCCTCTTGTACAGTTGTTCCATGCAGAGTTCATAAGTGAATAACTTAAATATCTTTAATAAAAGTACTAGCTGATTTTTATTAAGCACTTAGCATATGTCAGACACTGTTCTGCTCTTGAGCAAAGATTGTCTCATTGCATCAGCACAAGAATTTTGGAGAGTGTAACAAAGTAGACTCTATTCAGGCTATATATGGTAGCTACTGAGCATACTAATACATAATAAATTAACAAGGGGTTATGAAGCATTACCATATGCACTTTGTCGTTTACAGATTCTTAATACTTGAATTAAAAGGAGAATGGTCATTAAACAGAAACTGCTGCTAAAAGTGACAAGCAACTTAGCAATACACATTAGGAGCAAAGATTATAATTTATGCAGCATATTTTCATATACAGGCAAATCTGAGATAGAAGGAAAAACAAAAGGCTTGGAATAAAACAAAATCCTTAAAATGTGTAAGTCTCTGACCTCAGATAGAACTTCAGTATGAACCAGCTGCAGAATAGCATCTTGGGGCCAGTGGGTTGGGGAGGTTCACTGTTGATTTGCTATTATTCTGTGAGTTGGGTTGGATTCACACTTATGCCTCATAAGGCAGGAACTGACTCAGTAAAATAAAATAAAATAAAATAAAAAATAAGCCAATTCGTATCCTTGTAAAATGAGAGTAAGCATACCCAATAAGCAACACAGCCCTCATGGTATTTTATGGCAACTAAGTATATATTAAGTTGGTTAAATCTTCAGGCAACCCACAGGGAGCAGTGCTCTTGTTGGGGAGGAAAGTGAAATGACATACTTAGTGAAGGTGTGACCCTACAACCTGCTACTGTCAGTGAGACCCCAGTCAGTGTGGACCACAAACCACCTAGAGACATCTTGCCTGCTGGGAGGCCTATCAACTGGTGGTCACGGCTGCCTCTTTACCTACTTTGCTGGCCATGAATCCAGAGACCATAAATGATTCTGGCACACTCCCTAGCTCCTTGTGTTATTTCTGGAAAGCCACCTTTGCACCTGCCTCTCATGACTGACGTCCTCCACCCAGGCAGCCTCAGTCTTCTGCTTGGGCCTTGGGTCTGCTAGGATCTGAGTGGCAACCTCTTGACATGCCCCAAATTTCATTATTAGTAATCTTTTAGATTAAGCCTTGCCTCCTCTAGTCCTCTTTTTCTACTCCTCAGAAGCAGTAAGAAGATTGTTTCTTGTGTAGTAGGATCTGTTGACCACTCACTGTTTCTAGAAAACTTAACCTTTTCACAAGGGTTCCAATACCTCTTTGAACCTCCTCTTCAGGCTGAGAACAGCTGAGAGCCAAACTCCCTTCAAGGAATTTCCACAGATGAAACATTCTCCGTTTTATGTGGGAAATTGGGACAATAAACACCCATGGGAGAGCATGCTGCAGGCTGACCTGACATTGAGGATATCAGCTCAATTAAAATCCATCTCTTATGTCTTACATTATGGCTTTCTGAGGGGTTAAATGACTTGAGGTCCTCTAAAGACTTTCTTTATTCAGTGGTGTTTCTTCTCCCTCCTGGCAATGAAATTCTAACAGTGACATCCCATCCACCATCCATAGGAATTACAGATTTGCCTCTTACCTGAGCACAGACACCACTGCTGAAAGAGTTTAAGTGGGTGAAATGGGAAAATACCAATACAAAGCCATAAAGCAATGGCTGAAATACCAGTGGTTGATATACTCTCCTCAAAGGGCAGAGTATGGTTATGACACTAGGAGACCTTAAATGCGTAATTATGTCTTTAATCTTAGGCTTCCTAGTGTCAACTATCAGCCACCCCAGAAATACCATCAGACAAACATGTTGATGAAGTAGAGCTGAGTTTTTTATAATTGTGGCAGCAAGAAAACCTCACCTTGATTGAGTATTGGTAATCTCTCAAAAAGGGAATGGTAAGGGAAGATATGTGTCAGGTCCTGGGTCTTGTGGTACAACAAATGACTGGTGATCTGCGACCTTGGAGGAAAACACTGTCTGTGTTGAATTTATTGAGCCATTTTGACCATGCCTAATTTTCATGCTCGTGTGGTCTTTAGAAGCACACAGCAGCATAAGGTTTGACCTCTCTGATTGTTCCACTTTGTCCAGGAAGCTCCTTCTGTCAATTTTTTTCACAAGGAATAAAAGCATTTTTAGGCTGGGCACAATGGCTCATGCCTGTAATCCCAGCACTTTGGGAGGCCAAGGTGTGTGGGTCACCTGAGGTCAGGACTTAAAGACCAGCCTGAACAACATGGTGAAACCCAGTCTCTACTAAAATACAAAAATTAGCCAGGCATGGTGGCTCATGCCTGTAATCCCAGCTACTCAGGAGGCTGAGGCAAGAGAATTGCTTGAACCTGGGAGGTGGAGGTTGCAGTGAGCTGAGATCGCACTACTGCACTCCAGCCTGGGCAATGAGCGAAACTCTGTCTCACACAGACAAAAACAAAAAACAAAAAACAAGACCGTGTCTTTAATCTCATACCACCGATGTAACGTTAGGGTCTCCTTGTAGTATTTACCCTTCTTGTGCCCTAGAAGAGCTGTTTTTGTTTTCACAACAGAAGACTAGAAAGGGAAATGCTTAAAGATCTTGTTAGTAGTGGGACTTCAGGCATCTTAAGAGAAGACTGCTCAGCTCACATACATACAAGACCTAAGCATCAAGCCAAGGCTGCAGGATGGAGGACACCAATCACGGGGCCATCTGCAAAAGGTGGCTTTGGTGGATTAATTGATTGGAAGTGGCTCTTTCCTTCCCCTGTTCCTTATTTCTCTTTCTCCCACAGATGTGTGAATGAAATATATTTCCCCATAAGATTTCCTCAAGCAGAGAACTGGCTGTCTCCAGTTTCTCAGGGGCATGTTCTTAGCACTTACACAGAAGCATGACTCTTTTCTATTGGAAAATTCACAGGGCCATATACAAGTAAAACAATTTTGAATTCAAAAAAGCCCCTTAGAATGAATCTTAGAAGCATAAACAAACCTGTTTTGTTTGTTTTACTTGTATATGGGCCTTTTTTTGTATATGTTTGTTGTTTACAACAAACAGATCTTCAGAATAATATAAACTTTGGATTCTGAAGGCCGTCTACCCAAAAAAGTGGGGGCTGTAGGACGCAGCATTGTGTGCAGTGTCAGAGGCTAAGTTGATAGATTCAGAATCAGAAGTTTTCTTTTCTGCTCCTTATGGCTACCAGCTCTTCATAGAAGAGCCCCAGCTGAGAATCAGGTCATCTTTAGGGCTCTCCACACGAGTGGAAAGGAGGGTGGTGAAGGCAGGGACTGACATTTTTGCTTGTCCACCCATGTAGGAATTTTCTTGCCGATAGAATCCTGATGTGACTGCAGTGCAACATACCCACCCACAGTACATAGATTGTGATTGGCCACAGCCCACCCACAGTACATAGATTGTGATTGGCCACAGCCCACCCACAGTACATAGATTGTGATTGGTCACAGCCCACGCACAGAACATAGATTGTGATTGGCCACAGATGAAAATCATGGCCATCAAGATACCCTTTATCAGTCACTGGTTTTCTTGGCTTCTCTTCAGCAAAACGGGGAGTGTCTGCTGGGGAAATCTCTAAGATGAAAGCCACTTTGTCACCTTCTTCCTTCCTGCTTGGGACACACATGCAATGCTTGGCACTGCTCCCCCCATCTTGTCACCATGAGATGACAGCCAAGAGGAGAAAAAGCCAAAACAGAGAGGATGACAGTGAAGAAAGAGGAAAAGTGGTTAAACCTCACATGACATCATGGAAACCTGAACAAAGGCACAGAAACACAGATTTCCCAATTCTTGTGAAGGAAGCAATTCATGTTCCTTCTGGGCGAAGCTGCTGCTGGTTGGGTATTTATCCTTCTAGAGCTGAAGCATCCTGAGTAATGCAGGTACTATTTTACCTTCATCTTATTTTAATCATGCAAGTAATATTTAATAACTGGCCGAAACATAAAAAGGATAAAAAGAAAACCCCAATCAACTATAATCTCATAATGTTTAAGTATTGCATCGTTTCTATTCTGATGGTGCACAATTCATGTTTTATTAATCCTCTTCTCCATGACAAAGCAGGAAATATGCTTAGTCTCTGGCCTATCTCCTCAATTCCTCTCCTCTCTGAATTCTCCAACTCCAAAATTAGAAAGCACATCACCTTAAAACAAACCCAACGGTCTAACTTTTAAAATCCTCGTCTGATGGATGTTACCCAGCATGGTGCTACGTGGGGGTCTGTCCCACAGACCCTGACCCAACGACGGATTAATGAAGTACACTGACACACAGATATTTTGTTTTGCCAGTCTGGTTGAGTGTCTGAGCCGCTTACAGACTCCAAGCAGAGTGCTGTAAACAGTTGCGACTGCGGCCTCGACTTGCAAGCGAGACCCACATTTATTCAATAAAGATTAATTGACAAAGTCTTGAGTCAACACCACTAGAGGGTAATTGACATTGTGGACTTCCAGAGTAGAAAGCAATTAAGCACCCACAGTAGATCAAAGGTTAGTCTTAGGACCACACGAGTAAACAAGCTACATAGATAACTTCCCCATATTCCTTTGTAACTACTCTAATTTATTTAACTAAAGGTAAAGTGACCAGGCCACCTGCAGCCAGATCTATTACCAAAGTTATGCAAACTCTCAGGCCTTCCAAGAGGGTTTGTGGCTATTATAACCAATACTTTTCCCACCAGCCTGACTGAACTCCTACAGTGCTAATGTTGTGGTAGCGTCCAGCACCCAGAGGCCATGCAGTAGCTGTTTGCAGATTGATTAAGTAGCACATTGGATTGTCAGTTGTTTCTAAGAGTAAGGCTGGAGTTTGCTTACACTTACAGAAAGTCACTTCTTTGTTTATCTCTTGAGTTGCTAGCACAATCTCTTTAGAGGGTTGGCATGCTGAAAGGACCACAGTTTAATAGCCAGATAATCCAGTCACACTGACAGGCAAACCTTCAGAAAGACAAAAATCTCCTGGCGCTAGGAGTTAGCTCTGAATAGCAATTAATGCCCATGCAGGAGGCTTTTCAGAGACCTGTGAACTATACAAAGGAATGAGGCTCTGTGCTGATAGGAGGGTGCTTTCTTGTCAATACCACTGATAGTCAGGTGGCCTTGCCAGAAAGTTGAGATATACACTGATGTAATTGGGAATATTTGATTTTTAAAAAACATATAAACAAACACAGAAGAATTAAAAATGAATTTTAAAGAATTGCCTTTGAGATGCTTCAAGATGCTTTTGATGACAATCAAACTCAAAATATGTTACTACCAAAAGACATCCAATCCTTTTAATATAAATTCACCAATCTATATGATCAAGCCACATCCTATGACCTCATTTACTCTAATTACTTCCTTAGAAGCATCATCTCCAAATACAGCCACGGGGGGAGGGTGGAGGTTAAGGCTTCAACATATGAATTGTGGGGAAATGCAACATGCTGCAGATAACATTGAATCATCAGAAATCTTGTTGTGACTAAGCATTGATGAAAACCAAATCCTTAATTGATAGTTTTATACCTCTGATGATTGGAGGGATAATTACAGACAAATTTCTCCCTCCATTCACTTCAAAACTTGTTTCTTCTGCACTATCCACATCAGGCTCACTTCTAGAACAAGCTCATATTAGGAAATAAACCCTGACCCAGCACCTTTGAGTGGGTTGACACAGTGGGGAAGAATTACTCCTGGAAGTTCTTCCTACAGCAAGACAGCTACCATAACTATACTGAGAATTGAGTTCGGCCGTGCAAACACATCCCACTAAACCCAGACAAATGCACACACAACTCAAAGAACCCTTAGCCACATGGCAAGCATGCCTGCAGCCCCTGGACCATCATGCAACTTGGGGATGCATGACAGAGGAGAGATTATTAGGTTGGTGCAAAAGTCATTGGCCAGGCGCAGTGGCTCACGCCTGTAATCCCAGCACTTTGGGAGGCCGAGGCGGGCAGATCACGAGGTCAGGAGATCGAGACCATCCTGGTTAACACAGTGAAACCCCATCTCTACTAAAAATACAAAAAATTAGCCGGGTGTGATGGCGGGCACCTGTAGTCCCAGCTACTCAGAAGAATGGCATGAACCTGGGAGGCGGAGCTTGCAGTGAGCTGAGATCGCGCCACTGCACTTGAGCCTGGGTGACAGAGCGAGACTCCATCTCAAAACAAAGCAAACAAACAAAAAAAAGTCATTAAGATTTTTGCCATTGAACGTAATGACAAAAACCACAATGACTTTTGCATCAACCTAATTGAACAAAGGTCTTGATGGACTGTAATAATTAAAGCATCTTTTGCATGTCACAGTGTGAATACATGACCAGCACTTCTTCCTGAGGACTGAGAGATAGATCTAAGCCAGTGAAGGTTTCTGCAGCTCATTAGTTTTATGGAAAATCTGCTTCTTTCCAGGACTGGGGACCTCTGGAAGCTGCACACAGAGCCCTTCCTTCTCTCTCTCTTCCTCCAGAGGTCCTGCCGAGATCAGGTTGGAGGTCCTCTTTGTTCTTATGCCCATTCCTCCCCCAGCCACTTGGAGGAGGGCACTGTTTTTGAGTGTGCAAGTCTTTCTCTGTTACTGTTGGTAAGCAAAAGATCTTACCAAAGCTTTACAACCATATGCCATTTATCTCCTCAAAAACCCTACTTAGGTTTTCAGAAAAGCATGTTAGCATAGTGAGGCATCGTAGTGTTGTAAAACCCTACAGTGGAGTGACACAGAGCCTGGACTTCGGAGCCAGACTTCTTTGTTCAAACTCTGCCTCTACCCCTTACTACCTGTACACACCTGGGCAACTTCATTAACCTCTCTGTGCCTCATTTTCCCATTCTGTAGCATAGGGATGATGTAGAACTGCTGTAAGAGTTAAATGAATTAAGAACAAAGAACTTGGAATAACACCCAGCACATGCTAACTGTGTACGTGGTAGCTATCATTGTCTCCTAAGAACCAGCCCTTTATAAATTAAGTGCCAAAAATTGATAAGGTATTTCTGTTTTCCACTCTTCCTTGTACCTTCCATGATGCAATGAACAGGGATCTGACTCTTTCAGGCAGGGAGGGGGTGGAAAAAGGGAAACTACAAGGAGAACCTGAATTAAAAGATGATAACATCTCAGAATGTTATTTTAGGCACAGATACATGAAAACATTTCAACAGAATTTTTATTATCTGCCCACACATTAAAGTCTCAGGTGCCTTAAATTCACTTTTATGTGAAAAGTTACTTCTGTGGCTTGTTTTTCCATCTATGAAAAGAAGTAAACAAATTTGCCTGTTGACTACTCTGGTGTCTGGGCTTATGGGCAACTCTGAGGATTCTTTGATAGGATTCTCTCTCTCCCTTGATCCCTCCCTTGTTATTTCCTTCCTTCTCTTCCTCCTTCTCTTCCTCCTTCTCTTCCTCCCATCTTCCTCTCTCCGCCCTTCCTCCCCTCCCCTCTGTCTCCCTATTTCTTTCTTTTGCTGCTGTTATTTGATATTCATCAAGAACCAGCAATGCTGTTATGAATGTACAAAATAGATTCTTCCAAATGGCTTTCTTCCCCTAAGAGATGATAGATTGCTTTTCTCTCCACAGTGCAAATCAGAAATTGAAATAAATGAAGCACGTCTTGAGCAGTGTCATGGCAAAGGAGTCTGGCTTGTAGAATGTCTGTCTCTGGAAATTTGGAGAGCTGGGAGCAGGAGATGTGATCGTGGTTCACAACTGCAGGTGAGGCTGGGGCAGCTCTCCCAGGCCTGAAGCATATGCAGGGTTTTCTCTCCTAATAGCAGCATCCTGACTTCCCTATATGCTTTTTGAATTGGTTTTGCACATTCTTCCCCCAAATTCACATTTTGACTGGTCAGGGATAAACAAGTCAATTCACGGATTCAGGGAAGTTTTAGAGAATGGAAGGGAAGGACACATTTTCACTGGAAATTATCAAGCCATTATATTTCCCAGATGTTTACTGAAAACAATGGCATAATTATAGATGCAAGATCAGTTTTCGTTGGATGTACTGTGTGTCCAAAAGAGACCATAAATTCAACAGTAGTGGAAGGGAACATCCCAGGACACAGTACAGCCAAATCAACTGCACAGTCATTTTCTCTACTATCAATGTGACTAGGTTGCAATCCCAGAAATGTTTTCAACTCCTGCAATATTTATGGGGATATGGGAGCAGCTATGTCCTTGTTTCTTTGAAATCAATAAGTAAAGATCTGAGACATTTATACTACCTGAAGAAATCAAGGTCTGTCACTAAAGTCAATTCTTAGGGGTTTCCATTCTTTCATTTAGGGTAAAGTTCTATGCTGTAGTAAATGCACCTCAAGATATGTAATGGTTAGAGCCCCATAGAAGTTTATTTTTCACTCATTGAAAGTCCAGTCTGGTCATTTTTGTTGATGGGTGAGTAGATCCACCAAGAACTAATTCAAGAACCTAGGCTCTTTCCATCCTGTGACTTCTCCATCTTTAACAAGCATCTTCTGATTTGCAGCAACAAAGCGTGCAGGACTACCCATGAGACGTTTTATAGGTCAGGCTGGGAGGTGGTGATATGGCTTCTACTCACCTTTCTCAGTTAGGTCCTAGTCCCTCTGCAAGGGAGGCTGTAAATAGAGTATAACTGTGAGCTCGAGAAGAAAAGGAAAGAGGTTCAGTAAATAGCTATTCACCAGATAACTAAATAGGTAGCTAGCCTGTCTCTGCTGCTACAGCCTTTAAAAAAAAAATCATGCACAATGTCTTCCGGTTTAATTAGGGGATGATTTTAAACTTTCAAAGAGACAAAGGAGAGGCATAAATATCTGCAGCCTTGTTTCTATCTGGGTTATGTTATTGAAAACCACAAAGAGAAAGCTCTGTTCATCATCATGTTTAGTCATAAGTCATTCTCTATAGCAAGAAAGTTATAAATGCTGCATAGAAGAACACACCCATTTTGTTCTCTTAAGATGAGAAAGAAAAGAATATGTAAAATATTTGAAAAAATTAAATTGATACACCAAATATCTTTCAAGACTGGGTTTTCTGTTACTGCCTTTTCTTTATTCTACAATTATGGAAAGCATATTCTTTAAGACAAAGACAATCGCTCCATTGACAAATATGTTAGGAAAGTTCAAATCTTCAACAGGCCCAACACTGGTGGTGATTCAGAGGGGCTATGCAGCATTTGTATCATTATTGTAATAGCATATTATAATGAGCATGAAACAGAAAACATACCTACTGTGTGCTGGGCACTGTGTCAAGTACTTCACCTGCAATAATCCTAAAGATCCTACAAACAACCCTATGAGCTAGGTGTTTTTATTATACCCAAGCCACAGATGAAACAATATAAGATGCAGTGAAGTTAAGAAAATTGGCTGAGTTCACATGACTTGCTAAAGAAGCAGAAATAGGACTTAAAATTGCCACCTGCCTACTCGCATCCCTGGCAGACCAGATGCCCACTGACATGGCTTTTGGTTTCTATAGCACATATCACTTCTAAGATATGTTAACATTTTATTGTCTTTTCTAATAAATTGTAAATTCCACACTGACAGAGACCTGGTTTGTTCACTTTTGTATCCCAAACACAAACAGTGCCTAGCACATACCAATTCTGTAAATATGTAGGAATGCAGAAATGAATGCAACCTAATCCTAGGAGATTTTCCTTTCATATCTTTTCTCTTTCTTTACATTTTGCCTTGACTTTCTGAGTTTTCCCATATCCTTCCATTATGTTGCTTTTCTAAGAAAGTTATAATCACTTCCTGTTTATTGTAACCAGAGACTCAGAGTGATACTGAAAAATGCATTAGTTAATTATTGTTTAAATTATTGGGAGTTGCAAACAAAGTCACTCTCTGTCCTCCTTATTTACAGATACTGTGTTTGGAAATGTACTTGCTAAAATGTACTTGTAATTCCAAAATCAATGTTCCTGGTGCTTTTATGCTCATTTTTGAACATACACGGAACAGAAAAAAAAATTAAGTTTTCACTTTAGATGGAACAAGGTGACACTCTGCTTTCTCGTTTCAGCTCTCATACCATAAACAAGTGTCCTTTTTGTAGTCTATTTAGTGCCAGACTCTTTGCATTTTTGTGTTTCTTTCATGGATGATTTTGCTGTTTAACATGCACTGCAAGCATAGTGCTGAAGTCTTGTCTACCACAAGAAGGCAATGTGAGGTACCTGATGGAGAAAATGCAAAGATGCTTCATTCAGGCATGAGTGACAGACAGCAGGGCTGGCCATGAGTTCAATGTTAATGAGTTGGTGCTATGTATTAAATAAGGTGTCTTTAAACAGAAACACATGTAAGACGAGGTTATGTATTCATTGATGGATAAGAATATTGTGACAAGAGGCTTGAAGACATTTATCTCTATTTCTCCTAGAAAATGTTCAGTACTTGATAATTCCGTGTCCAAGGTGACTGTATAGAACATAATTACTGTGGGATGGGGAAAAATTGGTCAATGAATACAAATTATTTGTTAGATAAAAGGAAAAAGTTCAGGAGAACTATTGTATAACATAGTGACTATAGTTCACAACAATGTATGGTATTCTTGAAAATTGCTAAGAAAGTAGATTTCAAGTGTTTTCACCACAAAAAATAAGTATGGAGCAATGCATACATTAATTAGCTTGATTTATTTCTACAAAGTATGGTATGCATATTTCAAAATACAAGATTTTATATCATCAATATATACAGTTTTTATTTGTCAACTAAAAAATTTAAAAAAGAAAAAAGAAAATAACTGCTGCAGATAACAAGAATTTATTTCTACTTGGGAAAACCGTGATTATAGATTATCCTTAATGTTTCTCCATCTTTGCAGATTTTTTTATGTAAAGAAATAGAAAGTCATCAGGGTTAAAATTTGTCTCCACTTTCTATGATAGAATCATCTTTTCAAAACATTGACTATTGTTTCAGAGATGGCTTAATTAACAGTGTTACAAGGAAGTTATTAAAGGTAATGTGTATGTCCAGGTTTGTGCATGGGGTAACTTGCCTTGTTCTTGGCTGCCTGCGATATTTATTGTTCTTGGTCTGTTGGCATTTTTATGATGCTGTGATTCAAATTTTATAGCTGTTTTACTGGGCTAATTTTCCATGCTGCATTTCATCAGCCCATCTCAGACACCCATCAAGTTAACTCCCCTCCCTTCTGCATGACTTGATGCTGTGAACTGCACCTCCCCGTCATCCAGAAATCTTGTGGGCACACTGTGCTTTGCAGCAGTCTGGAAACAGAGGTCAGGGAAGAGAAACACGCGACATAAAACGTTTCCCAAAACCTTTTCTCACGGAATGCCTAGGAGGTGAGGAGAGCTCCCTTTTCCATCAAACATTTCTAACTGTTGTAAGAGCTGTAAAGAGTAGCTATAAAATTAATGAGATAAGTGTTAAATTATGCACCAGATCTCCACCGTGATAAATTAACATGGCCAAATTAATAGTCTCCTCTCTCCTGATAAGATCTCATCTTGATGTGGCCCAGGTTGAGGGGAGCTTTGCATTTAGGTAGGGATGCGATAAAGAGATTGTGGCATTTGGTTCCCCTATGTGTCTCTTGATTTGAAGACGGGTGATACCACACCTTTCTCAATGACCCCAACCATAATGAGCTAATTTATTTTTCAATAACACTCTATTGTTGTTGACTATTACTGTGCAGATACAACAGGCTGTGCTTCTTCCTTTGAATACCTCAAATTCCATTTTCTTGGTTTTCAAATCCTGAAAGCGGAGAGTTGTGAGCTGGGAACATTATCCCTCTGTGACTGGATATGCGGAATTTGAATCAGAATGACCCAATGAGCTTGGAACTGGGCCTCTCCTAAGACATGGTGCTTTCAGTGCTAAAGCTGAAAAAGTCCCAGGCAAACTGGGAGGAGCTGGACACCCTGTGAACCATCCCCTCGCAGTGTGTCTGACTACGGTACCCAGTCTTTCCCACTGCAAGTGAGGGAGTGGAGTTTTGAGGACACCAGAGAACACATTTCAATCTTATTTTAAACTTAGGTACACTGCAGGAAAAATTGTGATCGAAATTTTTTTTAAAAGAGTGAACAACCTCCCCCTACATCTCACTCTGCAACATCCATTTCCATCTTCACCTCCTTACTTCAGATTCCCTTTTTACTTAATTTGTTCAACAATCATTTATTGAGTAGTGCCTACTGTGTACAAGCCAAGTACTAACCGGTGTCATGCCTGCATGCCAGGATAGATCATGCACATGCTCACTCTCTCTCTCTCTTTTTTCTTTCCTCTCTCTCTTTCCATATCTGTCTCTCATTCATTCTGTGTGTATTAGGTACACACTCTCAGTCTGCCTAATCAACTTAACATTTATTTCTAGCCCTGTTTAGTCAGATGGCACAAAGCATCAGCTCACCAATTCTAACTTATTTCAAGAAATATGCATTACACTCAATTAATTTGTAATTCCATCCTCCTCTTTTTCATGGAGTTGAGTCTGAGCACCAGGAGGCTCACACAGGACTGTCGTGGGCGCATAAGTAAGTTCTCAGCTCTTCTCTGTCTGACGCTGGTGTCCACAGAGATGGTTTTCCTGTCTGACTTCTTTTCCTCCTTAACCTTCTCTGATAAGTTTGCATTCCCAGCTGGGCCCCCAGTATGAGATTTGCCACATATCCATAATGGTGCACCCTGAACCCAGTCATGAGGCCCATCCTTGTCCTGCAGTGCTGCTGGCTCAAAAGACTGTTTGGCTTCTCCGTTCACTTGGGAAACACTGAACTGGGTGGTCCTTTCAGGCCTCTGTGCCTTGAATTCACATGGGGCCATCTGTAGTCTACTCTCATAAACCAAGGTGGCGTGAGGAACTCTATGGCAACTGGATAAGAAAAGAGATCCAGGCCTCTTCTATTCCAGATCTCCCAAACCATCTGGAAGACCTATGACTCCATTATCACCACTTAGGACCAAGACCAGTGGGTGGCAACGATGTACTTTCCCTTGCTTTCCCTCCAGACACATTCTACCCTCAAGTACATGGGGGTGTTTATTAGAGGAAAACTAGAAGAGTCCATTCTGATAGATTATACACACACACACACACACACACACACACACATATTTATATACATAATTTTTTATTTTTTGAGACAGGGTCTCATAGTGTTGCCCAGGCTGGAGCCCAGTGGCATGATCTTGGTTCACTGCAGCCTGGACCTCCCAGGCTCAAGCAATCTTCCTACCTCTGTTTTCTGGTGTGTGCCACTAGACCAAGCTAATATTTGTATTTTTTGTAAAGAAGGGATTTCGCCATGTTGTCCAGCCTGGTCTTGAACTCCTGGGCTCAAATGATCAGCTGGTCTTGGCCTCCCAAAGTGCTGAGATTGCAGGCATGAGCCCTTGTGCCCAGCCAGATCATATATGTTCTCTGCCTATTGTTTAGGTCAAATTTTAAGGTTAAAGTTAAATCAATCCACTAAAACACCAAGTAGGTTCAAAGGATACAAATCTCCTTAAGAGCAGTCACTCTCTTGGGTTTCAGTATTCTATTGTGAAAGCCCAAAGCTCAGAATGGATTTACTTACTTTTTTTTTGGCTTGGTTTTTGTCCTACCTTGGGTAATATGACGGGAATGTCCTAGCTTCTAGGGTTGGAGATAAGTGTGGGTAGGAGGAAGAGTGAGAAAATTCATACCTTGTTTAATATTTGGTCATATTATCCTGATACATGGCATGTTTGTGTCTATAAATAGACCTTAACCTTTTGGATGTCAGAATGTTTCCTTTACTAACTTTCATCCCCTCCCCAGGACCACATACAAAGTTGTTCTGTTCTTGGTCTGGCCTGGGGCTTGGTTGACTTCAGTGTGGCCCCTCCGGGACAGAAGATGGTGTACTGAAAAATGATTAATAAACCTAGAGAGAGAAAAAAACCAAAGCTTCTCCCAGGAAATCAACCAGATATAAATAAGCCTCTTCCTTCCCTAGTAAATGTTAATATTTAAATATTTACTTCAAACAAATACATTTAAATAAAACTTCTGCCAAAGTTAAATCAATCCACTAAAACACACTTAAGAAACTAAAAGTGTAAAATCTGCAGGTCATGCATTCAGTCTGAGACTGACTTGTGCTGGGGAAATTAAAGAGGTAAACCAACAAAACTGTCCTCCATACCAGCGTGAGAGGACCACAGTTCAGCAATGAGTAAGCATTACACACGGACATGGATGCGAACGTGGCTCAACAGTGTCAATGAAGTCTGGAAAGAATTTCATATGTATTTATGAAATGGAAGAAAGAAAAATTAAAGCCTCTCTTATCTTCTTGAATGATAAATGGATGCCTCTGTGATTGTCTCCTTGTGTTTGTATCTTGTGAGAGATCATTGAGCTCATTCTGAAGCAGAGTGGGCCAGAAGGCTCATGACCTTGTTTTGCAAAATCAAAATGCCAGACTTTTAAAACTGTATTTATTTTTATTTTTTAGAGACAGTGTGTCCTATGTTGCATAGGCAGGAGTGTAGTAGGGCGATCATAGCTTACTGCAGTCTTGACCTGGGCTCAAGTGATCCTCCCACCTCAGCCTCCTGAGTAGCTAGGACCACAGGTGCATGACACTATGCCTGGCTAATTTTTTATTTTATTTTATTTTTGCAGAGGCAGGGTCTCCCTATGTTGCCCAGGATGGTCTCAAACTCCAAGGTCCAAAGAATCCTTTGGCCTCAGCCTCTCAAATATCCTTTTTTTTTTTTTTTTTTTGAAATGAGGTGTCAATCTGTGGCCCAGCCTGGAGTGCAATGATGTGATCTCAGCTCACTGTAGCCTCCATCCCCTGGATTCAAGTGATTCTCCTGCCTCAGTCCCCCGAGTAGCTGGGATTACAGGTGCCTGCTACCATGCCCAGCTAATTTTTGCATTTTTTAGTAGAGACAGAGTTTCACCATGTTGGCCAGGCTGGTCTTGAACTCCTGACCTCAAGTGATCTACCCGCCTCAGCCTCCCAAAGTGCTGGGATTACAGGCATGAGCCACTGTGGCTGGCCCCTTCTTTTTATTAAACAAAGCAAGCTCGATCATCTTACCCGTAGCCTTTGAAAGCTTGACTATTTTCCCTTACGGTTGAAATCAGATGAAAATCATCCCTATATGAGGGAAGTGGTTCTTTTCCTATGCACAGGCAGCCCATCATGGTTTACAAGATCTTTTTTACATTAATTAACACAAACAATCCTCACAACAGCCTGCATGGTGAGCAGAGCAAGAATGATTGTTTCCACTTTTCAGGGCAGAGAGACTAGTCCCAGAAAAGTTAAAGAGGTCACCTGGGGATGCTCAGTTGGCACGTGATGGAGGAAGAGAGGCAGTACAAGGCTTACAGTGCTATCACCTTGCGCACCTGTGTCCTCTTCATTCTGTCTGAGGAAAGCTGTTTCCAGAAGATTCCTCAGGGCTCCTTCAGCAGCTGAGAGCCTGGGAAACCAGCAGAGTCAGCCATTCTTCTACTTACTCTATGCAGAGGACTCCAGGGAAGAGTCAGGGAGCATCTGGGGCTCTGACCTCTGCATTGTAAGTCCCCAGGTTGGCCCCATGGACTGGGTTAGCATGTGTTCTCCTTTCCCAGGACTTTCATTCTCATGCTGCATGTCTTGTGGACGTTGTGCTAGGGTTTCGTGTGATTAACAAGATTTATTTCAAAACTAAGTATTTTGGGGCTGGACATGGTGGCTCACACCTGTAATCCCAGCACTTTGGAAGGCCGAGGCGGGTAGATCACTTGAGGTCAGGAGTTGGAGACCAACCTGGCCAACAGAAGGAAACCCTGAGTCTACTAAAAAACAAAAACTAGCCAGGTGTGGTGGCACATGCCTGTAATCCCAGCTACTTGGGAAGCTGAGGCATGAGAATCACTTGAACCTGGGAGGTGGAGGTTGCAGTGAGTGGAGATCACGCCACTGCACTCCAGCCTGGGGGACAGAGCGAGACTCCATCTCAAAAAAAAAAAAAAAAAAGTACAGCATTTTTGAACTAAGCCTGTATAAGTGCTTCAGTGTGCATTTCTTTTCCAGATGCAAGTTATTTCTTTACATTTTTACAGTTTAAAAATGGTTACAACATCTGCTGTTTGCTTATTAAAATAGTACCATAATATATAAATTTGTTTGTTTTTTTTATTATACTTTAAGTTTTAGGGTACATGTGCACATTGTGCAGGTTAGTTACATATGTATACATGTGCCATGCTGGTGCGCTGCACCCACTAACTCATCATCTAGCATTAGGTATATCTCCCAATGCTATCCCTCCCCCCTCCCCCCACCCCACAACAGTCCCCAGAGTGTGATATTCCCCTTCCTGTGTCCATGTGATCTCATTGTTCAATTCCCACCTATGAGTGAGAATATGCGGTGTTTGGTTTTTTGTTCTTGCGATAGTTTACTGAGAATGATGGTTTCCAATTTCATCCATGTCCCTACAAAGGACATGAACTCATCATTTTTTATGACTGCATAGTATTCCATGGTGTATATGTGCCACATTTTCTTAATCCAGTCTATCATTGTTGGACATTTGGGTTGGTTCCAAGTCTTTGCTATTGTGAATAATGCCGCAATAAACATACGTGTGCATGTGTCTTTATAGCAGCATGATTTATAGTCCTTTGGGTATATACCCAGTAATGGGATGGCTGGGTCAAATGGTATTTCTAGTTCTAGATCCCTGAGGAATCGCCACACTGACTTCCACAATGGTTGAACTAGTTTACAGTCCCACCAACAGTGTAAAAGTGTTCCTATTTCTCCACATCCTCTCCAGCACCTGTTGTTTCCTGACTTTTTAATGATTGCCATTCTAACTGGTGTGAGATGATATCTCATAGTGGTTTTGATTTGCATTTCTCTGATGGCCAGTGATGATGAGCATTTTTTCATGTGTTTTTTGGCTGCATAAATGTCTTCTTTTGAGAAGTGTCTGTTCATGTCCTTCGCCCACTTTTTGATGGGGTTGTTTGTTTTTTTCTTGTAAATTTGTTTGAGTTCATTGTAGATTCTGGATATTAGCCCTTTGTCAGATGAGTAGGTTGCGAAAATTTTCTCCCATGTTGTAGGTTGCCTGTTCACTCTGATGGTAGTTTCTTTTGCTGTGAAGAAGCTCTTTAGTTTAATTAGATCCCATTTGTCAATTTTGTCTTTTGTTGCCATTGCTTTTGGTGTTTTGGACATGAAGTCCTTGCCCACACCTATGTCCTGAATGGTAATGCCTAGGTTTTCTTCTAGGGTTTTTATGGTTTTAGGTCTAACGTTTAAATCTTTAATCCATCTTGAATTGATTTTTGTATAAGGTGTAAGGAAGGGATCCAGTTTCAGCTTTCTACATATGGCTAGCCAGTTTTCCCAGCACCATTTATTAAATAGGGAATCCTTTCCCCATTGCTTGTTTTTCTCAGGTTTGTCAAAGATCAGATAGTTGTAGGTATGTGGCGTTATTTCTGAGGGCTCTGTTCTGTTCCATTGATCTATATCTCTGTTTTGGTACCAGTACCATGCTGTTTTGGTTACTGTAGCCTTGTAGTATAGTTTGAAGTCAGGTAGTGTGATGCCTCCAGCTTTGTTCTTTTGGCTTAGGATTGACTTGGCAATGCGGGCTCTTTTTTGGTTCCATATGAACTTTAAAGTAGTTTTTTCCAATTCTGTGAAGAAAGTCATTGGTAGCTTGATGGGGATGGCATTGAATCTGTAAATGACCTTGGGCAGTATGGCCATTTTCACGATATTGATTCTTCCTACCCATGAGCATGGAATGTTCTTCCATTTGTTCGTATCCTCTTTTATTTCCTTGAGCAGTGGTTTGTAGTTCTCCTTGAAGAGGTCCTTCACATCCCTTGTAAGTTGGATTCCTAGGTATTTGATTCTCTTTGAAGCAATTGTGAATGGGAGTTCACTCATGATTTGGCTCTCTGTTTGTCTGTTGTTGGTGTATAAGAATGCTTGTGATTTTTGTACATTGATTTTGTATCCTGAGACTTTGCTGAAGTTGCTTATCAGCTTAAGGAGATTTTGGGCTGAGACAATGGGGTTTTCTAGATAAACAATCATGTCATCTGCAAACAGGGACAATTTGACTTCCTCTTTTCCTAATTGAATACCCTTTATTTCCTTCTCCTGCCTGATTGCCCTGGCCAGAACTTCCAACACTATGTTGAATAGGAGCGGTGAGAGAAGGCATCCCTGTCTTGTGCCAGTTTTCAAAGGGAATGCTTCCAGTTTTTGCCCATTCAGTATGATATTGGCTGTGGGTTTGTCATAGATAACTCTTATTATTTTGAAATACGTCCCATGAATACCTAATTTATTGAGAGTTTTTAGCATGAAGTGTTGTTGAATTTTGTCAAAGGCTTTTTCTGCATCTATTGAGATAATCATGTGGTTTTTGTCTTTGGCTCTGTTTATATGCTGGATTACATTTATTGATTTGTGTATATTGAACCAGCCTTGCATCCCAGGGATGAAGCCCACTTGATCATCTTGGATAAGCTTTTTGATGTTCTGCTGGATTCGGTTTGCCAGTATTTTATTGAGGATTTTTGCATCAATGTTCATCAAGGATATTGGTCTAAAATTCTCTTTTTTTGTTGTGTCTCTGCCCGGCTTTGGTATCAGAATGATGCTGGCCTCATAAAATGAGTTAGGGAGGATTCCCTCTTTTTCTATTGATTGGAATAGTTTCAGAAGGAATGTTACCAGTTCCTCCTTGTACCTCTGGTAGAATTTGGCTGTGAATCCATCTGGTCCTGGACTCTTTTTGGTTGGTGAACTATTGATTATTGCCACAATTTCAGCTCCTGTTATTGGTCTATTCAGAGATTCAACTTCTTCCTGGTTTAGTCTTGGGAGAGTGTATGTGTCGAGGAATGTATCCATTTCTTCTAGATTTTCTAGTTTATTTGCGTAGAGGTGTTTGTAGTATTCTCTGATGGTAGTTTGTATTTCTGTGGGATCGGTGGTGATATCCCCTTTATCATTTTTTATTGTGCCTATTTGATTCTTCTCTCTTTTTTTCTTTATTAGTCTTGCTAGCGGTCTATCAATTTTGTTGATCCTTTCAAAATACCAGCTCCTGGATTCATTGATTTTTTGAAGGGTTTTTTGTGTCTCTATTTCCTTCAGTTCTGCTCTGATTTTAGTTATTTCTTGCCTTCTGCTAGCTTTTGAATGTGTTTGCTCTTGCTTTTCTAGTTCTTTTAGTTGTGATGTTAGGGTGTCAGTTTTGGATCTTTCCTGCTTTCTCTTGTGGGCATTTAGTGCTATAAATTTCCCTCTACACACTGCTTTGAATGCATTCCAGAGATTCTGGTATGTTGTGTCTTTGTTCTCGTTGGTTTCAAAGAACATCTGTATTTCTGCCTTCATTTCGTTATGTACCCAGTAGTTATTCAGGAGCAGGTTGTTCAGTTTCCATGTAGTTGAGTGGCTTTGAGTGAGATTTTTAATCCTGAGTTCTAGTTTGATTGCACTGTGGTCTGAGAGATAGTTTGTTATAATTTCTGTTCTTTTACATTTGCTGAGGAGAGCATTACTTCCAACTATGTGGTCAATTTTGGAATAGGTGTGGTGTGGTGCTGAAAAAAATGTATATTCTGTTGATTTGGGGTGGAGAGTTCCGTAGATGTCTATTAGGTCCGCTTGATGCAGAGCTGAGTTCAATTCCTGGGTATCCTTGTTGACTTTCTGTCTCGTTGATCTGTCTAATGTTGACAGTGGGGTGTTAAAGTCTCCCATTATTAATGTGTGGGAGTCTAAGTCTCTTTGTAGGTCACTCAGGACTTGCTTTATGAATCTGGGTGCTCCCGTATTGGGTGCATATATATTTAGGATAGTTAGCTCCTCTTGTTGAATTGATCCCTTTACCATTATGTAATGACTTTCTTTGTCTCTTTTGATCTTTGTTGGTTTAAAGTCTGTTTTATTAGAGACTAGGATTGCAACCCCTGCCTTTTTTTGTTTTCCATTTGCTTGGTAGATCTTCCTCCATCCTTTTATTTTGAGCCTATGTGTGTCTCTGCACGTGAGATGGGTTTCCTGAATACAGCACACTGATGGGTCTTGACTCTTTATCCAACTTGCCAGTCTGTGTCTTTTAATTGGAGAATTTAGTCCATTTACATTTAAAGTTAATATTGTTATGTGTGAATTTGATCCTGTCATTATGATGTTAGCTGGTGATTTTGCTCATTAGTTGATGCAGTTTCTTCCTAGTCTCAATGGTGTTTACATTTTGGCATGATTTTGCAGCGGCTGGTACCGGTTGTTCCTTTCCATGTTTAGCGCTTCCTTCAGGAGCTCTTTTAGGGCAGGCCTGGTGGTGACAAAATCTCTCAGCATTTGCTTGTCTGTAAAGTATTTTATTCCTCCTTCACTTATGAAGCTTAGTTTGGCTGGATATGAAATTCTGGGTTGAAAATTCTTTTCTTTAAGAATGTTGAATATTGGCCCCCACTCTCTTCTGGCTTGTAGGGTTTCTGCCGAGAAATCCGCTGTTAGTCTGATGGCTTCCCTTTGAGGGTAACCCGACCTTTCTCTCTGGCTGCCCTTAACATTTTTTCCTTCATTTCAACTTTGGTGAATCTGACAATTATGTGTCTTGGAGTTGCTCTTCTCGAGGAGTATCTTTGTGGCGTTCTCTGTATTTCCTGAATCTGAATGTTGGCCTGCCTCGCTAGATTGGGGAAGTTCTCCTGGATAATATCCTACAGAGTGTTTTCCAACTTGGTTCCATTCTCCCCATCACTTTCAGGTACACCAATCAGACATAGATTTGGTCTTTTCACATAGTCCCATATTTCTTGGAGGCTTTGCTCATTTCTTTTTATTCTTTTTTCTCTAGACTTCCCTTCTCGCTTCATTTCATTCATTTCATCTTCCATTGCTGATACCCTTTCTTCCAGTTGATCGCATCAGCTCCTGAGGCTTCTGCATTCTTCACATAGTTCTCGAGCCTTGGTTTTCAGCTCCATCAGCTCCTTTAAGCACTTCTCTGTATTGGTTATTCTAGTTATACATTCTTCTAAATTTTTTTCAAAGTTTTCAACTTCTTTGCCTTTGGTTTGAATGTCCTCCCGTAGCTCAGAGTAATTTGATCGTCTGAAGCCTTCTTCTCTCAGCTCGTCAAAATCATTCTCCATCCAGCTTTGTTCCATTGCTGGTGAGGAACTGCGTTCCTTTGGAGGAGGAGAGGTGCTCTGCGTTTTAGAGTTTCCAGTTTTTCTGTTCTGTTTTTCCCCCATCTTTGTGGTTTTATCTACTTTTGGTCTTTGATGATGGTGATGTACAGATGGGTTTTCGGTGTGGATGTCCTTTCTGTTTGTTAGTTTTCCTTCTAACAGACAGGACCCTCAGCTGCAGGTCTGTTGGAATACCCTGCCGTGTGAGGTGTCAGTGTGCCCCTGCTGGGGGGTGCCTCCCAGTTAGGCTGCTCGGGGGTCAGGGGTCAGGGACCCACTTGAGGAGGCAGTCTGCCGGTTCTCAGATCTCCAGCTGCGTGCTGGGAGAACCACTGCTCTCTTCAAAGCTGTCAGACAGGGACATTTAAGTCTGCAGAGGTTACTGCTGTCTTTTTGTTTGTCTGTGCCCTGCCCCCAGAGGTGGAGCCTACAGAGGCAGGCAAGCCTCCTTGAGCTGTGGTGGGCTCCACCCAGTTCGAGCTTCCTGGCTGCTTTGTTTACCTAAGCAAGCCTGGGCAATGGCGGGCGCCCCTCCCCCAGCCTCGCTGCCGCCTTGCAGTTTGATCTCAGACTGCTGTGCTAGCAATCAGCGAGATTCCGTGGGCGTAGGACCCTCCGAGCCAGGTGTGGGATATAGTCTCGTGGTGCGCCGTTTTTTAAGCCGGTCTGAAAAGCGCAATATTCGGGTGGGAGTGACCCGATTTTCCAGGTGCGTCCGTCACCCCTTTCTTTGACTTGGAAAGGGAACTCCCTGACCCCTTGCGCTTCCCAGGTGAGGCAATGCCTCGCCCTGCTTTGGCTCGCGCAGGGTGCGCGCACCCACTGGCCTGCGCCCACTGTCTGGCACTCCCTAGTGAGATGAACCCGGTACCTCAGATGGAAATGCAGAAATCACCCGTCTTCTGCCTCGCTCACGCTGGGAGCTGTAGACCGGAGCTGTTCCTATTCGGCCATCTTGGCTCCTCCCCCTGAACTCCGTAATATATAAATTTGTAATTTAAAAATGTCTCTAATGGTTTTATTCCCCTCCCGCCTCGTCATCCCAAAGTATGTACAATTTGGAATTTATCTTTTTAGAGTTGTGTGTGAACACTTGCAGGTGTCTGTATGTGGACAAATACACTTATCTATAACTTGCTTTTTTCACGTAATATTTCTTGTGCATCTTTGCATATGGGTTCACCTAAACCTACTACATTATTTTAAAGACTGCAATGCCTCCCATTTAATTTAACTCACCCCGATGATATACATTTTTGGTGAGCCCATTTTTCTTACTCTCAATGTTGTTCCATTTTACGTGCTTTTTTTTTACATTTTTGTCCAAATATTGCTGTAGAATACATTTATAGAAGAATAATTTTGAGTTCAAGTAATATAACAATTATATATATTAATTTCATAAATATTCATATTCATCAATTATACATATATGTTCATATATATGTATGTATATATATAAGAATTATATATATAAAACAATTACATATATATATATATATATATAGTCCATGCCATTCAGAGTGTTACACATGAGAGAGCATGTAATTAGGTGGGTTCTCCATGACCCCCAGCTGCTGGACTGGCACCCGAGTCAAACTTTCAGATCTACACAGTGCAGGGCCTTCTTTTCAAATTGGAACAACCTCCTTATGAGTTAGTGAGTGAATGATTACTACAGAGAAGAAGCAGAGGCTATATCAGACTATATATATTCATACTTTTTGACCTCCAAATAATGGTAGTTAGAATCCCATCAATGACACCTTCCTCCATCTGGTTGAAAATGATCATTCAGGTCTATTTTTGCATATGCCAATTGCACTTTAAGTGATGAAGACCCTTTCCAGTGCAGTTCACAATCTCCACGTCACCTGCTCCTGGCATGGTCACCAGCCCTTCATGCTGCAGCCCCTCCTTCCCACATCTCTGTTCATACAGTACCCATCTATCTTTATATAATCAAACTTCCCGTGTATTTTACTTCTCTCTTCCCACCCTTGCCCATGTCAGTACCCATGTCCTACTCATCTCCCAGGCGTCTTCTCAGGAACCTTTTCTTCATCATCTACAGTAAGCAATGTGCCTCCATAATTCACCCCCATAATGCCCATGTTTTGTAGAGCCCAGTGCATCTGAATTGATTTGCTTAACCTAGTGCATCTGCATTGATTTGCTGTACACTCCCATGGGGGCAGAAGCCACTTCTGATGGACTAGGATTAGACCAGTCTGCGCCCATCCCTCACATAATCAATATGAAGAGGGGAGGAATAGATGGGGGAAAAGGGCCTTGGTCTTATGAATGGTCTTAAAGACAGGAATGGGGCAGAAATAAATGTGGTCCCCACTGCCCACAGATTGAGCAAGAGGAAGGATCTTTCAGATAAAGACAGCTAATTTTTCTTTGAACTTCTCTTTGAGAATGGTTCCTCAAAGAAAAATTAGCTGCCTGTATCTGAAAAAGGAGTGATTTCTGATTGCCAAAAACAGCAGGTGAGCTCAACATGGTCTCATTTTATTTTTCCTTTTCATATAATTTTTGCTATTTTATGAATTTGTGGATCTAGAAATTGGCACTGTCTGCAACTGGCACTAAACTGGGCACTTAATACAGTGTGATTATTTAGAAGCCCGTTGTGCTCTGCTTCCTTTGGGTGCCTCCATGGTGGAAGCTGTAAAAGGAATCCTAGGATATGGAGAGGAGGACAAGGAAGGACTCTAAACTGTGAGCTCTGTGGCTTGTGAACTTATTCTAGGTGACACATCAAAGAAACCCTCAGTCGCGGCCAGTCATGGTGGCTCATGCCTGTAATCCCAGCACTTTGGGAGGCTGAGGCAGGTGGATCACAAGGTCAGGAGTTCGAGACCCGCCTGGCCAATATGGTGAAACTCTGTCTCTACTAAAACTACAACAACAACAAAAAAATTAGCCGGGCGTGGTGGTGGGCACCTGTAGTTCCAGGTACTCAGGAGGCTGAGGCAGAAGAATCGCTTGAACTGGGAAGGCGGAGGTTGCAGTGAGCCGAGATGGCACCACTGCATTCCAGCCTAGGCGACAGAGCGAGACTCCATTTCAAAAAAAAAAAAAAAAAATAGAACCCTCAGTCGCAACCATTGTCCCATTCCCTGGTCACAATGAGTGAGAGTCAGAAGGCACATTAGATGGTCACCCCCTCATCCAATGCTGAGATTTCCCCCACTTTGGTGGCTTCAGGTAGACTTGGAAGAAATAAGAAATACAAAAATGAGGTCTAAGTTCTATTCTGGGCTTAAAGATTTCCACAACACAAATTGATATGTTCACAAAAACACACCTACAAGGCAATGTGACTTATTTGTGTCATCCACACGATAATGTCACACCAGAATAATGATAGGATGTGTATGTGAGGACACGCCCTGCAGAGGCCACTGAAGGTAATGTGTGTTGGGAACAGGTGTGTAATGATGTCTGATGAACTACTTTTCATCCTTCCAGTGTCTCTCATTGACTTCATTCACATTCAGAAGCAACCTTAAAAGTTTGAGTTTTCTGAAATTTTTGAATATAAGTGTCCACTTAAAGAGCAGACAGAGAAAGATCCTCCGAAGATAAAGAGTTTATCATTGAGTGCACAGGGGATTTGTAAGCCCTGGACTTGCAGGGTATGGGGACCAAGGGCATGTCCAAAGAGGTTGAGGTGAGAAAAAGCGTTTAAAGGAAAAGGGAAAACGTACACATAATTTGTTCTGAAACAGAGAGGAACATTGGTTACAGGGGCTATTCCAGGAGTTGAGGCCAGTTCATTAGTGGAGACTGTGTGACAGGCAGGTGTTCTTGTACATCTGACTAGATGTCCTTGTGACTCAGGTAGCAAGCTGCAGTTTGAAAAGTTCTTCATAAAGTTCTTGTTACAGGCATATGTGGGTAAGAGCCCTTCAGGGTCTTTGTAAAAGTTCTTACCATAGGCATGTGTGCATGAAGGTCATTTCCTTTCCTTTTCCTTCATTCCTTCCTTCGTTCCTTCCTTCGTTCCTTCTTTCCTTCCTTCCTTCCTTCCTTCCTTCCTTCCTTCTTTCCTTCCTTCCTTCCTTCCTTCCTTCTTTCAGTTTGACACAAGTTGCTCCATTTTGATTCTGACAGCTTTCACATTAGTTACCAGCCAACAAGCCTTTCTGATCTCCTAGGGTAAAGATTGATCTAGCCTCTGCTTCTCCTCCGCGGTAATTATCTGTTCACTCCCTCATAAGGAGGTTGTTCCAATTTGGAAAGAAAGCTCTCCACTGTACAGATCTGAAAGTTTGATTTGGGTGCTAGTCCAGCAGCTGGGGTCATGAAGCACCCACCTAATCACATGCCCTCTCATGTGTAACACTCTGAAAGACATGGACCATCTGGCCATCGTCCATTATGGTGGACTTTTATTGCTTGTTGAGGGCCTCAACAGCTGTACTCTCCTCTAGTAACAGACCCTTTTCTGGGGGAAATATGCCTCCCTTACTCTTAGTGGTGTGGGGTTTTCTCACCTCATTCTAGGGAAAGATCATATGAACCTCTCCTGGCCAATCAGCAACTCAAATTCCTTGAGCTCAGCAATTGGTTTATAAATGGATGCTTCATAATAATTCATTTGGGATTAAAGGGAAGGAAAGTCCATGTGGAAATGTGGAAAGTGAGATACCCTCTTCTCCAAGAATCTAGAACAGGTAGAGCTATAAGGTTGCAACCATTGCAGTCATGGTGGCTTCTCAGTGGATGAAACCAACATGAAGAAAAGGAACCAAGAAATGGAAAAAGAGGAGAACCCAAGTCTCCTGGATCAAGCCACACCTGAAAGGAACCCTACCCCTAAACGTTTCAGTTATTTCAGACAGTACATGACCTTCATGCTTAAGCTAGCTTGAATTGGATTTTTATGACTTATATCCAAGAGAACTTTGATGAATCTTTTTGCCTTGCTTCCCTCCCTCTCAACACTTGTGTTGTAACTTTTTTGTACAATCAATATTACAGCAAAGAATGCTGCCAACAACAGCAACTCAGGCATCAGTTCTAATTGTGTGTGGGCCCATTTGCTCACTTGGGTCAGCCACGTGTCAGTGATAAGCAACTCCAGGCCATTAGTTGTTCTAATATTAATGAAGTATCTGATGCCACCCACTCCATACATCATGGGCCACACCAGCTTGTAAAGTACCCAGTGGCAGAGGGTGTTTCTCTTTGTTCTGCAGAATTGACCACCATCTTCCTGAAAGTCCCCAGTGGGAAAGAAAAATTTCTCTAAGGTATAAAGAAATCATAATAATAGCCATGATCTGGAGTTCAAACAAACTTCATAAGAAGACAATTGTTGGGAAGTGAAGGCAGGAGATTCGCTTGAGCCCAGGAGTTTGAGCCCAGTCTGGCCAACATAGTGAGACCCCATCTCTACAAAGATGTTTTTTAAAAGATGATTAAATTATGAGAATAACCTTGAGAAACTGGTTATGAATAGGTATAGTTTGACCTGTATCTGGAAGAAAGTTTGTTTCTGCCCCAAGAGTATGTTGTAATCTTTCCCCTGATGAAAGGAAGTATAGCAATGTGGTGAAGAGCTGAGATCGGAAATCAGAAGAGACCTGGGTTGGCCTGCCACTTACTAGCAGTGAGTTCTTGAAAAAGTCACTGAGCCCCAAGCTACTTAACCTCTTAGAGACTCAGTGTCCTTGTTCTTGAGAGTTTCTGGATGAGGAGTTATTAATTTAAGACTCACCACCTTCAAAGTTCTGTCTCATTAGTGGCCGCATTTAAACAGACCCGGATCCGCACAGCCTTATTAATATTCTTACTCACATACTTCGGTCTTAAATAATACATGGTCTTGAACATTTCCAAGGTAATTTTACTTTGTATCACATATTTTATCCAAACTTCTTTAAATTATTTAATTAGAATTTAAAAAGGCAGCAATCGTGCCATTTACTTTTTCTGATTTTCTTGCTCAGTGGTATCTTAAATTACTTTAGTCGTTTTCATCCACAACAGAAATAAATAGAGGTCATATATAAAATTTAGGTCATATCAAGATTTTCTGATCCAATAAAAGTACTGCTTGTTTAAGAAATCCTTCCAGGCAATTATAAATGTGTCAAACTAGTGTAAAAGTATGACATTCGAGATTGAGTCCATGGTAATCATTTGAAAGCCGTTGCAAGTGTATTATATTTATGAGAAAAATATGCTTAAGTATACATGCTCCTATGTACTCTCTAGAGCTGATGTAACCAAAATTCAATTTGAGAAAAATCTCTAGAAAATAAAGCCATTGTTTGCCAAAGAAGATTTTGAAGGAGCTCAGAAAATTAATAATAATAATTTTGATAATATTAATTTCATTGAGTTGTGGAAAAAGATGGGTGGGGGAGGCTTCCAGCTCTCAAATCCTGAGATTATGGGATTTGTCAGCCCAGTCTATGAAACACTTGAGTTTTACATTTAGTATTTATGGAAGTCGGAAGAATTTGCAATATTTACAGTTGGGTTAATGAAGGAATGTTCCATGTCAGTGAATTTCGGCATGCAGGGCAGCCTGTCTTACATGGACTGTAGTGCCTTGGCCTTCAAAGGTCAGAAGTCAAGGGAATTTTGGGTTCATAATATATAGAAACAGTCATCTACTTGATCTGTTTATTGAATTTCTTATAAATATGACTGAAATAAGACAAAACCTTCTCTTCACCACTCCCTGAGAAATGGATGGTTTTCATTGTTTTTATGCCCAGCCAAACCTCACAGATTCTAATCTAATTGATCAGGAGAGGGGTGCAGGCATGGAGGAATTGTTCAAGTCCCCCAGATAATACTTACATATACCCGGGTCTGAGAACCACTTCCTATGAGAAATCCCTGTGAGCTGGGATGATATGATGGAGAAAATAGCTATGCCTTGTTTTCTCAGCAGAAAGGTGATCCTAAGAGAACAGAAGATGGGCTTTGATTCTCCTCTCAAGAACCAGGCTCACACTGTAGCTTTTCCTTCTACAAGTCTACATTTTCCTTGCTGCAGAGACTAGATAAAAAGGTTTGGTTTTCAAGAGTCTTGAGTTCTTGGTGGTGGGTACAGGATGTTCCTAGGAAGAGAGGGTTCTAGGTGTTCATTTGAGGGGAGTGGCCCATTGAGAGGGTTTTCTAGGGAAGTGACTCAATTTGGAGAATAGAGGAGTTGCCATCCTTCAAACTGTCCTCCCAACGGTCCCAGTTTACCCAGGACTAAGCTGTTTTCTGGAAAGCTGAACTTTCCATGCCAAAATAAAGACAGTCCTGTGCCAACTGGTATGGTTGGCCACCCTATCTTCCATCACAAAAACAGCATCCTTAGGGAATAGAACATCACATGAAAAAGGCCAGCATATTGGGCCCAAAGAAATTGAATGTGTTTTGATTATAAGAACAGCTTTCTATTGTGGCTCTAGGGACTTCTCCCCAGCTGGCCTCTCGATCTGGGAGTTCCTTTCTCTGAGACCTGCTAAGTTGAGAGAGAAAGAGGCCTGCTGGACCAGGCGGCACAGGGCTGGGGTGCAGAGGGTGGGTGCACAGATGATGCTGGGCAGGAACCACAGTGGGGATGAGGGAGAGGGTTGGCTGTCTCTCAAGCTGAAGAAGTAGCTGCAAGACTCAGATCTGCTAAGCTGCAGACCCAATCCTGAGCATCTGAGCTGTGTTCAACTGAGACATACAGAGAATCACTTTCCCCAGGGAGAATGCTTAAACACATCACCAGGTCACCCCCTTTCCCCATCAGGTGTCAGGCAGGATGACCAAAAGTACCCATGATGGACAGATTACAGGACTCAGGCAAGGAGCAGGAAGTGATACCTTTGCAATCATAAACTGATGCTCTGCGGTGCCATGGACATCTATATCTCATCCAAAGAGACCCTCAGCCGATCAGAAGGGCCAAGAGGTCCTGAGATTGCTATGTATGATTGTGAGATGAGGCAAACTTCCTTGGAAGGCACAGAAAGGGACAGTGAAACCTGGCAGGTGAGACCATGCAACGATTTGGCCCTTGGTTCTACGGACCAGTGTCAAGTCAGGCTGATGCGGCCGAAGCTCCTATCCAAGTCGCAGCAGGTGGGGTCAAGAGCCCGATCCCAACCAGCTCCCTGCCCTGTGAGTCCCGTCTCACAATCACCCAGCCCAGGCTCAAATCCTGCAAACAAACTACCCTAATTTCCCTTTTAAGAACTCCACTAAGATCTTTCAAGGGATTCTTCCCTGAGGTAAATCTGATGCACTTAGCTTTGCTTGATCAATACATTTTTTTGTCCTTTGCATGACTTGACAGCAATAATGAGAACTTTTTTTTTGCTTCAGTCATTTAAATGCTTAAGATAATATGAATGCTAGGCTCAGAGAACAATTTTAAAAGAGCATAGATACAGTTACCCTAAAAGAAGGAGGAGGAGGAGCAGAGCAGATGGGGTCCTGGCTTCTTTGATACTAGAATTCAATGGCAATTGAAGTAGAAATCAGTGAATACAGGTGAAATCAGTAAAGTCAAGTGATGAGAAATAATTGTTATTTATTTCCTCTTTATTTGGCTGCAACTTGGGGTAAAAAAGAATTTCACTGGGTTCAACTGCATCACGCAGATGTTTCTTGGACCTAACTTGTTTCATAATTTTTTAGAGAAGCTACACGCTGAACATCATGGTACGTGTCTGTAATCCCTGCTACTTGGGAGGCTGAGGTGGAGGATGGCCAGGAGTTGAGCCCAGGAGGTTGAGACCAGCCTGGGTAACATAGTAAGACACCATTAAAAAAAAAGAGAGAAGAAGAAGAAACTTCAAAAATTAACCTCTGTAAGCAGAACTACCATTTGATTCAGCAATCCCACTACTGGGAATCTACCCAGAGGAAAAGAAGTCATTATATGAAAAAGATACTTGCACACGCATGTTTATAGCAGCACAATTCCCAGTTGCAAAAATTTGGAACCAGCCCAAATGCCCATCAACCAACAAGTGGATAAAGAAATTGTGGCATGTAAATACAATGGAATATTACTCAGCCATAAAAAAGAATGAATTAATGGCATTTGCAGCAGCCTAAATGGAACTGGAAACTACTATTCTAAGTCAAGTAACTCAGGAATGGAAAACCAAACATTGTATGTTCTCACTTATAAGCGGGAGCCAAGCTGTGAGGATGCAAAGGGATAAGAATTATACAATGGACTTTGAGGACTTGGAAAGGATGGGAAGGTGTAAGAGACAAAAGACTACAAATTGGGTTCAGTGTGTACTGCTGGGTGATGGGTGCACCAAAATCTCACAAATCACCACTAAAGAACTCACTCATGTAACCAAACACCACCTGTTCCCCCAAAATCTATGGCAATAAATTTTTTTTAAAATCCATTTTTAATTTTTAATTTATTTGTATTGATACATAATAATTATACATATTTATGGGGTACATGTGATATTTTGATAATGCTAACAATGTGTAATGATCAAATCAGGGTATTTAGGATCTCCATCGCCTTAAACATTTATCATTTCTTTGTGTTGGGAACATTTTGAATCTGTTCCAGCTATTTTGATATATACAGTAAATTACTGTTACCTATAGTCGCCCTACTCTGCTACAGAACACTAGGACTCATTAAGCAACCTCTCCTCATTCCCCCACCCCTTCCCAGCCTCTAGTATCCATCACTCTACTCTCTACCTCCATGAGATCCACTTACTTTAACTCTCACATATGAATGAGAACATGCACAATTTGTCGCTCTGTGCCTGATTTATTTCAGCTAACATAATGACCTCCAGTTTCATCCATGTTGCTGCAAATGATAGGATTTAATTCTTCTTTATTTTTTTGTGACAGAATCTCACTTTGTTACCTAGGCTGAAGTAAATGGTGCAATCTCAGCTCACTATAGACTCTGCCTCCCGGGCTCAAGTGATCCTCCCACTTCAGCTTTCTGAGTAGCTGGGACTACAGGCGCATGCCACCATCCTGGATAATTCTTGTATTTTTAGTAGAGACGGGGGTTTCACCATTTTGGCCAGGCTGGTCTCAAACTCCTGACTTCAAGTGATCCACCCACCTTGGCCTCCCAAAGAGCTAGGATTACATGTGTGAGCCACCGCATCAGGCCATCTATTCGTCTGTTAATGGACAATTAGGTTGATTAAAATAACATGACGAGGATATTTGTAAAGGTTTAAGTTACTGGGATTAAGTAAAAATGTTGAAATCATTTTTCTCTTTATAGACAGGATCTGAATTATTTTGTATTCATAAGCAAATGTTAGGTCCTGAGCTTATTTTATTTTTTACAATGCTGAAATAGTATTTATTTCACAAAGTTTAGGTGAGTGGAATGCTGATATGTTAGCAGAACCATTCTGATATCAAGTTTAGAAAATGTATTCCTGCATCCAAATGTACTTCCTTACTCAGCATAGAGCCAACATTGCTCATTTCAATTTTCAAACATATAAATTATTCTGTTTTTGCACAAGAATGTGATTTATTGATCTTTAAAATCAGCATTGAACTTGAAAAAGAAGCATCAACTTTGTCTTTAATTATCTGCAACCTTCTATCTGTGGAAAAAAGTAGCCTTTTCTTTGTTATTCTGCATTTTCTTGGCAATCCTTTTATCTGACTGTCTCCATTTGAACTGTGTTTTAAGTCCTTTCTGGGAGAGCAGCTTATAATTAAAATGATTGGTAATTGTGTTTTTAATTAGCTGCTGCCTAATGAAAAATTACAAAACAATTTAGTTCCTGCAGGGAGATGAGTGACCCAGAGAATAATGGCTATTTAGGGACAGTACTCTTTACCATTTACTCCCTTCCTGCAGACAAGAACGCACGTTTATATTAATTAAGATTATAGCCTGTTTGGAATGAGGTAGGATATAAGCAGAAAAGGAAATGAGGCAGTGAGCTTTTGACTGCTGGTTCTCACCTGCTTTCAAATTTAGAAAAGGCCAAGAAATTTCAAGAGGGGTCTGAGATATCTGTCTAGGGCCCAAATTCAGCCTGACCAGTCAATTGCATCTAGTTATTTTTCACAGCTGAGTCATGCTGACACCTGGTGACAGTGTCACCAAACCAAACCTCCGAGATCATGTTGGATGGCTGTTGCTTGACACTGTTGGCTTTCAGTACTAACACTGCAAATCATTTGCTTTGCTCCCCTAATTTTTCTCCTTCCCAGCTATCCCCACCCCTTATTAACTGGGGTCTTTCCTACAAGATGATAAAGGAGAAGAAAATCCATCTGAAATGAATGAACATTAAAAAGACACAGTGCTTAGTGACTTGCCTGCAAATGTGGTGTCTGTGTGTGTAAGGCATTCTTTGCAGCAGTTATTTTAATTTTGTCTGTATCAACACGGGAAGTCATTCCTTACAGACAAATACAGGAGATCCCAGTGGGGAATTTAGAGCACTTGAGATCATCATAGTCATACATGAGTTCCCAGAATTTGCTATCTTCTTTGAACTTGCCTACTGCTGCTCGTGTTAAGAGCAACACATAGGTTGCATTCTGTCATGCTGCTATTTTAATTGCTTGCTTGCTAAGCTACTGTAGTCAGTGGTTCTCAACATCAGAATCACCTGGAAAGCTTCTGAAAACAAAGACTGCTGGGTCTGGGACCTAAGAATTTTTACTCAGTAAGCTCCCATCGATGTTACTGATCCAGGAACCACTCTGCTATAGGTTGTAAAGGATGTTTCTAGAAATTGTGAATAATTCCAACTGGGTGAAAAGGGGAAACAAGGTTTTTTTTTTCTATGACATCACTGCTGCCCTGATCTAAAATAATGCTCTGCAGCCCTAGTGGACAGAGTCCGCTTGTTGCATGAAATATAAGCGAAGGAAGAAAAAAGTCAATGAAACTGGTGTTTCTCAAAGACCTTCAAATTTACAAAAAGCAGTGGAATCTCAAGGATCTCTTGTGTACCACAGAAAAAAAAATGAGTGGGAGGTCCCTTCCCATGTGATCTTTGGACCTGGCCACAAGGAGTGAATCAGACCTGGAGATGCCCACGGCTCTAATGGTGAAGTTTAGGTGCTCATTCCAAGATAGAGTTTTGCTTTCAGGTCTAATTCTGGAAAAGATCTGTGACTGTCAGCAGGGAAAAGATAATTAATTATGGAAATTATACCAACGTCTTGGTACAAGATTTGAAAAAAGAAATAGGAAGAATGCAGTAACACATTAACTCAGCCCTCGGAGTCAAACTCTCTCACGATCTGGGCTATATGAATCATTTGGTCTTCAAAACTTGGTCAAGGCCTTTAAAACTGTTAAGGTTTAGTTCTGTTTCTGTGAAACAGGAATAATAATACTGCCCATATTGTAGATGTTATTGTGGGGATTAAATGGAACACTTTATTATACTTAGCATATAATAAGAACTCAATGCCTGTTAGGTGAAATCATTATCATCATCATAATCAAGCTACTAGGAGAAAATACAGGCAAATTTGTGTATAACCTTGGGAGTTAGGAAGTCTTTCTAACATTAGTGAGGGAGAACATTTTTTATTAAAAAGTAGAAATCTATTTATTCCAGAGTAATAAGGAAAATTAATTTTTTGAAGGGAGTGTAATAAAACTATTTATTTTGAAGCCATGCTTTGAATTTCAAGGTCATCTGTTATGCAAGACACAATATTTTAGGATGTGTCAGGAAGCAGGGAAAGGGTTAATTCTTTTTTCTTAACTTTTATTTTAGGTTCAGGGGCAGATTTGTTATATAGGTAAATTGCATGTCACAGGGGTTTGATATACAGATTACTTTGTCAGCCAACTAATAAGCATAGTCTCTGATATGTAGTTTTTCAATCCTCACCCTCCTCCCACCCTCCACCCTCAAGTAGACCCCAGAGTCTATTGTTCCCATGTTGGTGTAGCTCCCACATATAAGTGATAACGTGGTATTTGATTTTCTGTTTCTGTGTTAGTTTACTTTGCCAGTTCCATCTATGTTGCTGCAAAAGACATGATCTAATTTTTGACGGATGTATAGTATTCCACTGTGTATGTACCACCATTTTTATCCAGTCTACCAATGATGGACGTGTAGGTTGATTCCATGTCTTTGCTATTGTGAATAGTGCTGCAATGAACATACACATGCATGTGTCTTTATCATAGAATGATTTACATTCCTTTGGCTATGTATGCAATATTGGGATTGTGGGGTCAAATGTAATTCTCTGTTTTGTAGTTTTAAGTTTTTGAGATATCGCTAACCAGCTTTCCACTATGCCTGACCTAATTTACATTCCCACCAGCAGCCTAGAAATGTTCCCTTTTCTCTACAACCACCCCAGCGTCTGTTATTTTCTGACTCTTTAATAATTGCCATTCTGACTGATGTGAGATGGTACCTCATTTTGGTTTTGATTTGTATTTCTCTAATGATTAGTGATGTTGAGAATTATTTCATATGCTTGTTGGCTACATGTGTGTCTTTTAAAAAGTGTCTGTTAGTGTCCTTTGCCCACTTTTTATTGGGGTTGTTTATGCTTACAAGTTTGTTTAAGTTTTTTACAGATTCTGAATATTAGACCTTTGTTGGATGGATAGCTTGCAAATATTTTCTCTGATTCTGTAGGTTGTCTGTTTACTCTGTTGATAGTTTCTTTTGCTGTGCAGAAGCTCTTTATGTTAATTAGGCCCTGTTGTCAATTTTTATCTTTGTTGCAATTGTTTTGTCATCTTGTTCATGAAATCTTTGCCAGGTTCTATGTTCAGAATTGTATTTCCTAGGATGTCTTGCAGGTTTTTGATAGTTTTCGGTGTTAGATTTGAGTCTTTAATCAATCTTGAGTTGATTTTTCTATATGGTGTAAGGAAGAGGCCCAATTTCAAGCTTCTGCATATGGTTAGCCAGTTATTCTGGCACCATTTATTGATAGGGAGTGCTTTCCCCATTTCTTGTTTTTGTTGGCTTCTTCAAAAATCAGATGATTGTAGCTGTGTGACATTATTTCTGGGCCCTCTATTCTCTTCCATTGTTTTATATGCCTGGTTTTGTACCAGTACCGTGCTGTTTTAGTTACTATAGACTTGTAGAATAGTTTCAAGTTGGGTATTGTGATGCCTCCAGCTTTGGTCTTTTTCCTTAGGATTGCCTTGACTATTTGAGTTCTCTTTTGGTTCAATATGAATTTTAAAATAGTATTTTCTACTTTTGTGAAGAATGTCAGTGATAGTTTAATAGGAATAGGATAGGAATGGTATTGAATCTGTAAATTGCTTTGGGCAGTATGCCACTTTAACAATATTGATTCTTCCTATCCATGAGCCTGGATGTTTTTCCATTTGTTTGTGTCATCTCTGATTTCTTTGAGCAGTGTTTTGTAGCTCTTGTTGTAAAGGTCATTCACCTTCTTGGTTAGCTGTATTACTAGGTATTTTCTTCTTTTTGTGGCTATTGTGAATGGGGTTGCATTATTGATTTTGTTTTCAGCTTGGATGTTGTTGATGTATAGAAATGCTACTGATTTTTTGTATACTGATTTTGTATCCTGAAACTTTGCTGAAGTTGTTTATCAGATGAAGGAGCTTTCGCACAGAGACTGTGGGTTTTTCTAGGTGTAGAATCATATTATCTGAAAACAGAGATAGTTTAACTTCCTCTCTTTTTACTGGGATACCTTTTATTTATTTCACTTGACTGGTTGGTCTAGCTAGGACTTTCAGTACTATGTTAAATAGGAATGGTAAGAGAGGGCATCTTTGTCTTGTTCCAGTTATCAAGAGGAATGCTTCCAGCTTTTGCCCATTCAATATGATGTTGGCTGTGACTTTGTTGTAGATGGCTCTTAATATTTTGAGGTATGTCCATTCAGTGTCTAGTTTGTTGAGGGTTTTTAACATAAGGGATGTTGGATTTCATCAAAAGACTTTTCTGCATCTACTGAGATGTTCATGTGGTTTTTGTTTTCAGTTCTGTTTATGTGGTGAATCACATTTATTGATTTGCTTATATTGAACCAACCTTGCATCCCAGGTGATATGATTTGGCTCTGTGTCCCCATCCAAATCTCACCTCAAATTGTAATATTCCCTAAGTGTCAAGGGTGGGACCCGGTGGAGGTAATTGAATCATGGGGGCAGTTTCTCCCATGCTGTTCTCATGATAGTGAGTGAATTATCATGAGATCTGATGGTTTTATAAGTGTCTGACATTTCTCTTGCTGGCACTCATTCTCTCTCCTGCCACCCTGTGAAGAGATACCTTCCGTCATGATTGCAAGTTTCCTGAGGCCTCCCCAGCCATGCAGAACTGTGAGTCAATTAAGCCTCTTTTTTTTTTTAATAAATTACCCATTCCCAGATATTTCTTCACAGCAGTGTGAGAACAGATGAATACACCAGGGGTAAAGCCTACTTGATTGTAGTGGATTAGCTTTTTGATGTGCTGCTGGATCAGGATTGCAGAATTTTCTTGAGTATTTTTGCATTTATGTTCGTCTGGGATATTGGCTTGAAGTTTTCTTTTTTTTTTTTTTTGGTGTGTCTTTGTTGGATTTTAATGTCAAGGGTAATGCTGGCTTCATAGAATAAGTTAGGGAGGAGTTCCTCCTCCTCAATTTTTTGGAATAGTTTCAGTCTGAATGGTACCAGCTCTTCCTTATACAACTGAAGAATTCAGTTGTGAATCCATCTGGTCTTGGGCTGTTTCTTGTTGGTAGGCTGTTTATTACTGATTCAATTTTGAAACTCATTATTGGTTGTTAAGGTTTTCAATTTCTTCTTTGTGCCATCTTCAGAGATTGTTTGTGTCTAGGGATTCATCCATTTCTTCTAGGTCTTCTATCTTGTGTGCACAGATGTGTTCACAATAGTGTCTGAGAGATTTTTGTATTTCTATGGGGTTGGTAGTAAGGTCCCACTTGTTATTTCTGATTGTGTTCCTTTGGCTCTTCTCTCTGTTTTTCTTTCATTTCATTCAGTTCAGCTCTGATTTTGGTTATTTCTTGCCTTCCGCTAGCCTTGGCATTGGTTTGCTTTTGTTTCTCTAATTGTGATGGTAGGTTGTTAGTCTGAGATATTTTTAACTTTTTGATATGGAAGTTTAGTGTTAGAAATTTCCCTCTTAACACTACTTTGGCTGTGTCCCAGAGATTCTGTTATGTTGTATCTTTGTTCTCATTAGTTTCAAAGAATTTCTTGATTTCTGCCTTAATTTTGTTATTTGCCCAGAAGTCATTCAGGAATAGGTTGATTTCCATGTAATTGTATGGTTTTGAGTTATTTTCTTACCATTGATTCCTATTTTTATTGGACCATGGCTGACATGATTTCAGTTCTTTTGCATTTGCTGAGGATTGCTTTATGCCCAATTGTGGTCAGTTTTAGAGTATGTGCCATGTGCAGATGAGAAGAATATATATTATGTTGTTTGCAGGTGGAGAGTTCTGTAGATGTCTACGAGGTTCATTTGGTCAAGTCTTGAGTTCAGGTCCGAAAAATCTGTTAGTTTACTGCCTTAGTGATCTAATACTGTCATTTGGGTCTTAAAGTCTCCCACTACTCTTGTGTGGTTATCTAAGTCTCTTTGTAGATCTCTAAGAACTTGCTTTCTGAATCTGGGCGCTTCTGTATTGGGTATGTATATACTTAGGATAGTTAGGTCCTCTTGTTGAATTGCGCCCTTTACCATTATATTATGCCCTTCTTTGTCTTTTTTGATCTTTGTTGGTTTAAAGTCTGTTTTGTCTGAAATTAGAATAGCAACTCCTACCTTTTTATGTTTTGTGATTACTTAGTAGATTATTCTCCGTCTCTTTACTTTGGGCCTATGGGTGTCATTGCATGTGAAGTGAGTCTCTTGAAGACAGCATACCATTGGGTTTTACTTCTTTATCCAAATTGCCACTCCCTGCCTTTTAATTGGGGCATTTAGCCTGTTTATATTCAAAGTTAGTATTGGTATGTGCAGATTTGATCTTGTCATCATGTTTTAAGCTAGTTATTATGTAGACTTGTTTGTGTGGCTGCTTTATAGTGTCACTGGTCTATGTACTTCAGTATACTTTGTAGGTAATGTATGTTGTACCTGTGTACTTTGTTGATAATGGTCTTTCCTTTCCACATTTAGTGCTCCCTTCAGGACCCCTTGTAAGGCAGGTGTGGTGGCAATGAATTCCCTTAGCATTTGCTTGTCTGAAAAGGATCTTATTTCTTCTTCACTTATGAAGCTTAGTTTGGCTGCATATGAAATTATTGGTTGAAAATTCTTTTCTTTAAGAATGCTGAATATAGGCCCCCAATCTCTTCTAGCTTTTAGGGTTTCTGCTGACAGGTCTGCTATTAGTCTGATAGGCTTCCCTTTGGGACTTGCCCTTTCTTTGTAGCTGCCTTTAATATTTTTTCTTTCATGTCAACCTTGGGGAATCTGATGACTATGACCATCTTGCAGATGGTCTTGGGGGATCTAATGACTATGACCATCTTGCAGATGGTCTTGGGGAATCTGATGACTATGACCATCTTGCAGATGGTTTTCTTGTGTAGTATTTTGTAGGGGTTGTCTACATTTCCTGAATTGAAATGTTGGCCTCTCTAGTGAGGTTGGTGAAATTTTTATGAATGATATCCTGAAATATGTTTTCAAGTTGCTTTTCTCCATCTCTTTCAGGGACACCAATGAGTAGTAGATTTGGTCTCTTTACATAATCCCATATTTCTCGCATTTTTAAAAATTCTTCTTTATTGTTTTTTCTTTATTTCTTTTAAGTGACTTTGGAGAGCGAGTCTTCAAGCTCTGAGATTCTTTCCTAGGCTTGGTTGATTCTACTATTAATACTTATGATTGCATTATGAAATTTTTCTAGTGTGCTTTTCAGCTCTAGCAGATCAGTTTGATTCTTTCTTATAATGTCCAGTTAATCTAGTAGCTCCCGTATTGTTTTATTGTAATCCTTAGATTTCTTAGGTTGGGTATCAAGTAGCCCCTGTATGTGGATGATACTCATTCCTATCTACATTCTTAACTCTATTTCTGACATTTCAGCTATTTCAGCCTGGTTAAGAATCATTGCAAGGGAACTAGAACAGTCATTTGGAGATAAGAAGATACTCTGGCTTTTTGAGTTGACAGAGTTCTTGCACTGGTTCTTTCTCATTTGTGTGGGTGAATGTTCCTTCAGTCTTTGAAGTTGCTGTGCTTTGGATGGATTGTTTTGCTTTTTTCTTCTTTGATGTCCTTGGGGGTTAAATTATGGTATAAGATGGGTTTGATTGACTGGCTTTGATTCTAATCAATTCCTGGGTCTTGCAGGAGAACTCTCTGATTATGTCTCCATGCCCACATTTCTTTGGTTAGGTGATCTAGTCTATGGGGCCCTCTCAGACAGGAGCCATGGTTGACCCTAATCTGCTGTCTGTGTGCTTCCTAGGAAAGCATGGGGTTGTGCCTGTCCTCAGAGTTCAGGCAGAAGCAGGACCACTGGTTTAGAAGCTCTAGCAGGTGTGGCCTATCTGACTATGAGAGGCAGAGGTTGGAGGAGTTGCCTTCCCTGCAGTCTGGGGTTCCCAGAGCAACAGGAGCATTCAGGCAAAAGTAGGACTGCTAGACTAGAAGCTCTAGCATGTGTGGCTCACCTGGATACTGGTGGCAACAGTGGGTAAGGATGCCCAGTCTGCTGCCAGGTGTTTCTTGGAACAACAGGAGGCTGCACCCACTAGTTGAGTTCCCACAGAAGCAGGACCACTGAGCCAGAAGGCAGGTGCTGTCTACCTGGGTACCAGTAGTGGGAGTGGGTGAAGTCATACACTCTGCTGTTTAGGTGTTTCCTGGGACAACAGGAAGCTGCACCCTCCAGCTGAGTTCACACAGAAGTGGGGCCACTGGCCTGGAAGCTCTAGCAGGCATTGCCCTCCTGGCTACCAGTGGCAGGAGCAAGTGGGGTCATGTGTTCTGCCACCTGAGTGTTTCGTGGAACAACAGTAAGCTGTGTCCTCCAGCTAAGTTCACACAGAAGCGTGAACACTGGGCTGGAATTTCTAGCAAATGTTGCCCACCTGGCTATCAGTGGTGGAGGTTGGTGCAACAGCTGGCTAAATTTGGGCTGAAGCAGGACCTCTGGGCTGGAAGCTGGTGCCAAGCTCTGTCTGGCAATCTCATTGCTCCCAGGCAAGGCAACTTTGACCTCTATAGGGGCTACGATGCCAGTGCTGGTTTGCTCCTCCAGGGCCCAAGACTTGTAGCAGTCTCCTTGGACTCAAGAGTTGCCTCTGCAAAACACCTGACTGGCTCTCCGACTCAGTATAGAAGTGCAGTGAGGGATGCAGCGGAAGCAGGGGGACTATCCCATTCCTAGTCTTGCACAGGTGCTTGTGGAAAGCATGAATCCCCCTGGGGGCTCTCACCTACTCACCCTTTCCTGTGTTGGAGAGGTTCTCTTGGCTCCATGATGAGCCCAGACAGGCTTGTGTCCAGCTTCACTCTTCTCTGCTGTGTTCCTATGCTGCCTTGGTGGATCCTAACATGGTTTCTGAGATGATCAACCTGCAGGATTAGTGTTCACTAGCCCTTTTGTTTCCTCCCTGTGAGAGTGGTGCACATGAGCTGCTTCTAGTCTGCCATCTTGACCCTATCCCCAGAAAAAAAATAATTTTTGAGTAGACTTTTACTTGGTTGTAAAATAGGCCATTATTTACTTATCTAACAAATATTTATTGATCAAATAATCATGCTAGTGAGTGAATAAATATAAAAAGAGGTATGTTTTCTGTTTAAAAAAAGGAAGAAATGAGGTACTCTGAGCAGTTATAACATGGGAAAAATGGACCACATGGAGGGTAAGCATTTCTAGGGATAAAATACAAAGTAGAGACATTCTGTAAGTGGCATTGAAGAGAAATTCCAATGTATAATGGCTAATTACAGGAGGGTGAATCTGCGATTGAGATGGATATGTCATGACCTAAGAATTAGAAGAAACGTCAGGAAAGTGAAACTTAAAATGTGTCTGTTGGGCAGATAATGCTTCAAGAAATTGGAAAAAGATGGTTTCAAACATTTTTAAATGCTGTTAAAATATAATGCAAATATCGATTTGATGAAAGTATATATTTTGGAACTGACAACATGGCAATTTTAGCAAGAGCTAAGGGCGGAAGCCTGAAGGAGTGAGGAAGGAGTGTAGTAACCAGATAACAGTGGTGGGAGGAAAGAGTATAAGGTCAGGAAACGGAGGCAGATTGTATAGAAAATTCTGCTAAGATGTTTAAGTGTGAGTGGGAGGAACAGAGTACAGTAGATGGAGAGGAGACATGGAGTCCAAGACAGTTTTATCTGTTGTTTGTTCAGAATGGAAGAGATATTTCAGATGAGAAGGGTTTGATTGAGAAGGAGAAGCTGACTGCAGGACAAAGTCAAAATGAATTTATCGTGTCAACAGCAGGGGAGGCTATGGTGGGGGTGGAAATCCTTAATCTGAGGATCTGGCTATAGATGGAAGGAGAGGCCATTTTTATTTCAACAGGCAGAAAAAAGGAAAAGCCCTGACTTTTGAAGACCAGGTTTCTCTGTGCAAAAGGAGGATCACAGTCATCTACCAAGAGTAAGTGAGAAGGAAAGGCTGTCAGAAGAAAACAAAATGATTTGAAGTAGCAGTTAGAGAAAGTTGAAGAGCAGGAAACTATAAATGGATTGCTGCAAAGGATTTAAGATCCAGTCGTTTCACATGGTGTCACCTCTCTGTTGTAGGGCTTTGCCCAGAAGGGCTTACTGCTTAGGTGTAGATGGAGAAAGTGGATAGCGATATCCATGCTTGGTTGGCGATGTGCCATATGGATGAGGAGTACCAACAGAGACACCTTAGGAAAGCTAAAGCAGTTCCATGAATGGAAGATAAGGACTAGCAGGCATAAGGCTCACACTTAATCTCTGTTACCAAGGGTGTCCTTGGTATCTGACAGTGAGTCAGGCCAAATAAAGATACTCAGGTCAAGGTGTCAAATATTCTGTTTAAGAATGTGAAGAGATAAAGAATGAGAAGAAGATAAATGTTACTTCCTAAAAGGAAGTAGCATTTATCTATAATGCTATAATAAAATAATCTTTTCAGAGACTATTTTAATGTGTGACAGGGTATTTAAGACAAAAGGGAGATCCTGTTGAGGGGTATGTTTTAATTATTACAGGTTTACTTTTGTTACACAGAGAGACAGCCAACCAACTAGGATCATCTTTGTTCGGGGGAAAAATTATTGTAGTTGTCTCCTTTATTATATAAATGCCCATTGTCTTAAAAGAGTCATATTCAAGAACTGGGTGGTTATACTAATTAATTTAAGGAGACGGGCTTCCATTATCTGCCATGCGCTATGGATGAGGATAGAAAAAGTTGAACAAGTGTCCTACAGTGATACTACCTGCATTCTACTGGATTAGCAAAAGATATCACCCATCCTCTTATGATATACCAAACTGATACTGAAAAAAAGGTAAGTTAATTTGATAAATGAGCCCATGTCCTCCTGGAAGGGAATATGGATAACCCACTTCCTGTATCCCAAGATTTGAAGCTAGAGAGAATGGGGCCACACAGATAAAGATCCAGTGAGAGAAAAGGACAATTAATTCCACAAAATAAAGAGATCTTATGGAAGGAGTAGATTTAGGCTGGCAGACTTGTTTAACCCATGGACACAAAGACTGGTTTCACGTCGCTGGTTTCTGTGTAGTGTGTCGCTGGCTGATGTAGGGAGCCAGAGATTACCCCAGCACAAAACAATGGCTAAAGAGGCACATGAAGTACAAAGCACTCTACCTTCACAAACAACTGGTCCTGGACAGTTTTCTCAGCAGTGGAGAATTACAGCAGCAGAACTGCACAGAACCACTCTTCAACAATGACACCATCTGGCAGCATGGAGTAATGACAGCAGTGGACTGCCATTTCTTTTCTTTGGCATTTCAAGGAATACCAATTCCTTTTAGACTATATTAACTCCCATGAGTTTTGAACAATTTGGTGTAGGCGGAAGTCCAAAGAGGGCAATTCTGGAATTGACCATATATGGTTAATGACCATATATGAAATATTGTAAAGAAATAATAATTGAGAGTACATGTACTGCATGGTTACTTCATTCATGAAAACAGTACTCTGATTTTGTTCAAGTACTGGGTTGCCAGATAAATATCCATGGAAGATACTTTCCTCCCAAAGCTGCAAAGATGAATCATGATTTGCCTGCCCCTTTGGGTGATGAATCCTATTCTTTTCTGCTGTACTTAGTTGCATTGAGTCTATGGCCAATGAGCTATATGGGAGAATTTGGGGGAGGTTAGCCCCCTGAGAAGAGATGACACTGTGGATGAGGTCCCTTTTCTGCCCACTATCTTCTCTGCTTGAGATGCTGGCATCTGAGAACATGATGCTTGGGGCTGTGGAGCCATTTGCAGTCAGTAGAAAAAAAGCCAAGAAAATCATAAACATGTGGATGCCATAAGCTTTCAGAGCTGCTGAACAAACCCAGCACTGCCTGTGTCCCAAGATGTTGTATTATGGGTGATTAAATGTCTTCAGTATTTTAGATATTAGTAGTTGAACATACTGTTATTTTTAGCAGAAATCTTCCCAAATGGACATATTTTTGTTCTTTTGCTATAACAAATTGTCCATAGATCAGTTTTCTCTAGTGACGTAACCTTCAAAGCACCACATATGCAAAGATAATCTTATCATAATTGCGGTTAAATAAATCCCCATGTAGTATGTCTTGAAAAATTTGCCTGAGCCAGCATCATGGTGTCTTCCACACTGAACATGGTATAGCAGCAGCAGAGGTGCCCAGATATCGAAGTGGTCCTACCATCGCATGGAGCTTCCTGAGTATAAATAATTCTCATGCATCAAGAAAGTAGAGACTTAGAAAGGAGAACCACTGGACTTTATGATAAGCAGAAGGAAAAACAATCACACTAATCACACTAATCAGATAATCAGACAAGGGTAGTTGACTTGGGAATTCTACCATGATGAGATGACCAGACACACACACACACACACACACACCCTTCTGCACTATATTAATGCCCTGTATCTGAGATACAACTCAATCCAAAAATTAAGTGTGAGAAAATTTTATCAGCATTTACTGGTATTTTCTCAAGCATTCTGGGCAATAAAACTCAAAAGACAACCTGAGTCATATAGTCATACATAAACACAGAAGTTTCCATTCTTCCAGAGCTGAATTCATGGATGGAAACTCATACCTACTACAAAAAAAAAAAAAAAAAAATGCTAGGAGCAGCTATTCAAAGAATAATATTTTCTTCGTCACACTACACATACATCAAATTAACACACGGCTTATGGAACATGGAAGGTTAAGAAAATAACCTTTAACGTGACAGCTAAATGAAATACTCCTTAAGACTGGTAATGGCAAGACAGTTATATACATTTTGTTCAGTCAATGTATCCAGAAATAGCTCAGAGCTTGAAACTAATACTGGATAAATGTCATTGGCTGGGGAGTTAGTTTGTACCAGGGAAGGCCTGGACTCCACATTTTGCATCCTCTGTTTTGCCTCATCCTCACAGACCTACAGACAAAAAATTCTATTTATGCAAACGTTGTTTAATGGGCCTCTGGTAGAAGGGTCAACTTGGGAGAATGTGCTTAAGTCTTGGGTATATTTGCTGGATGGAGTATAAGTTTTAATAACCTTAATGCTATATTATAACTAAAAATGTGGCTGACAGAAAGTAGGAGGAGGCCAGATGGGAACAAAGGGAAGAGTGATAAGATATGGAAAGCTCAAGCATCTTCACTTCCTAGAGTGGCACATCAGTGTGTTGCTGAAAGGCAAAAGAACAAGTAATGGAGACATTAGCACCTTCTGTGGAATTAGGAAGGTGATACCAAGAACAACTAAAAGCAATCCTCTCACTCCCTGAAGGAGAGGGGCCATGTGAATAATAATAAAAAAAACCTCACCTGTCCTATGGGAATCCCACAGGTATTACCTAACATCGATAAATGCTATCATTATGATATTCTGGAAGATAATACTGGAAAATTAAAGACTAAAATTATTAAAAGAGCCTTCTTTGGTAGAGAAGAATAGGAGGAATATTGATATTTTTCACCAAGAATTTGTCTGTAATATGTATTTGTGTCATGTATGTTTCATGGTAACACATCAAGGATACATTTTATATAGGCATAAAAGCATTTACTTGCAAGGATACTACCCAAATTGAACATGATATGTGTTTTTGGAAGACTACAATTTGCTTTATTCAGAAATAAAATATGTTCCAAAATTCCAAAGGAATATTCCAAAATATGCCAAACCTCTCTCAACCTCTCTTTTCCCCCACCCTTCCAATGAGTTAGTTTGGATTTTGAAATATATTGACATGTAGCCAGAAGCCTGGTGATTTTGCCTGGGAAATAAATTCTCTATCACTTCACTTTTCTTTCTGATACCGCACTACGCTTGAGAGGATGACCGGCTGCCCATCCAAAACAGACAAGGCAAAGGTCTCTGTGCCCCAGGGTGATGAGTCTGCCTTTCCCCCAGGGTTGCTGTGGCTCTCAGAAGGCAGCAGAGACTGATGGGTGGACAGTCATATGCTTTGAGGTTGGTCACTGGCCCCACTGGTCCCAGGACTCAATCACATAATCAGGTGAGGATGAGAATGGCTTATTCCCACGGGCTCTGGGCCTAAGGAGAAAGAGGCTTTGCCGATTGTGAGTGTGTATGCCGGGGAGGCATCCCCGAGACAGCAGCCCCCATGCCTGGTGGGATGGGTTTGGAGCCCGAGTCAGAATCAACCAGGTGGGGAAGGAGGCCCAATGAATGAAGAGTCGGCTTTGCAGAAGCCTCAGGCAGGAGAGGGACAACATCATCCTGGCTTTCTTTTCTTCCATAATCACGTTTCACCTCATTGTATTGATAGAAAAACAAAGCTATAAAATTTCAAACTCCATAAATTTTCAATATCGATGTTTAAAGAAGTGTTTTAGCACCAGTATGACAAAGGTTTCAATGTCAAAAATCCACTTAAATATAATTGGAAGATACAAGAAAAGCCATAGGGCCAAATGTAAAAGAGGGCTCATAACAACAAAAGGACGGGGCATGTCAAAGACACAGGGGACAACCCGAAAAAGCTCTCAAGGACTAAAGTGGAAACAACTGGAGTAACCAAACATAAAGTAAAAAGATCCATGAGTCCCTACTGATATAAACAAATGACTGAACAGATAAATGGGAAGAACAGATAAATCTCCTTTAAGCAAGAATTACAAAAAATTTATGTAGCCACTCTCTCTCCTTTCTCTGGGAGGTGGAGTTTAATTTTCACCATCCCTCCTCTGGATGAAGGTTGGATTTAGTGATTTGCTTTCAAAAAATAGAGCTGGAAAAGTGTAAAAAGAATAATGTTAGAATGAAGAAATACGGTGAACACTACCCTGAGCAGGTGATCAAGATTAACATCAACAATGACAAGTCATATTGACAATATGTGGCCTTCACAGGATGTGGTGAGAATGGCACTTTATGTCTGTGGTCTTCCTCCAAAAACACATAACCTCAGTCTAATCATGAGAAAAAAAATCAGACAAACCCAAACTGAGAATATTCTATAAAATATTAGTAATACTGGCCAATCCTCCTCAAACCTCTCTTAAGGTAATGGCCAAAAAAGCAAGTCTGAGAAGCAGCCATGAGTGGGCATAGATGAAGGAGTCATGATGATTAAATTCAATGTGATATTTGGGTTTGGATCCTGAAATGAGATCGGCAGTAAAAAAGCTGGTGAAATACATACAAAAATTAGCTGGGTGTGGTGGCACACACCAGTAGTCCTAACTACTCAGGAGGCAGAGGTGGGAGAATCGCTTGAACCTGGAGGTGGAGGTTGCAGTGAGCCAAGACCAAGCCACTGCACTCCAGCCTGGGTGACAGAGTGAGACTCCGTCTAAAAAAAAAAAAAAAAAAAAAAAAGCTGGTGAAATACAAATAAAGTGTGGGTTTTATTGAATAGTAACATACCCAAGTTTAGTTTCTTAGTTATGATAAATGTACTATTGTACCTGATAGAGTGAAAACCTGATTCTAATTAGAAATACAAAATTCTCTCCTAACTAGGAAGGGTTCAGTAAACTTCACAGATTTTGCTTTTTCTAGGTGGGATGTATTCTTAGGGGCCAGAGCACAATTGCTCATAGCATTGATGGATAAATGGATGTTCCACTCCTTGCCCTTCTTAGCCTTTCCAAATTAGTCTTTGTATTAACTTTGAGCAAACATTTAAAGAAAATCAGTGGAGGGGTGCCTGTGTCTCCTTCCAGGACAATCCATGTGCCTGAAGTCTTGCTGACTGGGCAGGAGGTGTTATTATCCCTATTTAATGTATGAGGACCCTGGAGCTCACAGTGGGAACATATTTTACTCTAAGATTTGTATCTGTTGGACCAAGGCCAGCATTCTAAGATCGCAGTGCTTCTTTTTCTGCATTGTCTACTTTTTGAGCTCATATACCCGGTGCTTGGTTTGACCTTTGGTTCAATGGATTAATGTCCAAATGGGAGCATCAGATGGTGCAACCCAGGCCTCCTCCTCAATCAAAGGCCCCGGAAACACCCTACCCTGCAGCCTCCTTTTCAATGCTTTCTTGGAATATCCTCAAATTTGGTCACTCAGTTGACTTTGCTGAAAAGAACAAACATCTCTTGGGAATACAGAGACATATCAGTCATTTATACCTTGACTTAGGTAGTTTGATCAGCTTTGTACACCTTGATGAGAGACTGACAGAGAACTTGGCTTTCTCTGAGTGGAAAAGATAGAGGTCATGGTGAGATAATTCCAGGGTCTGGAGTTGAGTGGTGGGTGGGCGTTGATGAAGAGATCTTTCGACAGAGTGTAAGATAAGAAGACAGGGTAAGCTGGAAGGAAGAAGTTTAGGAGACTAGATGGGAGTGAAGAAATAGACGGTGAATGACATCATTTTTAAGCCATCCTACACAAAGGCTGCTGGGTTAATCTTAAACAGATAAAGTAAAAAAGGAAAGTGATCATCTGACCATAGGAGTGAGAAGCAGGGCCCAGCCCAGATGCAGTTAGGTAAACAGAGCAGATAGGCTGGGCTGAGACCACACGTGAAGCATCACACTGGTTGCTGTGGTAACAGGCATGTCCCTATTCTCAGGGTGATAATGTTATGCTGAGGAAGAAGGAGTATTCAGAAGTAACAGTGATCGGGGTCATGGCGGCACGTAGTCTGTGAGCTGTTTTTTAGGGACAGTTTAGGGGGAAGTTTCAGAGTAGTCTTCAGAGATGATGAAAATGAAAGGATCTACTACAGCCTCACATTGTGTTATGGCTTCTTGGGGCTGTCACATGCTCATCAGGCCGCTAGTCCAGTGAGGGTGAGCCAGGTGTCTGTGACTCCACACTCCTTGCCCCATCCTATCTGTGCATCTGTGTGAATAGAGGCCTTTGGCTCCAAGTAATGACATTTAGTAAGGGCGTTTGAATCATGGAAGGCCAACCTTTCTTGATGGGTACTAAATAATATAATGGAAAAGTTTTTAATTACACCATTAATTGCCTAGTTGTTTAATTGTTTGGCTTCCCAATGGAGTCAGTGTGGAATTTTATTGCCTGTACTTTGCATTAGATAATAAAGGGAGAGGAGCCTTTAATAACCACATTAGATTAAATTAAAACAGATGGATTTTTCCATATATATTAGTTTCCATTAATGAAAGACAGAAGGTCTACACTCAACAGGTGATTACCTTCCCACAGCTGAGCTCCAGGAGCTGAGAATCTGCTTAAATTGACTTAGCAGGGCTCAGGAAATGGCATTCTGAAGTCCAAATCTAACACACCACCTAGTTTTGTATGAGCTATGATTAAGAATTACTTTTATATTATTAAATGTTTAAATTAAATTGAAACAAGGTATTATTTTGTAACGTATGCAAATAACTTAAAATGGAAATGTCAGTGTCTATACATAAAGTTTTATTAGAACTAAGCCAACTTCATTTATTGGCATATTGTCTGTGGCTACTTTCACATTATAAGAGAATCTAATAACCTTATAACAGAACTATTGAGCATGATGTTATGTTTAGGTGCAACAGAGACCTAAAATATTTACTATATAACTCTTTACAGAAAACGTCTGCCAACTTCTGGATTAGAGAAACAGCTTTTAAAATCGCATTTTCTCTCATTTTGAGGAATGATTTCGACATCTCTTTATTCATTTTTTTCTCAGTATGTTTGTGATGCTATAACAGAACACCTGAGATAGCTCATTTATAAATAATAGAAATTCATTGGCCTATGGTTCTGGGGGCTGGAAAACACAAGAGCATGACAGTGGCATCTGGTGAGGGCCTTCTTACTGCATCATCCCGAGGCAGAAGGCCGAGGGCAAGTGAGGGCAGAGTGAGAGAGCGCAAGAGAGGGACAAACTTACTTTAACAGAAACCCACTCCTGAGCTAGGACATTAATCCCCTCATGAGAGCAGAGCCATCGTAACCTATTAAAGATGCCTCCTGTCAATACTATTGCATTGGGGATTAACTTTCCAACACATAAACTTTGGGGGCCACATGCAAACCCTAGCAGATTCATTTAAAAAAAGTAAAGTACACCTGTTCTTTTTCCTTTTTCCCTGACATTGTACTCAGTACTGTGGCATCTAGAGCAGATAATCCTCCACTCTGACAGTGAGAGCATTATAGTCTGGAGTCAGAGCTCACACACTCAGATAGGCAGCCATACCAGCAGTTAAAGCCCGTAGTTGGGTCCCCTCATGAACGTAGCAGCTATGTGGATGAAAAGTGACTAAGACAGCCCCTTTTCCTGTGGAACTGTAGTCAGCTGGGCCCAGTGCTGTAAAATAGAGAGTTAAGTGAACGAGATAGCATTAAATAACCTGGGGTTTACAGAAAAGTATTAAAAGACTTTAAATTACACTTGAGCCATTAAGTGCTCCCAAGGTTAGAGTCATTATAGGGTTAGGAAATGCTTGCAGTTTCACAATGTTACGATGTTCTTTTAGTTCACTCTTCTCCTTATGACTGGATGAAAGGTTCTTGCTTCTTTGCTTGGATTATTTCTGCCTATTACAGGCACCATGTGCCCTGCGAATTTCCCTCTGACCAATGCAATTGCAATAAGCCTCTTCTCCAGGTCCTCGTAGCTTGGAGCTATGACCCACATATCACTTGATTAGATCTGGCTCTTTTCTACACCTTTCCTGTGATTGATTCTGAGTTCTTTGAGGAAAAGGATGACGTTCTGTCTCTCTCTGCATTTCCAGGGCTTGGTACAGTTCTTGTAACATAGCAAGTGATTAATGTTTTTGATGAGTAAATGTGAGAAGGGGTCACACATCCAAAGGACTTCAAGGACCAGTCATATAATGTATTTAGAGAACAGCGAGTGGTGAGGACGGTGGGTGGACAGCCCCATCTGAAATGGCACTGGATCCTCAGCTCCAGCTGCTTCCTTCCTTCCATGGGGGCAGGTGGGGCCAGTAGGATCAGAGTTTCTGATTTTTCAATAGAAGTCAAAAATCTGTGCTGGAAATACTTCCGAATTTAAATTTGACTCTTAAGTAAGTTGACTTTTAGCAAAAGTCAGGGGCCAGAGTAAGTTCATGACAACATTTCAGCAGGAGTACAACCTGAAGAGTGGCATCAGAGGGACTCTTAAATGTCAAATGAACCATCTAATCCAATCCAGTCACTGTCTGTTTAATGCAATAGTACTTTTTCTGTGGTCACTCCCTGGCCTGGTTTCAGACAGCTGAGCAAGATTTGGAAGGATGTCACATACAAAATATCCAGCGAGCTGGCTGGAGTGCAGTTAAAGAAGTGCCTGAAATGTTTCTAAAGTAAAGAAAATGCTAATGGCCCTTTTGACTGGTGGCAGTTGACTCCTGTCATTTGTCTTCATGGGCTCATGAAAAGGGGATTTCACTTTAAGCCACATTCTTGACTGCTGTTGCCCTCATACATCTACAGAGATATTAAAGTCCCAGCTACGCAGAATTTCTAAAGGCCGGGATGGGCATTTGGTTTAATGGTGTGACACCGACCGAGGAAAACAAGGTCATAAAATAAAAAAGAGATTGTGCTTCCCTAACTCATATCTTGGGGGTCGGGAATAAACGGATGAGAAAAGAAGAAGGAGCAGTTAGAATCATGTGGAGCTGAGCTTTGTCTTTCTTGACTTGATGAAACTGTTTTGCAGCTGGTAACAAACTGAGCTAGTGCATTTCAGTCTATATGAATGAGAACCTTTCCTCTACCTGAAACCAAAAAGTAATAACACTAAAATAGCAAACACAGCCTTATTAGGTGCCTGATATTGTTATAGGTGTTTCCATTTATTAACTCATTTAATCCTCACAATGACCCCAGGCACGAGAAAACACTGTGACCATCCTCATTTTCCAGATGGAGAAATTGTGATCCAGAGAGGCCAAGTCACTTGCTTAACATCACCCAGCCAGTAGGTGCCCAGTCCCACCTCACTACTACCTCCTGAGGGCAGTGGTTTTCCATTGTAGCAGAGAGAGAGACCTGTGTCTTCAGGGGCAGCACTGAATTGTCAACATAATTTCCCCTCCATCTCCCTAATCTGTGTGTTCAAATAAAAAGTTCACGTAGGTTCTAGGTAAACATACTTATTTCCATTGCTTTACTTCACTTTCTTCAGAAATACCATTAAAATATAGGAAAGTCATTTTATTTTAAAAGTGGGAGATGACATAAACGCACAAGAACAAAGCAAAGGGAGAGACAATGGCAGTGATGGAGTTTGAGAGTTGCAAAATGGATTAAGTAGTTACTGACTCAGCCAACCAAAGACAGGTTAACCCGGCACCGGGGGCAACCAAAACTAAATTAAGTTCATTGTGCAGAGAACCGAAAAGTCTCAGGTGTTGAGGGCACCATGACCAACTGAATTGAGTTGGGGGCATGAGTGTGACAGATTCCCTGAGTCTCTAGACCCTTTGGATACCATCCCCCTACCAGCCTGGATGCTGCCCTGGTCACTTCTGGAGGTCAGCTACAGAAGGCAGGCAGCCAGGCTCACCAGCTCTCTCTGCACCCTCCCTCCAGGCTGGAGACAGAGGAGCCTGGGTGGAAATGGCAAACAGGAAGTTGTGAATACTGACAGTGACCCTGAAATGAGCCAACCCAGCCACATCACCCTCCAGAAACGCCCCCCACTTGTCAGGCCCTGCTATTGGACCCAGAGTTTCAGGGAGGCTTTTTGGTTTGTCACTTTTTTTTTTTTTTTTTTTTGAGATAGAGTCTTGCTCTGTCACCCAGGCTGGAGTGCAGTGGCGCAATCTTGGCTCACTGCAGTGTCCACCTCCTGGATTCGCGCCATTCTCCTGCCTCAGCCTCCCAAGTAGCTGGGACTACAGGCACCTGCCACCATGCCTGGCTAATTTTTTTTTTTTCATATTTTTAGTGGAGACGGGGTTTCACCGTGTTAGCCAGGATGGTCTCGATCTCCTGACCTCATGATCCACTTGCCTCGGCCTCCCAAAGTGGTGGGATTACAGGCGTGAGCCACCGTGCCTGGCCGGTTTCTCTCCTTTAAATATGAACAGTCAGCAAAGGGCCCCCAAACTCTGGAGGAAAACCTCTAACAGGAAAGACAAAGGTGGGAAGAAAAAAAATACAACAAAACAAAAACAACTTGGAGGAAAAGATACCCAGCAGAGTCACGAGAGAGTCAAGATATTAATTAGCCAGGTGTGGTAGGTGGGAGGATTGATCAATCCCAGGAGGTCGAGGTTACAGTGAGATGGCACCACTACACTCCAGCCTGGGCAACAAAATAAGACCCTATCTCAAGGAGAGAGAGAGAGTCAAAAAATCCGTCCTTGCTTTTTATAAAGATGTGAGGGTCTTAGAATCTTATTGGGGAGCTTTAAAAAAATATTGTCAGTCGATGTCATGCCAGACTATTTAAGAATCTCACTGGCGTAGGGGCTGGACCTTGGTCTGTTTTTCCAGTCCTCTTGATTCTGATGTGCAGTCAGAGTTGGAAATCACTGGTCTGGTCCAAAGTTTCTCAACCTTTTATTCCCTAAAACTTGAGCTGTAAACTCATTTCCATATGAAACTGCAGCTCTATATATCAGTGTGGCTGCAGGGCTTGTATCTCCCTCATAGGCCTTTTGTGAAGATGAAAAATATATGTCAGCTGTAATTATTATCCCATATTTACACAAATGTTTGTACTTATTTATTTCACTGGTGTCTTTTCTACCTGTTACTAGATATCTATCTCTAGAACAGAGTTTACGATCATCTCAAGTACAAGGCAGGGATGATGATAACTACCTTTTACTTTGAATAGAAATTATTTTATCTATAAAAAATACAGCTTCTACTGATGCCTCGTAGGGTTCCCATGTCCCTCTTCCTCATCAGGGCAGACTAACCCCACCCCTACTTGTCTAGGTTATCCAAAGATATGCAACAAGCCCCTTACCTCTCCTCACCTCGGTTTTCTCATCTGTTAAATGGGAGTATCCACTTCACAGGCTTTTTTTTTGTGTGTGTGTGTGTGAGGGTACTTTTAGGTAATGTAGATAAAATGCTTTCTACTCAAAGTGGAAGGTCATTATCATCATCCCTGCCTTGTCCTTGGGATGATTGTAAACTGTTCTAGAGATAGCTTTTCAAGAATAGATAGAAAGGACACCAGTAAAATGAATAAATGCAAATATTTGTGCAAATATGGTGTTAATGATTATAACTGACAGCTATATTTCATCTTCACAAGGGGCCTATGAGGGAGAAACATAATTATCATATCCATATTTCAGGTGGGGAAACTGAGGTATTTGGCAGTAAGTGACTTTCCCCAGATCACACAACTAGGAGGTGTTGGAGATGGGATTAACCCTGGCCAAGTTTGGCATCCGAATCTGCTCTTGCAATCACCGTATTTCTCAGCCATGACAAACCGAGTCTCTAGAAGCACAGTGCTGAGATTCACAGGTGGAAAGCCTAAGTCCCTGTGATAGGTGGGATTTGGGCTCCTGTGACCTTCTCCCCGCTGCCTTTATGCCTGAGGATATGTCACAAGGCATTGAACTGACCTGAAAATAAAGCGATTATCTTGGATGATCCAGGAGAGCGGATCAGTAGAGGAGAGTGAATCAGAAGAGTCCTAGAGACGCAGCAGAGGAGGCAGGAGCGATTTGGAGGGTGAGAAGGACTTGACTTGGCATTGCTGGATTTGAAGTTAGGGGAAAGAGCCATGAGCCGAGGAGTGTTGACGGCCTCCAGAAGCCGCAAAGGGCCCTCAGCCAGCCGGGCGCGGTGGCTCACGCCTGTAATCCCGGTACTTTGGGAGGCCAAGGCGGGCGGATCATGAGGTCAGGAGATCTAGACCGTCTCTACCAAAAAATTCAAAAAATTAGCCGGGCGTGGTGGTGGGTGCCTGTAGTCTCAGCTGCTGGGGAGACTGAGGCAGGAGAATGGCATGAACCCGGGAGGCGGAGCTTGCAGTGAGCCGAGATCGCGCCACTGCACTCCAGCCTGGGCGACAGAGCGAGACTCCGTCTCAAAAAAAAAAAGAAAAAAAAATGGCCCTCGGCCGACAGCCAGCGGGGAAAAGAGGACCTCAGTTTTACAATGAAAGAAGCTGAATTCTCCCAGCAACCCAAATAAGCAAGGAAGCATCTTCCCCTGGAGCCTCCGGAGAGAAGCACCACCATTCAGATGCCTTGATTTTAGCCCAGTGAGGCCTATGCTGGAATTCCGACCTATGAAAGTGCGAGAGAATAAATCAGCGCTGTTTTAAGTCGCTGGTGGTGGCAATTCGTTACAGCATCTCGTCCATCCTTACAACGTGCTTGGGGGTGGGATGGAATCTGTTACTGCTGGTCTTTCCCCCATATCATAGATAAGGAGATTAAGGACCCCAGGGGTTAGAAACTTCCACGAGACACCCCCATGAGACATCCAGGTCTGGTGGGCTCCAGCCTTTGGGAGTCCGTCACCAAACCCAGAAACACACGAAATGACCCACCTGCTCAGGCAAGTTGCGTGAGAATTACATGGGCTTATGTGAAAGCTCCTTATAAATGACAAAACATGACACAAATGGGAGTTTGAGATAAATTAAAAAAAAACACCTGTGGGTTTAATAAACCCATTGTCACCATCTAACAGAAACAAAAAGCACATTTTAGTTTTTTTTTTTCACATTTGGCTAATTTTTTCTGATCAAATTACCATTTTGACATTCTCCATTTATTAGCCAGCAGGTGTTCAGTAATCACAACTACCACGCTTGCTGCTTGACACAATTTGTACCAAATTGAATCAGAAAAGACTTCTTACCTTAAGGAGTTCCTAACTTCTGGGTGAGAGTCAGAGAAGTGGGACCATCACCCCCATCCTGTACATGGGAGGTAAGAAAGGGGACAGGAAGTGTCTTCAGCCAAGTTTGCAATTCTTGAAAGAATCCTGTCTGACACTGTGAGGCTGCAGGACAGAGAGAAGCGGCGAGGAGAAACCAAGAAAGAGCCGGGGTCACACCCCAGCCCTGGCCCAATCTCTCTCTGACATACTGTTTCAGGAGCCCATAAATTTCTCTTTGGTCTGAGCCTTTTCTGTGTGGGCTTCTGTCACTTGCAACCAGAAGAGACATCTGTTGAACTCAAAGGATGAGAAAAGGGTATCTGGGAAGAGAAGGAAAATGGAAGATGTTATTCCAAACAGGAGGAAGGATATACACAAAGAGACCTGTGATCCTGCAAGAACCCAGCATTGATGGGAAGAACAAGAGTGTGGTCCTTGTAGGAAGCTCACTCATCCTCCACAAGCCCAACCCAGACAGGGAGGGAGGGAGGGAGGGAGGGGCTGAGAGTCTGTGAACAGAGACTCCAAGTCCAGTTTGGTGCTAGATACAGAACTCTGTGTCTCCTTAGCTGCAGAGACACCTTGGGCTCAGGCTCACAGGCTGTCCCTCCAGGTGAGAAGGGGAACAGCAGCAGGCCAACCCGTCCTGGAGAAAGATGCTCTGCTCTGGGCCAGAGGCTGAATATAAACTGATATTTGAGTCCTAAACACAGCCTGCCAAGTGGATGGATTTCGAGAAACTTAAATATACAAGAGAGAAAATGTTTATTTTCTTGACTGGGCTAAGGGATGCCCAGATGGTGGGTGTAACATTAGTTCTGGGGGTGTTTTTGGAAGAGATTGACATTGGAATCAGTAGACTGAGTAAAGATCCCTTGAGGGCTTGAATAGAGCAAAATGATGGCGGGCGAATTCTCCCTCTCTCTCTTCTTGAGCTGAAACATCCATCTTCTCCTGCCTTTGGACATTGGAGCTCCTAGTTCTTGGCTCTTTAGACTCTGGGACTTACACCAGCCATCACCCTCAGCTCCCTTCCCCACTCTATAATAAACAATTCAAACATTACCTTCCACCTTTTTAGCTATTTCATATGAAGGAATCTTAGATGTGGTCAGAGAGAACAAAGTCATAAAGAAAATGAAGTTACAAAGAAAAAGAAGTACACACACATACACACACACACACACACACACACACACACACACACACACACAGGCATGGGAATTGCACTGGCTCTGGAAGCCTTAGGAATCATGCTGACTGCCCATGGACAACCCAAACGGTGTAATGACATGAGGGCATCTCTGCTACAAATGCTGACCATTCCATGAGATTAATCTCCTTAGGCACCACAGGCTTGATTTGGGAATGCCTCCTGCCTTCCTTCTTTCCTGGCAAAGAAAATTACCAGGGACTGAGCCGGGGAAGAATATTAGTGTTAATAAGAACAGTTTATTCCATTGCCATCTGCTGATTTTTAATAAGGGAGCTGCCTAATGACAATGATTTTCTTCAGCCAGGTGGAGAAATGTCCCCGAAGAAGGAGCACAGTTGTCACAGAGAGGACTTGAGACTCAGGTCAGGGGTGCATATTTGTTGGCCTTTCTGATACAATTTTTTAGCCCCAGGGGAATATATTTCCAGCAGAAGTTATGGTGGGGTGGCTGATATCTGCTCTCTTTGCCCACCCAGTATCATTCCCTCTGTCTCTGCAGTTGATAACACCCAGGTTCCTCAAGAAGAAGACTGCAGTCAGGCAGAGAAGGGTGTCTCATCTGAAGGGGATGGGACTGAAGCTACTCAGGGGATGGGGTCCCAATAGCAACTCAGCCTTGATTTTCCGAAATAGAGGTTTTGAAATTGAAGCCAGAACGTAGGAACACAGAGCCAAGAGTTCATGAGAAGGAGGAAAAGAGGGAGAAAGGGAGATTTCAATATTTATTTGAATCTCTTGATCAAGGGGCACTTAAAACCAATACACAAAACTTTTCAGTCAGTGAGCCAATTAACATTCACATTTATTTTCTTTTTGTTTTAGCTGGTTTGGGTTGAGTTCTCTCAGTACCAATACAAGGCGGATCGAAATCAGCAAAATCAACACCAAAGTCACTACTACAAGAGGCAAAGCATTAGGTAAGTTGATGATGGAGAATTCACCGGACCTGGGCTAAGCAGGGATAGGAAGTCTCCATGGAGGAGGTGGCATTTGACCAGGATGGGGCATGAGAGTAAAGAGAGGAGAGGCATCCATGGAGAGTGGATGGTAGGAACTGGAACAGGATGGTGAGGAAGTGCTGCTTTGTCGGGTGTCTATACCTCTTATTCTGCCTAGGACAGTGGGATATATGCCAGTTGTCCTAAGACTATATCAATGGGCCCTGTTTACTCTGCATGGTGTCCTGGCTTGGTTGGTAGATTACATGATCACTCTGCTTACGGAACTTGAAAGAACCCAAGTTCTTTCTTGATAGCCTAACCATGTAGTCACAAGCACTCGGGTCCTCAGCCCTATCCAGGTATCCGGGAAAGGATAGACAGACACACACACACACACACACACACACACACACACACACACACACACACACACACACAGAGAGAGAGAGAGAGAGAGAGAGATTGATTCTTTTTTTTTTTTTTTTTTTTTTGAGACGGAGTCTCGCTTTGTCACCCAGGCTGGAGTGCAGTGGCGCAATCTCGGCTCACTGCAAGCTCCGCCTCCCAGGTTCACGCCATTCTCCTGCCTCAGCCTCCCGAGTAGCTGGGACTACAGGCGCCCGCCACCACGCCCGGCTAATTTTTTTTTGTATTTTTAGTAGAGACGGGGTTTCACCGTGTTAGCCAGGATGGTCTCGATCTCTTGACCTCGTGATCCGCCCGCCTTGGCCTCCCAAAGTGCTGGGATTACAGGCGTGAGCCACCGCGCCCGGCCCGAGATTGATTCTTAACTTGGGCCAGGAGTTAGCTCATTTTGGAAACGTTGAGGGAAATCTGCCTTCCAGAGCAGAGTGGGACATGAGGGACATGTTTTCCGTAGAAAGGATGATTCAGTTGTGAGTTGTGTGCTTGCCAGAGTGTTCCTTTTTGAGCTAATTACTGTCTGCCGATAAATTACAGGGATTAAAAACAAGAACAAAATGAACTTAGTTCAAGGACACATGTCAGAAACAGAACAATTAGCATTCTGAAAGGTCCATTAGTGCGAGCGACTTAGAAAAATCTTTTCTTATAAACTTCTAGTCATATTAGATATTTCAAAAACAGGATTAGAAGAATTTGCATGTTGGCTGGCAGTGAAATTGCACTTCCTGAATGAAGTGTGTCCTGAGAGACCAGGGTCAGAGCTTGGGAGAGTGTCTGGTTTTACAAAATGTAAGCTTTGCTCAGGCTGCTGGTGTGCGTGTGTGTGTGAGAGAGAGAGTGTCACTATTTTTGTGTGCGTGAAAGTATGTCATTCTGTGCATATGCCGCTTCCTTACTAGAAGAATGTTGCACAGTGCTGTATAAATGTGTAAAAATAGTTTTGCCCCAATGATGAATATTATATTGTAATGTGCATGTAGTCAGTCCTCTCTTATCCTCCGTTTCAGTTACTCATGGTCAGTCACGGTCTAAAAATATTACTGACAATAAGATATTTTGAGAGAGAAATAGAGATAAACCACATTCAAATATCGTTTATTACAGTATGTTGTTTACATTGTCCTAGTTTATTATGAGTCCTTATTTGTTAATCTGTTCCTGTGCCTAATTTATAAATTAAACTTTATCGTAGGTATGTATGTATAAGAAACATTCATGGCATATATAGAGCTTGGTACTATCCTGTTGTCAAGCACCCACTGTGAGTCTCGGAGCGTACCCCTGTGGTTAAGTGCGGACCACTGTAGTGTGCACTAACAGCGTCCAGAAACTATGTTTCAAGGATTGAGAAATGCTCCTGAGAATTCAGAAACGTTTGCAAATCCTCCACACTCTAGGTAATCGAAAGGATTTATTTTTCTTCTTTGAAATCCTGCCCCCTTGGTATTGAAACAGCTCCCTGCTTTCCCATAGCCAGACCACATCCCTCATACACAGACTTCAAACACCTGCAGGGTGGGAGCGCTGCCCAGGGCTGGCCAATCAGTGTGTGCCATCCCAGTGCAACAGTGATTGGCTCACGAGTGGTCATGTGACCTACTGAGCTCTCGCTTTCTCAGCCCTGCCAAGGGGCTAAGGCATTCGGAAATAAGCACAACCATAGGTCTGCAGGAGCCCAGGGTTTCCACACAGTGACTTCGACCTGCCTTTTGCAGCTCAATGCTGTAAACCCAAGCTTGTCTCAGACTCATCAGACTTGGGTCACAGAAGCCAGTTCCTTATGAAACAGGCCGGGAAGGCTCAACTACTGATAACGTACAGCCCTGTTTTCTTGTGAAGGCTTAATTAATTGCAGCAACATTTTGGGCATTGATTTTTTTCCATGTAGCTTCAGCACATGAGTTAGCAGCTCCTTTGCAGGCAATGTGTTGCCAAGTGTCTGGGGCAGTCACGTAATAGAATCAGTAAATTCGCCGCAGTCTCTTCTGGTCTGAAGGTGGCAGCCCAGAGGTGCTCCTGTTGGATGCATATTCATTGAATCTGAAAGAGAGAGGGAGTGCAGTCTCTTGTGTGAAAGAAGTCTCAGCTTGGGACATCAGCTTGGTTCTCTCAAAAACTGGTGACTGCTTACTGGCCTGAGGGAGCTGATGTCCCTGCCACTGACCCTGAACGTGACCTTGTCAAACCAGGGTAGTCTGAGGCTGTTTCTCCTCTTGGGCAATGCAGAGGACCTTGCTTTAGTCCGACTAGAGCCAGCTAGTGTTCCTTTTCTCAAATCCTTTTAACAAATTTTAAGTGTACAATATGGCGCTATGTCGTACAGAAGATCTCTAGAACCCATTTTTATTGCGTAACTGAAACTTGATACCTGTTTCCCCTCCCCCATCTCCGCAGCCCCTGGAAACCACTGCTCTACTCTCTGCTTCTGTGAGTTTATTTTAGATACCTCATGTAAGCAGCAGTTATTTCACTTAGCATATTGTCCTCCAGATTCATTTCTGTTATTGCACATTGCAGAATTTCCTTCTTTTATAAGGCTGAATAATATTCCATTGCATGTATATGCCATATTTTCTTGATCCATTCATCCATTTATGGATATTTAGGGTTTTTTCCAAATCTTGGATATTGTGAATAATGCTAAAATGAACATGGATGTGCAGATATCTGTTTGTGATCCTGATTTCAATTCTTTTTTTTTCATATACCCAGAAGTAGAGTTGCTGGAATATACAGTAGTTCTATTTTTAATGTTTTTGAGAAACCTCTATACTTTTCTATAGTGGCGGTACCATTTTACATTTCTTCCAACAGTGTACAAGAGTTCCAGTTTCTCCATATCCTTGCCAACACTTACCTTTTATTTTATTTTTATAATAGTCATCCTAGGAAGTGTGAGGTGATATTTCATTGTGGTTTCAATTTGCATTCCCCTGATAATTAGTAATGTTGAACATGTTTTCATATACCTATTGGCCATTTATGTGTCTTCTTTGGAAAAACATATAATCAAATACTTGGCCTATATTTTTTTTCTTTAAAGACGGAGTCTCACTCTGTCACCCAGGCTGGAGTGCAGTGGCACGATCTTGGCTCACCACAGCCTTTGCCTCCTAGGTTTAGGTGATTCTTGTGTCTTAGCCTCCTGGGTAGCTGGGATTTCAGGCACATGCCACCATGCCTGGCTTTTTATTTTTTATTTTTATTTTTTGGATTTTTAGTAGAGACAGAGTTTCACCATATTGGCCAAGCTGGTCTTGAACTCCTGACCTGAAGTGATCCGCCTGCCTCAGCCTCCCAAAGTGCCAAAATTACAGGCATGAGCCACCGCGCCCAGCCCTTGGCCTATTTTTAAACTGAGTTGTTTGTTTTGCTATTGAGTTGTGGAAGTTTCTTATATTTTTAGACATTCAATCCCTTTCAGATATATGGTTTGCAAACATTTTCTCCTATTTTGTAGGTCACCTTTTCACTTTGTTGCTTATTTCCTTTGCTATTCAGAAGCCTGTCAATATGATGTAGTTCCAAGTGTCCATTTTTACTGGTGTTGCCTCTCTGCTTTTGGTGCCACATCCATACACATCATCAGCTGATCATCTGCAAGGGTGCCAAGAATACCCAATGATGAGAGGATTTCAACAAATGGTTTTGAGAAACTGGATAGCCACATGCAAAAGAATTAAACAGGGCCCTTATCTTACACCTTACACAAAAATCAAGTCAAAATGAATTTAAAATATAAACATAAGACTTGAAACTGTAAAACGCGTAAAAGCAGACACAGGAGGAAACTTCATGACATTAGTTTTGGCAATGATTTATTGCCTCGAACGTTCCTTGGACACCTTGAGACAGGAAACAACCTCTTATCATGAGAGGTCAGCAGCTTCGAGAGGTCTCTTGCTTACCAGAAAAATCAAAGATTCATCAAATGAGTCACCAGTTAAATGCTTAAAAACCCAGATCTGTGCCATGGTGGGATCCTCCCTGATGGGCAGTCTTACAGAGCCTGAGACAGGGAAAATTCAGAAAAGAGAGGAGAAAAGAGCTAGACCTGAACTATTTCTAGGCTGTAGAATGCTCCAGTTGCAGGTACTGAATTCAGTGGGTATTACTATTTCCTAGGTGTAAACCATGGTTCAACTGTTAGTAATCAATGACATCAATTTACAGGCCACTATCATTTTTAAAATGCATGGAATAGAATAAAATATATTAGGGTATATTCTTGGAACAAAGGTGTATATTCTTAATGAAATTTTGGTTTAAATTGTATAGGTGTTTGTGTGTGCATGCGGGGGTGGATAAATCCTAATGTAAAATGTATTTATTTTTCTTTTTCTATTTTAAAGAGACGGTCTTGCTCTGTTGTCCAAGCTGGAGTGCAGTGGCTCCATCATGGCTTACTGCAGCCTTGAACTCCTGGGCTGATGTGATCCTCCTGCATCAGCCTCCCACATAACTGGGACTGCAAGTGTGCACCACCATGCCTAGCTAACCTTTTTATTTCTTATTTTTGTATACATGGGGTTTTGCTGTCTTGCGCAGGGTAGTCTGGAACTCTTGGCCTCAAGGATTCCTCCTGCCTCTGCCTCCCAAAGTACTGGGATTACAGGTGTGAGCCACCATGTCCAGCATTATTTCTTATTATGGATTATGATGAAGAAGCTAAAAAGTACAAGCCTAATCTGCTGTTCCTAACCCAGTCTTTCACGGTTTCCAGGAGGCTTCCTTTTCTCTTCCAGCTCATATTATCTGCTCCGATCTCTGAATATTTTGAACCAGCCAGTTGAAAGCCTAGGTTTGTATTTGTATTTCCCTGCACTGATTTTTGTTAGTCTGCATAAAATTTCCATCCATTGTTCAGTCAACAAGTGTTTCCTATGAGTTTTTCCTCTCCTACAGGACTGTTCCTCTTTCCAGTGGCTCTGGTATAATACAGAGCCCCATAACAGGATTCCAAGCAGAAATAACCTCATGCCAACCTGGAAAGTAAACAAGTGGAGCATAATATACCCTTATCACACAGACACAATTACATATGGGGCATGAAGGAATATTTATCGTTACCTCAAAGAAATATGCTCCTTCGCACTTTTCTTGAAACACCTGGTCCACGCTACTTTTTATTTTCCCACTTGGACAGGGACTTTGGTAGAAGAAATACTTTGCTCTTCCCTTAGGTCTGCTCATGTGCAATGATAAATAGCATCTAACACTCAGCTTCTGTGATGGGGACAATAGGGATAGGTGGGGTCTGCAGGACACCTGCTACTCAGTAGGCTTGGAGTCCCAGTGGCACCACAGCACTGGCCTTTCCAAGGGAAACCACAATTCCATATTTTTATTAAAAATCTTCCAATTTGCAAATGTTGCCAAACGCTTCATTTTCTAAATACTGTACATGATAAAAAATACATCTGTAGGCCACTAGGGTCTCAGGTGTGCCACATGGAAACCGACCCACTGCTGGGCACATGCATGACGGATGCTCACTGACCAGACTGGAGCATACCAGGGACAACCCTGGGTTGCAGGTGACCTCTAGGTTTTTGTCTGGAATGAGATATCCTACTACAGGAACATGAGTCTGTGGATAACATGCATCACCCACGTTTTGCTCTGATGCTTTGATTCTTAAAGGAAACCACACAAGAAAAACAGATTTATATTAACAAGGGACTGTATAAACTCTCATCAGCATCTGGCTGTTCATCTGGAACAGATTATTATCCAGATGCTTGTTTTCATCAGGGGCACTGCTTTTGTTACACTGTCAGCTAATGGCTTCCCCCTCTCCTTCCTCCCTAGATACATCATCTCTTTTTATGGTTAAGAACAAACATGTATTCCCCACCCTTGTCCAGCCCTATTTTGAACAAGTTCTGAAAATCACCTCAGTTTCCTCACCCTCTTGCTTTCAATTGGATTTGGCCAATGAGTGGTGCCTGCAGGTAAAAGAGCAGGAAGAGAGGGAGAGGTCAGGGTGTTTACAACCCTGCTTTCCCACCCCATTGCTGGATGGTTCACTGAGAAAGAAGACTCTGCAATGGAGATTAGTGTGCAGGGTGCTTATTAGGGAGTGACTTCGGGACCCATTCCTTGGAAAGGAAGAAAAGGAAGCAGGAGTGGGCAGAGGGAAATATTGAGCTGTGAAGCAGGCCCAGAAAAAATGGCCAACTCTGGAGTGAGCTTGGGAGCTAGGATGGTCCTAGCGAATTCCCCGAGGTGGGCTGAGATGGTCAGGCCTTTATACTCCCAGGGCAAGTCACTGTGGGCCCACTGGGAAGGGGCTTGCCCCTGGAGATGATGACTCGCAGCAGCTCAGGCACTCCCTGAAGGGGCTGCAGCTGGAGTCTACCTATCGTGACAGCACTCCCTGAAGCTGCAGCAACACACCTTTCATCAAAAGAGGGTCTGGGCAGCAGCATATCAAGGTGCCTACCACGCTGTCTGCTTGGCCACAGGTGGCTGAGCCTCAGTTGTTTTACCGGAGACCACAGCTCCTGTTGGGTGTCCAGATCCGACAGTCGCAGCTCCCTCTGGGCTCCACTCACATATTCCTTTCCATTCACTTCTGGCCCAGAGCTAGTGGGCTTCCTACTATCACCCTGATGTGCTTCCCTGTTCCTTGTTTTTACCTTCAAGTCTCCTCTCATCTATGAAAATAGTCTGTTCCCTAGACTCTCATCACTTTCCCCTTTTTAGTGCATGATGTGTTTCCTGCCAATACCCTGAAAGACTCACAATTCAAGGATCATTCTATGTACTGTTTTTCTATATCATTGCAATGAGGTGTAAGAAAGGTGTAATTGTGCATATTTGGCTGCATCTACACACAAATTTGTTTGCAGATAAAACTGTTGTATTGAAACTGGTCAGTAACCAGATATTAACTGGATGTTGAGCTTCTTTCCTCTTTAAATTAGTTCATGTCATAGAGACAGGATATGTGTATTAGCCAGATAGGCTAATGTCCTGTAACAACCATCCCCCACCTATCAGTAGCCCAGCAAGAAAGGCATGGGATTTTTTGTTTATTTGTTTGCTTTTTGATATACAGCCCAATGCTCTTGTTTTGTCTCTGGCTGCTTTCATCCTCAGCCCTCTCTCTCACATGGTGACTCAAGGGATCTGATGTGTTCCCTCTTGTAGCTTCATCATAGTCAACACATGGCTTCTAAAGTCATTGCAAAAGAAGAAGAGTGTGAGAAGGAATCTCTCCCTGCTTGTGGATTTCCTCTCTTCCAGATGCCCATCTCTTCAGCATAGAAAGTCCTTATCTCTGAAGTGAAACACACCAGTCTGCTGTCTTTTGGTGGGAACTAACCACATGGCCCTGTCCACATGCACAGGGTCTGCAAATGAAGCCCTTGGACGGTCAGTGACGACCCTGAATTATAGAAGAGACACACAAGTAGCTGCCAATCATCCAGATTTCTCTGCCTTGCTATGTGAGCCTGTATTGTTGACTGGTGATGCTTATGATTTTCAAGGAGAACAAACTGTATACATCTTTCCCTGGGACTTTAATTGCTCAACACCTGGGTTTATATTGAGGCCAGAGTGAATGACAGTAGCTATTAATCAAGTAGCTGGCAAACTGCAGAAGCTGAATTGGTCCAGGTGAGCTTAGGCCCTTAGGCCACCCTAAGAGAACCACCTGTGTTTAGGGAGTAAACCTCTGCTATCCTTGCCCCTGGTCCAACTAGTTTGAAAATCCCTACAATAAACATGTTTTGGCTGCAGGTACTAATGATGATAAAGCCCAGAATAAATCAGAACCTCTCATCCCTATGGAAAAAACCCTCGCCATTCTTCACTTCCTCATTTATAAAGGGGAGTTGTAGCCACACCCACTCCCATCGCGCTGTTTTGTGAGGAACGAATTAGGTCATTGGTACAGACACTGCACAATGGGGACCAATGCATGGCAGTAGCTCCAATCACACCTTCCCAGAGGGGACCCGTCTCAGGACTCTCAGGGTAAATAAGCCTCCTAGAACTTTGCAATATAGTGACTCTGAAATAGGTATTATGCTTGCTGTTGTTTTAATGTTATTATTAATACACAGGCAATAAGCACCTCCAGGGAATACACACAGCTTCATGTCCTGTCCTTTCCTTATAGAATTCAGGGGTCCCAAGGATGGCATTCTGGGTTGGCCACATGGCATCCATCCCAGCCCTCTCTCCCTGCCCATGGATCCCTTCTCTCCCAGATGTCCATCTCTCAGCATCTCTTGGTGCTAGTACATGGGAATGAGGCCTGCAGCTAGAAAGTTCGCTTGAGACTTCTGGGCATTATTAACATTCCTGAAAATAGTGAGGGATGGAGAGAGAAAGAGAGAGAGAGAGGAAGAAGAAAAAGGAGGAGGGGGTGAAGAATAAGAAGGAGGAGGAGGAGAGAGGGAGAACACCTGGGGGGCTGCAAGCAGGTGAGTATGGTTTATTCAGCAGCTCTCTTGTCAGCAGCTCTCTCATCAGCAGCTCTCTCACACTGTCCACCTTTATCTCAGCTGTCTGTTCCAGCTCTGTGGCTCCTGCCACCCCCACGCCTGGAGCTGCTCTTCCTGACCTGCAAGGCCAGCTCTGTCAGGGTTCACAGCTTAACTCTTTCTCTCTCCAGGCACAAGCCAGTTCTTGGCTCCCAACTGCCCACCTTCAAGGTGGGTAGCTCTCACAGGCATCAGCAGTTTCATACTATCTCTCTGGGCACCAGCACCGAGCTGTGTGGTGCCATGCCATGCCTTACTGAGCTGAGCCAAGACGAACAGCACCTGTACAGCATCAGCAGGTTAGTGATACCTTTTAAAGACAAGAGTGGTGTAGAGCCATGTATGAGTTTACACAAACAGGTTATATAACAAGTGGAGGTGTGCGCCTGCTCACCAATCCCACAGAGTCATGCAGGCCTGATGTCTGCCTCGGCCTAATTCTTGACCAAAGCACATCCATGCACCTTATACAAGCCCACCCCAGAACGACTTGCCTCTTGTTAGGTGACAAAAATTCCTGCCTGATGAGGTCACCTTTAGTCAGATACAGCATCCAAGCACACACACACACACACACACACACACACACACACACACACACAACAAAGAAACAAACAAACAAGCACGAGTGGAGGAGCAGATGTATACACCAAGGATTACAGCACAGATGGTAAGTGGTCTGGCAGAGATGAACTCAGAGAGTGGGCATCTGATGGAACCTGACAGGTCAAGACAGGCTTCCTGGAGGAGGTGGACCCTAAGCTGAGACTCAAAAGATGAACAGGTGTCATTGCTCTACTGTAGAAGACATGGATGCTGGGAACAACTGCCAGGCAGAGGCCATAGCATCTGTCTAGGCCTAGGGTGGGTGGATGATATAGTTTGGCTGTGTCCCCACTCAAATCTCATCTTGAATTGTAGCTCCCATAATTCCCATTTGTTGTAGGAGGAACCTGGTGGGAGATAACTGAATCATGGGGGAGGTTCCTCCATACTATTCTTGTGGTAGTGAATACATCTCATGAGATCTGATGGTTTTATAAGGGGTTTGCCCTTTCACTTGGCTCTCATTCTCTCCTGTCTGCCACCATGTAAGATGTGCCTTTCGCCTTCCACCATGATTGTGAGGCCTCCTCAGCCATGTGGAACTGTGAGTTCATTAAACCTCTTTTTCTTTATAAATTACGCAGTCTTGGGTATGTCTTTATCAGCAGTGTGAAAATGGACTAATACCGTGGGGGAGGAAGTGCATCTGTGGCTGCTGTGTGGAGTAAGATGAGGCTGGAGATGTGGCAGGGGTCAGTTCACTAGTGTGTGGTGTCTGAGGCAAGGAGCACAAACTTCAAGGGCACTTTGAGGGGTCACTGAGGGGTGTGCAGCAGAAGCAGGGCCTGGAGAGACCTGTGATTTAGAATGACCAGTCTGGATGCTGGGGACAACTGGGAGGATAACATAATATAATTATACCCAACCTTTGTACAGCACTCACAGCATGTTTCAGACATTGCTTTAAACATTTTAGATACATTACCTTCTTATTAAAATGTATTTTGTGAGATAGTTACTATTATTATCATCTCACAAGTGAGGAAATTATAGAACAAAGAAGTTAGGTAACTTGCCCAGGGCCACAAAACTAGTAAGTGGTAGAACCAGGATTAACCTCAGACCAGCCCCAGAGGTTTTGCTATTAACTACCACACCATTGCGCCACTCCCAAACCAGAGGGAGCAGTGGGTTGGATGCAGGTGGACCCCATCCTAATTCCAATCCTCCAGTAGGCGTTCAGAAAAATGAAGTACCCAGTATAATCATTCATTGTTATTAAGTGTGCTTTATGTCTCAGGCAATACACACAAATCTCTCACATGAATTTGTTATTTTGGCCCTCAGGGCAACTCTGTGGGATAGGGGGAGGGTTATTGTTGCTGTTTTACAGATGGGGAAGCTGAGGCCCAGAGAAGTTAAGTAAGTTGTCTAAGTTCACAAAGTTACCAGAAGATTGTGGAGTGGTCTTCCAGGGAGAGTTATCTTGTATCAGGAAGGAGAGATGATTACTTGGGAAAGCCCAAGAAACAACAGGTATTTGAAAGCCATAGCAGTTCATCTGGGGTTGATCTGGGAGCATACAGTAAAAAAAGAGCTAAAATGCAAGGCACCAACATAGAAAAGCCCACCTGGTCTCTCTTCTTAGGGTGGCTCCTCTCTGTCTCTCTGCCTCTGCCTCTTGTCCTAGCCCAGCATGGCCACAGGTCCCAGGTTCTGTGACATCACAGTGCAGTGCCCACAGCTCACTGTTGGTTCCTGCCATTGAGATTATCTGATTGGCCACTGGCCAGCCAATGGTGGATCAGACTTTGGAGCAGGTGATGATCCTTGGACACCCACAGAACATCACCTTCATGAGCGCATCAGTGAACACCAGGCTAAGGAAGACATCTCTGAACGTAATTTTGGAGATTTTGATGAGTTCCATTGAAACAAGGAGGAATGTGATGTCCAGTATCAGTTCTGCTGACCCAAGGACAAAGAAAATTCTGTGATAAACTCATCCAGTGTGACTGTAATGTGGGTATCTATTTGATACCTCCAAGTAACTGTTTATTTTTGTGCCAGTTGAGTAGATGGTATGGGCCAGTTGATGTTGATTAGTGAACCACGGACAAAGGGCATATGTCACATGAGTTCCTCCTGGATAAAGTCACCCAGTCACTTCCTCATAAATATCCTGCATAAACTCCAAAGACGAAAGGGAGTTAAGGTTGTTTTTCTCACCTTAGACCAGGCAGTGATAGAAGAACTGGGGGAAGAGATAATTGTATTTATCTTGGTGAAGGTGACAAATCATGGCAAATGAGCAAAATGAAAAAGGTTTGCAGATTTCAACAAACTCCTAAAAGATCAGCTTACAGTCATGTATACATCTCTTCCTTTGTTTCTAGTTTATTTGCATCTCATTACTATGTTCTCGGTTTCGGATACAAGACACCGGACTTTCAAATCAACAATTGTTTCAAAAGACTCCTACTGGATTCCTGCTAGTGGTGGGAGAAAATTATCATTCTATGAGTTGTCAATAAATGTTTAACCACAGTTCACCTTTTTTGGATTTTAAGATGTCTGCGCCACTAGGACGCTCAGAAAAATTACCCTCCAAATGCTACTTGGAGGAGGATTCAGTACCACCCTGAGAAGGCAACCAGCTACAACCTTGGTTGTAGTTTCCGTTGCAGAAAGAGCGTGAAGTTTGCAACTCATGTCTGTCTTCATTTTAATAGGCTAGTTAATCTGTAGCCAGAGATGATTAAGGAGGTTATTAAAGGAAAACAAGCTGCCCACCATGCTGATGCCCGGTTGTTCAGATCGTTGAGGTGGTGTAGAGATGACGCACACTGGCTCAGTTTACCCACATTTGGATCTATGGACCTGCAAGTGTATGAGCATAAAACATTGCACTTCTGACATCTTTAAAACTTTTATCTTCTCTCTGGGGTTCTGGCCCTCTTCCTTCTGCTTTTGTGTTTTGTTTTTTAAGCAGTAACATTTATTTAAGTATTTGCAATGTGTCAATGCTGTGCTGAGTGTGTTATGTGTATTATCAATATTGCTAAACATAGTGAAGTAGGAACTATTATTTCCCCCATAGAGAGAAGCACACAGCCTAAAGGGAAAGCCACTCTCCTGAGATCCTTGTGTCAACAGATGACAGAGGGGGGACTTGAACCCAAGTCCTGTGACTCACCCATGCCTGCAAAGTCTCTTCTTGGATACCTTTCCTGTTTTCTTTATTTTTTCTTTTTCTATTCTTTACTGTTGTTTGTGTTTGTTTGTTTTTTAAGCAGGGCCTCACTCTATCACCCAAGCTGGAGTGCAGTGGCAGAATCACAGCTCACTGCAGCCTTGACCTCCTCAGGCTCAGGTGATCCACCCACCTCAGCCTCTTGAGTAGCTGGGACTGCAGGCATGCACCACCATGTCTCGCTAATTTTTGTAGAGATGGGGTTTTACCGTGTTGTCCAGGCTGGTCTCAAACTCCTGGGCTTGAGTAATCTACCTGCCTTGGCCTCCCAAAGTGCTGGGATCACAGGCATGAGCCGCTGCACCCAACCCTTCTTGTTTTGTTTAGGTGCTGACATCTTAACTAAAGGACTACCTTAGCAAAAAATGTCTCTCTTCTCTCAGGGGTCCCATCCCCCTAACTCGGCCCTCCTTAATCTCAAGCCTGCAACTCTAGCACGTAGGAAGGAAGCCGCACACCGTCTCTGGTGACTGCAACAGAGGCCTGAGCCCCACCCACACCCTCCTGCAGGGTTGGACACTGGCAAATCCAGCCATTGATATCAAAGCAAAAGGCTCATTCATTTACTTGCATTTGTGGTTGGGAGCATTTCCCGAAGAGAGGTGGGGAATTGATGATGGGAAAGCACAAGTCAGGCTGGATGCCCAGCCCTGGGCTCTCCCATCCCTCTTCTGGAGCCCTGCAGTTTGGATCATCGCCCTTTCCCAGATGCCACATCGTTTGTCCACCCTGATAGCCTCTGTCATGACACACCACCCTGGGATATCACATAAGCTACAGGTCAGACGCTGCTTTCCAGACAGAATTATGGAGAAGACAACCATCATTTTGGTGAATGTTTTCTAAGGCCACTGGGGCCTCATCCTGGAAAATAAATCTAGCCTCTGAGTTCTGGCTCCAGGTAGCAGCTGGCAGGACCACTAAGGTGGGAGGCTGGCTGGGGTCATAATTGTGATGCGTGGACTGAGAGAAGGGAAGGAACGAGGCGGGATGGATGCCTGATGGCAGATGCTGCAGCTTTTCTTATCAGGGAAACAGCCCCTGCATCACAGCGTTTACAAAGTAGTGATGCAGTGTGTTGCATTTTATTTTTCTCCTTACCCTTACATGTTCTTGGGGATTAGGGCATCGATCCCAGGCTTGAGATTTGAGTGAAAGTCATTTTAGGGCAACAGTTGGTGACCTGGGAATCAATATCCCATCTGCTCATTGCTCGATTATCACTTAGTTTGTGCTTCCCTAAAATTAATTCAAATAAACATAATTTTTACCATAAAATTATATATATGCATTGTGAAAAATGTCTTTAAAAATCACCTGAAAATATACCATTTAAAGATAGTAGATTTTTGTTTTTGTTAAACACATCCCTTTTTTCAACACACACACCAGCTGAAGTCAATTTAACTTTTTGATATTTTACTAAAAATAGATAATTGGCTAATCATTTACTTTTATATCCATAGGGAAGTTCAAAGTCTTCATTCTGTATTTTCCTGGACACTAGGGAATTAAATTTCATTTTTGTTTGTTCATTTATTTCACCAATGCTCCTTGGGTGTCAAGTCTCTTTACAGGACCTGGGGTAGAGAGAAAGCTGGTAGTAATGTCTATGGGTCTTCCATTGCCCAGGAGATTATTTTCCAGTCATTTCCAACTCTGTATCCTAATAGACTCTTGGGTTCTTTCACTTCTAACTTCTACCACTGTTTTCTGATCCATGATGCTGACATGGGACACGGCCGATGTTCCTTGATCTCTGTGCCAATTATAAATTTATTGCCTCTCAGCTCTAAAGTCATCCTTTTTGCTTGGTCTTTGAAAATGTATCTGGGCCTCTTTATTTTAATCAGGGCTGAATTTTTAAAAATTAGTTGCCAACACTTAGTATAGTTTTATATTTTGTTCCTCATTAACTTCTCTAATCAAATATGGTCTTCACCACATCATATATATATATGTGCTAGCTTTTTTCCTGAAAGCAACTTATGTTACCATTATTGTAGGTTCAGCCAACCCATATTGCACATTGAAAGCCATTAGTTGTTCCCACTTCTAATAGGAGCTATAGATAGTGGATTTCAAGAGAGTACCAAGGTTGCTACTCCATAATGGCCAGAAGAGCAAGCCAAAAACATCAGAGTAAACACAGAAACCTCACATCTCAGGGAGGTTTGCTTAACAAAAATATCAAGACCTGGGATACCTGGAAAACTGCAGGTAGGGTTTGTTTCTTGTATAGGTTTGATTTATAATTATTACTCCCACAATGCTTGATGGCCCCAAACAGTAACAGAAGCTCTAGTGAGTTCTTGATTAAGCTAGTTTTTCCAGGATTTCATTCATTTTCTCCCCTGTTGTTTGTTCTATAGTAATTGTCAGGAAAATTATTTTTTTCTGCATGCATGAGCATAGCATTGGAATTTCATTAGTTTTTTGTTCCTTCAGTGTTTTTACTGAAATATTGTTTTGTCTACATATAATCTACATATAATTTGTCCACATTCCTTGAGTGGGAATTCATTCAAAATTCATGTTTTTTGTTGTTGTCATTGTTTTTTGATTTACCCAGCCTGCAAGTACAGGATGGAAATTCATGCTAATGTCATTTTTTATTGCACCGTGATTGTTAGTTACCAATATCTGTGAATGACTGTACTGGCATTTGTTTTTATAATAATGCACAGAAGAGATAGACCCAACTTACTAACATACCTGAGGTATTTTTTCTGCTGTGCTTTTGCATTCACTGATGATGATATATATCCTTTAACTATGTTATTTTATAATTTCTCAGCACTAGTTGGCTATTACTTCCAATCCAGAATTGTTTTCTTATATATAATATACAGCATATTATACTTACATAAGCAGGATTATGTATTTTCCCTACAAAACCATTTTAAAATTCATTTCCTATGCATATATGATAGAAAGTAGTTAGATTCCCTTCCAGAAATATTTTCTTAAAGAAATAAGGGTATGTTTTATACTTTAATGTCTTACAGATTAGGAAATATACCACTTCTGGGTTGTTCTGCAGGGATACTAAATAAGTAAAAGCAAACTGGCATTTACTAAGCAGAGCATTTTTGTAAACTCTTTTAGTTGATCCTCAAATAGAATTGCCAGATCAAATATAGGATGCTTAGTTAAAGTTTGATTTCATGTAAGTAAGGGATACTTTTTTTAGTATATCACAAATATTTCATGGTATATACTTATATTAAAATTATTTGTTGTTTATCTAAAATTCAGAATGAACTGGGTGTCCAGTATTTTTATTTGCTACATTGAGCAAAACTATCTTTGAACAACTCTGTAAGATTCCAACCGGCATAACTTTCTTCAACCCCAGTATCTAAAGAAGAAAATTTTGGGGGAGAGTGTGGAAAACTTGAAATAGCTTCCAAAATAGAGATGTGGTAGCCTAAAATTTAAAATTAGTTTATTGATGATTTTTCCTGTTATGTCTGAAAAGATGCAAAATGAAAGCTATCTTTATATTGCATCACATTATTTATTGATAAATTAGAATCATAGAGTGCCCATGTTCGAAGCAGTGTTGGTCGTCATCCTACCCAACAACTTTGTTTTACAGATGAAAAGAATATGTCTAAGATCCTGTTAACAGCAGAGCTTAGACTGCTAGTGAGTTCTCTTAACTATCTCCAATAAAGGTTATTTGAACCACTCTGGTGTATTTAAAAATATGATTTATGTAAAGTGTGCAAGATATTTTTAGTTGACACACAAACAAGAGAAAGCCACATGAGCTGAGGCTATGCAGGGGGTTGGGCCAAGGGGAGAAGGGCAGGGTGGAATGGGAGAGGCTCATTGATAATCAGCATGTGCGTTTTTTTTTCTGGCTTCTAGGCCCTGCTGGAAATTTTCCATGCTCTTCATTCGTTCTCCTGTATTTCCTAAGGCCAATAAAAGAGGAGATCCCTGAGGACACGCCTCTCTTTAATATCTGCTTTCCTTGCAAAGATAAACCAAAGACCAATGTATGTCGTATCTGCCCCCTTCAGCCTTTGGGACACCATTTTGATAAACCTTCCTCTATTTCACATTAACAGAAAATGTCACTTCTCCCTTCCTAATCTCCAATGCAAACCTAACATTTTAGCCCAATGTTTCTCATGCTTGCACAAGCCAGCTTTTAAATTCTGCTCAATTCCAATTTAAGAGTAGGCATTGTGCTAGACATTTATAGCCCAAGATCTGTAAGCAAATATAATTCTGTGGACTAAGAAAGCTAACATTTAAAGAATGGAAAGAGTTTTTTATTTAAAAAAAAAAACGCGAATCACTATCACTGCCTTTATTAATTCTCTAAATACAAGCTGTTGCAAATCTTCTCAGTGTTAGATCCCACTGGATTCATCATATTGCACATAAGCTCACTCCAGGCTGAAATCATATCTATAATGCAAGGGTGATTATGGTTGAACACTGGGCACCAAGAGGCTCTCTAGGAGTGCAGAATGGAATATGGAAAAAGCACATCCAAAGCACTGAGGGCTTTCTGAATTGATGGATTTTTAAAAAAATAATTAAAACTAAGATGGAGACTGGTGACCTAGAGTCTGAGTCATGTATTTGTGAAAACATTTTAAGATCTCCAGATCACTTCCCAGCACATCTCCTGCTGCTATTGTTATTAGAAGTATCTCTTCTTATTAATCTTAAGAGAGGGCTACAGTCTCCAGGGATACTTAGACCTGATTATCAGCGTTTCTGTTACAAAACTCTACACTTAAAAAAAAAAAGAGCTGTAGATATAAAAAATGCTTTCTAACTAGGCATTGGTTTCAGTCTATTGAATTAAAACTCAGACTCCAGGATATCCTGTGAAGAAACAACATGTATTGAAGAGATGTTGCTGGATTGTCTTTCCAGAGCAGAAATGCACAGAAATTTGAATCTACTGAAAGCATTTGAAATCTTCTTTTATAGCTATTTTGAAATTTATAGTAAATTACACATTTTATGCATGTATCCAAGTATATACATATGTACAATTATTATGTATCAATAAAAAGCAACAACAACAACAAAAAACCTTTAAAAACCAAACAAATAAAAAAAGTCACTATTACCTGACCTGGTTTTAGGAGCAGACATGAAACTTCTAAAGAGAGCACCATTCACATGTCTCGTTCAAATGTTCTGTTGGCAGAGCACAGTGGCTCACCCCTGTAACCCCAGCACTTTGTGAGGCCAAGGCGGGCAGATCATGTCAGGTCTGGAGTTCGAGACCAGCCTGGGGAAACCCCGCCTCTACTAAAAATACAACAGTTAGCCGGGCGTGGTGGTGGGCACCTATAATCCCAGCTGAGGAAGGAGAATCGCTTGAACCAGGGGGGCAGAAGTTGCAGTGAGCTGAGATCGTGCCACTTCACTCCAGCCTGGGCGAAAGGGTGAAACTTCATTGCAAAATAAATAAATAAATAAATAAATAAATAAATAAATAAATATTCTCTTAAGTCTTTGTTAGAAGATGATGAAAATGCTTGGCTTGTGTCAGTGTAACCAAATTTCCACTTAAAATGTACTCTAAAGGCAATGGCAAGGAAGGGAGTGAGATTTGTGTGTACTTTTTAGAAGCTGACATTTTAAAAAATACATTTTAAAAAATGAAACCAAAATATGTCAAATAATCTGAAAGAATTTGAGAGGAAACAAAAAATTGACCATTTGGGGGACCATTTGATTGTTACTTTTAGCATTTGTTTGGAGCGGGAAAATCAGAGTGGGGTGGAGGTGACTCTGGGGATAGCATGTCCAGGTCTCTGGAGCACATAGAGGTTCTGCTGTCCAATTAGGGGTCCCATCTTTGTGCCACCCCCAAGAGACAGCACATGAGGCCTTCAGAATCCAAGACAGAGTAATAGTGTCCTGGCTGGTCAGAATTATCTCAGCCTCAGTGACACCGAGAAGGGTGTGATCTCTTCTAAAACATAGCAGAGTAATGAAAAATAGATAGCTCACTCTTGGTGCAAGCAAGCAGGAAAGTTTAAGTTTCCCTTTACCTTGGGTCAAGGGTTCAGAGTTAGAAATTCAGAACATGCAAAAGGATTCAAAGAAACTTTCTTTGCTTTGACAGGTGAACACAGCAAGAAGAGAATTGACATTGTCTTGGTGGCTAATCATGAAGCACATGGTTTTGTTGTTCTACTAATTGGCTTGTCACTCTGTCCTCAGATGTCAACATTGGTTTATCACATCATATTCCTCCTGACACATCTCCTTCCCTCAGAAGGATGAGTCCATTAGTTATGCACAAACTATGAGAAACTTTTGCATTGCTGGAGTTGAAGAACAAGTTTTTCACTTGTGTCAGGTGATGAAGACAAAGTTGATTTTTTGTTCAGAGATAGAAGAAAACAATTCTGAGATACAGTGAGAAGCTTGGAAGAAGTAACCCAGTATCTAAGCAAAGAGAGGGATGTGGCTGCGAATTGCTGGAACAGACTGAGAAACACCTGAATTTTAATTAAGCACCATTACCGAAAATCACAACACTACTATTTTGTAGAAAATAGTTGAGTTACATGCGTTTAAAAATATATATATATATGTTTATATATATACATAAAACATTGTATGTTATATATGTAATATAACATTTATATATATAATATGATGTGATAAACCAAAGTTGTGGGTTATAATGAAAGACTACTTTATTTTGTTGCTCAAATTGATCCAACTCTAGCCGTTATATATGTATGTAAACATATATGTATATATAGTTTGTTTTAGAAAAAAATTGCATTTACAGAAAACTTTCAAAAAATCTTAGGGAGAGTTCCCACGTACTTCTCTTGGCTATGACACTTTCTCAGACTTTCCTTTTTCATGATAACCTTTATAGTTTTGAGGAGAGCACTGGTTATGTATTTTGTAGAATTTCCCTCAGTTGGGTTTTGTCTGATTTTTTAAATAATTACATGAGGGTTATGTGTTTTGGGGAGGAAGCCCTCAGAGGTAAAGTCCATTCTTAACATTGCATCACTGATGTCATGTCAAGGGTGCACATCACCATGAGTTATCCCTGTTGAGGGTAATCTCGATCTTCTGATGAGCCAGTGTCTTGCAAGCTTCTCCACTGTAAAATTACTCTTTTCCTTTATTTCCATACTCTACTCTTGGGAATGAAGTTGCCATATACAGCCCAGCCTTGACAAGGCTGGGGATGGTTACGCTCCCAGCCTTTGAGGGCAGAATTCTTCCATAAGCTATTTGGAACCCTTCTGAATGGGAAATTTTTTATTCTCACAATTTACTTATTCAATCGTGTATTTATATTAGTATGGACACATGGATATTTACGTTGTGGGTTACAATGAAAGACTACTTTATTTTGTTGCTCAAATTGTTCCAACTCTAGCCATTGAGATTTCTTTTAGTTAGTTCCTGTGTTGCTTCCATATAACCTCACTTTACATTTTTTTCTTAATTTTTGAACACTTTCTTTCATGCCCTGCAAGAGGCCCCAGGTTCATTTTATATCTCTCCTGACCTGGTCATATAATCAGGCATTTCTCCAAGGAATCATTTTTCATTTTACTAGAGAATGACATTAGAAAGCAACCTTTGAGCACTAGGTGTGTTCATTGTTGTCAATATCATTGCTTCTTGGCCTCTCGACTGACAGCATATAAATCTACATGTGTATACTAACCTGTGCACATATACATATCTATAAATATCTTAGATTTATTTGTATTTATATTAAGATAAGCATGAATACATGCTGATGTCTCCAACTCTAATCCATTACTACACAAATCACTCTGTTCTCTTTCCCTTCATTATCTGTAACCGTCCATGCCAACACTGAGAATCCTGCATCTCAGCATCTTCCCTTTGCTTATTTTTTCAATTCCTATACATCCATATACTGTGATCATAATTTTAAACCAGCACTTCATATGGAAGATACATTTATCAACCAAGGTATAGTGCTTATGTACAGGTTTTTTTTGCCTACAGACTTACAGATTCCACTAACTTTCAACTTCCACCCCACTCATGTGGTTTCATGTATTTTCAATACAGTTACATGCTCTTTCTCCACTTTCTCCATTTCTTCTTGGGTTTCTCCAAATCTTTACATGATTTTTAACATTTTTATATGTGAACATTAACTCTTTGTGCTGTTGAGTCCTATAGATTTTGATGAATGTTACATATCCACCATTACAATATCATGCAGAGTAGCTTTATGGCCATCAACTATTCCCTGTGCTTCCACTCTCTCCTTCTTTTTCAAACTCTTGCAACCACTGATTGTTTTTTTTTTTTTTTTTTTGAGACGGAGTCTCGCTCTGTCGCCCAGGCTGGAGTGCAGTGGTGCAATCTCGGCTCACCGCAAGCTCCGCATCCCGGGTTCATGCCATTCTCCTGCCTCAGCCTCCCGAGTAGCTGGGACTACAGGTGCCTGCCACTGCGCCTGGCTAATTTTTTTTGTATTTTTTTAGTAGAGATGGGTTTCACCGTGTTAGCCAGCATGGTCTTGATCTCCTGACCTCATGATCCACCCACCTCGGCCTCCCAAAGTGCTGGGATTACAGGCGTGAGCCACTGCGCCCGGCCGATATTTTTAACTGTCATCATAATTTTGTCTTTTCCAGAATGTCATATAAATGGAATAATAGATTTTGTAGCCTATTTTATACTGGATTTCTTTCACTTAGTAATATACATTTTAGTTTTGCCCACGTGTTTCAAGATGTACCATATGTCTGATATCTCATGTGTTTCTCTCCGTGGATAATATTCTGTTGCATGGTATGGATGTACAGCAACTTATTTATCCATTCACCTAGTGTATGGCTCCTTCTGGTTTTTAGCAATTATTCATAATCATCTAAAAACACTCACTTTTCCATAGACATAAAATTTCAAATCAGTTGAAATGTGCTTGTTTTTATATGTTAATACCTAGGAATTTGCTTGTTTTTATATGTTAATAATATATCTTGCTTTGTAAGAAGCTGTCAAATTTTCTTTGAAATGGCTATACTGTTTTGCATTTCCACTAGTAATAAACAACAGCTTCCTGTTGCTCTGCATCTTTTACAGGAATTGGTTTTTGTATTAGTTCCCTAAAACTACTATAACGCAGTACCACAGACTGCATGGTTTAGAACAGCAGGGATTTATCTTCTGACGTTCTGGGGTCCAGGTATCTGACATCAAGATGTCAACAGAACCATGCTCCCTCTGAAAGCATTAGAAAGAACCCAAGCCATGCTTCTCTCCCAGTTTCAGGTAGCTTCGGGCATCCCTTTGCTTGCAGATGTGTCACTCCAGTCCTGACTCCATCATATGCTTACTGGTCATTGGTATGTCTTTTTTAATGAAGTGTCTGTTCAGATTGCTTACCCACGTTTTAACTAGTTTTTGCCCGTATTTTTTGGCAAAAAGGAATGAATTAATGGCATTCACAGAAACTTGCATGGAACTAGAACTAGAGACTATTATTCTAAGTGAAGTAGCTCAGGAATGGAAAACCAAAAATCTTATGTTCTCACACATAAGTGGCACCTAAGCTATAAAGATACAAAGGCATAAAAATGACACAATGGACTTTGGGAACTCAGGGAAAAGGGTGGGAAGAGGGTGAGGGATAAAAGATGACGAATTGAGTACAGTGTATACTGTTCAGGTGACGGGTGCATCAAAATCTCACAAATCATCACCAAATAACTTACTCATGTAACCAAATACCACCTGTTCCCCAAAAACCTATGGAAATATAAAATTTAAAAAAAATATTTAAATGTCATCTATATATATATATATATTCAATAAGTATTTTTAAATATTTTGTGTCCCAGTCTGTGACTTGTCTTTTTATTTTCTAAACAGTGTCTTGTTGCACAGAAGTTTCTAATCTCAGTGACATCCAACGAATCAGTGTTTTCTTTCATGAATTGTGCTTTTGGTGTTTTAACTATGAAGCGAAATCCACCTCGATTTTCTTCTATGTTACCGTTTTCGACAAAAAAATTTAAAAGTGTATGTTTAATATTTAGGTTTATAATAATTTTAAGCAGATTTTTGTTAAAAGTGTAAGGCCTGTGTCTGGATTCATCTTTTGCATATTTATGTCCGTTGTTCCAGCATCATGTGTTGGAAACACTATCCTTCTCAATAGGATTGCATCTTTGTTTTTGTTGAAGATCAGTGCACTACATTTATGTGGGCCTATTTCTGGACTTTTCTTTCTGTTCCATTATCTATTTCTCTATTACTATTATTGTTTTCTGCTAATGCTACTTGATTACTGTAGCTATATAAGTTTTGAACTCAGGGAGTGTTAGTTCTCTGACTTTGTTCTTTTTCAATATTGTGTTGCCTATTCTGAGTTTTTTCTTGTTTTCATATAAATTTAGAAAAAATTCGTCAATATCCACAAATAAAACCTTAATAATATTTTGACTGAAATTGAAAATAATCTGTAGATCAAATTCAGGGGAACTAACATTTTAACCATATTTTCTTTCTATCCATGAACACAGATAAAATCGTCATTTAATTAGTTCTTTACTTTCTTTCATCAGAGCTTCATAGTTTTTCTCATATTAATCCTGTACTTAGTATGTTAGATTTTCCCTAAATATTTCATTTTTGGTGCTAACGTCAATAATAGGTTTTTAATTTCAAAATCCAAGTTTTCATCACTGGTATACAGAACTGTAATTGAATTAATCTATGAGCTTTGTATCTTGCAACCTCATTATAATCACTTGTAAATTCCAAGAGTGTTTTGTTGTTGTTGATTCTTTGGAATTTTCTTCACAGACAACCATGTCATCTTTGGGAGAAAATACAGTTTTAAAGTTTTATTTCTTTCTTCCAAATCTATATCCTTTAAAAACCTTTCCTTATCTTATTACCTTGGTCCTTCAAGTACAATGTGGAGTAGATGTGGTGAGAAGGGGCATCTTTGTCTTATTCCTGATCTTAGGGGGTTGGCATTGAAGCAACATCCTTCCCACATCAGGAATGAGCTCTGGCAAATTATTTTTCTTGAAGATAATTTCTTTGTTATGGGGAACATCCTGGAAATATTTCACGATGATTATTCTTTCTCTCCCACTGCCAGAGCCATTAGAGGATTTTTTCTCTGATCTTCACCATAAGAATATAGAGGGATTTCTGGAAGTAAAATCCATGAAAAGATGCATCTGGCCCCGTGTAATACACCCCAGTTTCTGACTCTCACACAATCCACACTCAGCCACTAGAATTGCCATTTAAGTCTTTATGCCAGTTAATGGCACCCAGAGTCTTCTGCCCAAGGTAAGCAGATCTCGGCTATGACTCTCTCCATTCACCTCCCTCTCCAGACTTTAGGGTGAAGGTTACCCTGAAACTTCAGGTCCCATGGGTTAGAAAAAATTTACTGGTGTTAACTTCATTCACCTTTTACTTTTTGTAAGAATGGGAGTCAAGACTTCTAAGTTCTTTACATGTCACAGCTGAAACTAGAAGTTTATATTATTTTTTGAATGCTGATGGCAACATACTAATTCAGTTTCATGACCCACTAATAGGTCTTGACCAACAACACAAAGATAGATAACGTCTCAAGAAACTTCCCTGCTTTTGGCTCCTGCATGGAGATCTCTAACAGACAGAACACATTAAGAGGGAAATAAATACATTTACTTTCTCCATTTTTACTTCAAGTATAAACTGGGTATAGTTTATTTTCAATGTGTTTGCATAATATGAGTCCATTATTGATTGAGAAAAAAATAATTATCAAGATTAGGGTAATAAAATACTTTGAAGTTAAGGTCCTACCTGCCTGGAGCTGCCATCCTGTGGTTATAAATTCGATTGCTCAAATGTCATTATTTGGGATGGATTTTTAAAATGTCTTTTAAAACCACAGTCAGTATATTTAGAATCTCTCTTGAAACTATCAAGTTTGAGGTCCCAACTGGTTAAAGGAAAGAAAAGTTGCAAATCGTAACCATCTTCCATGTGGAGTCAAGAGCGTCAGCCTATTCAAAATCCTCCTTGGAATTTCAGGGCTTTGGGTTTTACAATCCTTTGTATTTTAGTCTGTGTATCTACATAGACTTCAATGGCTCTTTTTGGAGCTGAGTCCCAGAAAATGTGGTGCCAGTAGACCCTCCATTAAGCTTCCTAGATGGAAAGTCAACTGTAATAAAGTAAGAACTATTTATTAATTTATTTTTAAGTTGTAAAAGCAAGATATGTTCCTTCCCAAAAATGTTGGATAGAGTGTCCAAGAAAGCAGATATATTTTGCCCATTCTAGCACTGTTAACATTTTGTGAACATTTTTTATGACTTTTTCTATGCATATCTATTTCCGAAGTGGATTTATATTATACGGTGAACAACAAGAACCAAAATTTGAGCTTATACAAATTTAACTCTTATGTTCCCTACTGAGAAAGGGAGAGAGAGATACATTTTGTATGACAGATGATTCTGTTCTTTCTTCCACTCAATGAATGCCTCAGAGTTTGATGAGTGTGGAGGTGTGAACAAATGCCTCAGAGTGTGATGAGGGTGGAGGTGTGAACGAATGCCTCAGAGTGTGATGAGGGTGGAGGTGTGAATACATGCCTCAGAGTGTGATGAGGGTGGAGGTGTGAATGAATGCCTCAGAGTGTGATGAGGGTGGAGGTGTGAACGAATGCCTCAGAGTGTGATGAGGGTGGAGGTGTGAACGAGTGCCTCAGAGTGTGATGAGGGTGGAGGTGTGAACGAGTGCCTCAGAGTGTGATGAGGGTGGAGGTGTGAACGAGTGCCTCAGAGTGTGATGAAGGTGGAGGTGTGAATGAATGCCTCAGAGTGTGATGAGGGTGGAGGTGTGAACGAATGCCTCAGAGTGTGATGAGGGTGGAGGTGTGAACGAATGCCTCAGAGTGTGATGAGGGTGGAGGTGTGAATACATGCCTCAGAGTGTGATGAGGGTGGGGGTGTGAATGAATGCCTCAGAGTGTGATGAGGGTGGAGGTGTGAACAAATGCTTCAGAGTGTGATGAAGGTAGAGGTGTGAATGAATGCCTCAGAGTGTGATTAGGGTGGAGGTGTGAACGAATGCCTCAGAGTGTGATGAGGGTGGAGGTGTGAATACATGCCTCAGAGTGTGATGAGGGTGGGGGTGTGAATGAATGCCTCAGAGTGTGATGAGGGTGGAGGTGTGAACAAATGCTTCAGAGTGTGATGAGGGTGGAGGTGTGAATACATGCCTCAGAGTGTGATGAGGGTGGGGGTGTGAACGAATGCCTCAGAGTGTGATTAGGGTGGAGGTGTGAACAAATGCCTCAGAGTGTGATGAGGGTGGGGGTGTGAACGAATGCCTCAGAGTGTGATGAGGGTGGAGGTGTGAACAAATGCTTCAGAGTGTGATGAGGGTGGAGGTGTGAATACATGCCTCAGAGTGTGATGAGGGTGGGGGTGTGAACGAATGCCTCAGAGTGTGATGAGGGTGGGGGTGTGAATACATGCCTCAGAGTGTGATGAGGGTGGGGGTGTGAATACATGCCTCAGAGTGTGATGAGGGTGGACGTGTGAACGAATGTCTCAGAGTGTGATGAGGGCGGAGGTGTGAATCTCATGTTCCTTCACATGAATGGCATGAACTGAAGGCCTCTCTCTGTGTGAGCTGTCCATGACACTAAGCACATTCCTGTGTTCTGGAGGAAAGGAAAATGATTTTCAAATAAATACTTGACCACATACAACTTCCATTTTTCACCTTGTAAATTTTTGAAGGGAGGATATTCAATTTCCATCATGTTTTGCTTTGTTTTGTTTTGCTTTCCTGTAGTGAGCTTCTTCCCCATTTATGCTGAGGATAGTAAGGGCCTCTTTCCATCTTGTTCTCCCTGCATCCCTCATCTCTGCCCTTGAAGAGAGTGATTGACATGACAGTTAAGCCTGGGATCAGGAGCTAAGCATGTTCAGAACAGCCATTCATCACTTTCTTTTCAGAGTTGTGGGCCTCTCCCCAACTCTGTGGGGAAGAGTATTGGCATGGCCTGTGCCTGTCAGGAGAGGCCAGAGTTCTGGTGGGAGGTCCACTTAGGATACCTGACTGTGTGCACAGGCCAGGGACATCCTCTGATAGAGTTCTACCATTAATAAATCTGATAGACTTGTCTGTACCTGTCTGGTTCCTGTGTCTACCTCCCTATCGTAGGTGGTGTCTACCAGCCATAAGCAGTGCTAGTTATCTTCCATTTGCCTTCAAGATCAATTTTCCATGCTCTGCACCCTGCTTGTGTCCAGAGAAGTGGACCTGTGTGGACAATATCATGAGCTTCCTTGTCCTCCGGCTCCCGGATGGGTTTGGCCCAAGAGAGACATCTCCAGGAGATTGGCTAGTGGGAAGATCAAGGGGGGGTGTCGATTTCCCTAGTTCTGTCCCTTTAGGTCCCTGGAGATATTGTGCGTCCTCTTGCCAAAGGTCATGGCTTCTGTCAAATAGCCCCCCTTTCCTGGTTGTAGAAATCTTTCCAGAAACCCCCTTTCCTGGTTCTAGAAACCATTCCCTTCTTTTCCCTTGAGGAACAGGATATATATATAACCTTCCCGTTCTTACTAGCCCCTGATCTGCTATTCCTATTTCACCATATTAAATACTTATTTTGCTTTTTGTTGTTGTTGTTGTTTGTTGTTTTGAGACAGAGTCTCGCTCTGTTGCCCAAGCTGGAGTGCAGTGGCATGATCTCGGCTCACCGCAACCTCTGCCTCCTGGGTTCAAGCGATTCTCCTGTCTCAGACTCAACCTCCTGAGTAGCTGGGATTACAGGCATGTACCACCACACTTGGCTAATTTTGTATTTTTAGTAGAGATGGAGTTTCTCCATGTTGGTCAGGCTGGTCTTGAACTCCCAACCTCAGGTGATCCGCCCGCCTTGACCTTCCAAAGTGCTGGGATTACAGGCATGAGCCACTGCGCCCAGCCTTATTCTGCTTTTAAAACAATCTCTTTAACTGTCTTTAAGTTACCCAATTTGAGCATGCATTTGTTTTCTCCTGGGACCCTAATTGATAAGAACTTACAGGAAGGTTATTTTATAGCTCCCATGTGTTTCTGTAATATGGGAGGAGCCCAAGCCTCTGACCAGCATAGGCCCCAGCCCTGGCACTGGGACAGGCTTGGCTGATGGCAGCTCTGGGACATCTACATGAAGACCTGTGATTCCCCTACTTATGTTTTTATCTCATTTCACAGTGCCCTTTTGTTTGCTTTTCATTTGTTAACAAAATCTCAGGCAGCCTAACTTCTTTCCGGTGGCCAAACCAATGTATCTTCCTCCAAATATGGTTTCAAACTCTATTTCCAGCCAACTTGTAATTACACACAGCTGTTGGCAAGTCCTCATGGTTGTTGGCCAGAGACATCATTTTCTTGCAACATGGGATTCTTTACTGGGCAGGTTAGCACATGGCAGCTTGATTTTCTCAGAGCAAGTGAGTAAGAGAGCAGATCCCTTCCGATCAAGTCTTGGGATGACTGCAGCTCTGAGCAACAACTTGATTGCAGCCTTGATGAAGATCTCGGGCCATAGGCAACCAGTTAAACTTCCCGTGGAAATGATACAATAACAAATCATCGTTTTCTTAAGCCATTATGATGTTAGGTAATTTTTCATGAAGCAATAAAAAAATTAATACGTTAGTTTTTGGAAGTGAGATGCTAATCATAAAGAATATAAGAATATAAGCATTGCTTGGAACCGAGGAGCAGGCAGAGGCCGAGACGATTTTGAGGAGTGTATAAGCGAAGGCTTAGGTTGCCTTGAATTGATTGTTGTAGTCCTGTGGTTCTGGGCTCTGGGAATTTAGAAGTAAGTGAGAAACATGTTATTAGAAAGCAGAACAGGGGAATTTTTGTTATGTTGTGGCAGAAACTTAGCAAAACTGACACCTGCAACAATGTGGAAAGTAGAAAATGTGCCAAGTCAACTTGATGATCTAGCTAAGCGGATTCCCAAGCAAAATGTTGAAGGTGCTAGTTATTGTAAAATGTGTGAAGAAAGAGACAAAATGAGGGAAGGACTTTTAAAAAATAATAGCTAGAGCTCAGTGATGTTTAAAATTCTCTGCCTCTTCTGATTGCAAACATTAATTCTGATTGCAAAAATTAAGAAATGGCTCTCACACAAAGAAGAAATTCAAAGCATTAGCAGAAAAATATTTTCTTGGGTTGAAACTGGGGATTTGACCTAAGAACCTTTGTGAAGACCTTAGAAAGTTCACAGCTGGTACATTAGAGCACTATTCCATCACGCAAAAGGCCCTTCAGAAAAGTCTAGAGTCTGCCTATTACACAAGTGAGCTTCTGTGAAATTTATGAAATTATATCTTATATAAAATAATTTCTGCCAGGCATGGTGGTTCATGCCTGTAATCCCAGCACTTTGGGAGGCCGAGGCAGATGGATCACCTGAGGTCAGGAGTTTAAGACCAGCCTGGCCAACATGGTGAAACCCGTCTCTACTAAAAATACAAAAATTAGCCAGGCATGATGGTGGGCACCTATAATCCCAGCTACTCAGGAAGCTGAGGCAGGAGAATCGCTTGAACCCAGGAGGTGGAGGTTGCAGTGAGCTGAGATCACACCATCGCACTCCAGCCTAGGCAACAAGAGAGAAAGTCTGTCTCAAAAAAAAAAAAAAAATTAAAATTAAAAGAGACTGTCATGATGGTAGCTTTTGTTTGATGGAGTGAACACCAGTGTGATTCACAGGGGTTCCACAAGAGTTTGAGAAAATCATATTAGCAGAAATACTGTCATCTTGAACATCAAATAAAATACATCATTTTTATCCCCAAAATTCTACAGGTAGAAAGCAAGCTTTAGGAAACAACTCAGCTATAAACCCATGCTTTCTTTCATGATTTCTCCATTCTAGAGTTGGAGCTGGGAGCCACAGAGAATTATCCCCAGGTCTTGGGCCCCAATCAAGAAACTCCCAATATACCTCTGCTTGTATTTCAGAGTTGTTACACAACAGTTACTCTCCTATGGATCTCATTTTCCTTCCCTTTAAGCAAGAGTGTCTGCAGTGATTATTCTATAGTTGCTTAAGCTTTGTACATTGGGTGCATGGGGGCAGGAACACAAGTTATATATTTAGTTCCAAAAGCCTTAAAATTGAGAGAAACTGCACACAAATAGTTTTATTTAGGGAACCACATGTAGGGAGCCAGGCATCATTATCTGACAGAGGTGATGAGATTCTGGACTTTGAGTTGATGTTGTAATGCTGTAATGAGATGAGACTTCTGAGGTACTATATTATGAAACAAGGTATAAGTAATAAAGTAGCCAAGGTCTTAGCATCACGTGAGATGAGGATATTTAACATCTGTCATGTCAACTGAAAAATTTAAGAGTTGGTAAGTGTAATTTTTGTGTGTTGTATTTCCATTTGGGCGATGTGAGTGAGGAATAAAGCTGTAATCATGCTTGAAAGTTATTATGCCAATTTTGGTTATATTTAACATTATTGCTGGTTTCAATCATGATGCTAATCCACCTGCCTCATTTCCCACCATCTGTTTTGTACCACCTGACCTCCCAGAAATCCCACACTTGATAGCCCAGGATTATCACTATCCTAAGATACTGACACACATTTTGAATTGTTTTCATTAATTAGAATTCTCATCTGGTAAAAATTACTTAACCCAGGCTGCAGTAATTACAAACTAGGATGTTGATTTACTGTATAACCAGAGGGTTTGCTAAAAATTGAGTAGGATTTTATGAAAAGTGTTTGACCTACTTGAGTAAACAGACTTGGAGATCAATTAATGATTGCTTTTGATTAGGAGAGTATCTCACATGTTCGCAAGACTCAGCATGATCTTCTCAGAACATCTCTGTTATGTCTAGGTACTAAGGTTTTATTTTGTAAGCACTTTCTTAGTACAGATATTATATTTGAACAGCACTATGAACTTTTCTACGAACTTGCACATGTCCTTTTAACACTGAATTTTAAAACAACCACAGCAAGTGACATCATTATTGTTTTTGAGTGGGTGAAGTCTAGCCCAGGAATGCAGAAGTAACAGTGGAGGTGTGACAATTTCTACTCAGTTTACTGTAGAATTTCCACTTTGGTCAGAAAGCAAAGTTGTCTTTCTTTTTGACAGGCTTTTTCTGTTTTCCAGGCTGGAGGGCAGTGGCTTGAGTGAGCTCACGGCAGCCTCAAACTCCTTGGGTCAAGGGATCCTGCCTCAGTCTCTCAGGTAGCTGGGACTACAGGCACACAACACACTATGCCTGGCTACATTTTAAATTCTATTTTGGTAGAGATGGGCGCTCACTATGTTGACCGGGCTGGTCTTGAACTCCTGACCCCAAGTTATCCTCCTGCCTTGGCCCCCCAAAGTGCTGGGAATACAGGCACACGTCACCACACTCAGCTATTTATTTTATTTTTGCAGAATTGGGGTCTTGCTATGTTGCCTGAGTGGGTCTGCAACTCCTGGGTTCCAGCAATACACTTCAGCCTCCCAAAATGCTGGGATTATAGGCATGAGCCATCTTGCCTGGAAAAGTTTTCTGTTCACATCCCCAAACCTCCAAAGATGTCTAAACTCTTCACCCCTCTGTTGACAGCACTTGTCTCTGTCTGAGACTGCTGGTGAGAAAACATCCACAGGTCACAGGACAACGGGGCAGAGGGGGCCCCATTCAAGGATAGCTCAGTGTTGAGTAGCTTACATGCTGCCGCTCCATTAGGGACTTCTTCTATCCCTGGGGCCCTCCCAGGCTCTTCATTGCTTTCCCTTCTCCTCTTAGTCTCTCCTCTTCCTTGCAACTACCTGCTCCTCCAGCTCTTCTATTTCCTGTCTTTGGAATCAAAAAAGCCACTCGACCAACAGGCATCTGGAATTTTCTGTCTCAAATATATGTCTTTTTTGAGTGTTTATTTCCTCTTCTGTGTGTGGTGTGGGAGGGAAAGATGCCTTCTGGGATACATGTAAGAAACACAACAAAAAGGAAATATTCCTAAAAATACACAGATTAATACTTTAAGATTTAACCCTGGCTCAGGTCCTAGAACCTGATCTTGTTATGACGGCTGTTTTCCATGTTGTCCGCTGTAATCTAGACAGGGTTAATGTCCTCCTCAGCTTGATTAAACCTTATCCAGACCGTCCTGACTCTAGGCTTTTTTCCTCTCACCCAGACCTTACAGAACCCAGGTGGCCCAACCACAGAGGCCCCTTCCCTCCCTTTTTATAGAGCATTTACTTTAGAAAACGTGCAATTGTACCTTCTTTTTCTGCCCCTTTGAGATGTAAATCTTTTATAAAGTCTTCTGCCAGTTTTATAATCCAGCAATATCTTTCTCAAGGAACTGGGAACCATTGATTTGAAATAAGATCATCCAGGAAGATAAAGTCCCATCTCCCAGTCTCTGTGGGAGGAAAGGATCCTAGCTTGGGTGGGAGTCTTGCTCTAAGCTGTAAAACTCACTCCTGTTACAAAGACAGGAGAAAGTTTGCTCTTTGATTTTTTTAATTTTTTTTTTTTTATTCAAAGAGCAAACACAGACGGCCTGTGTTTTCCCCTTTACTCTCATATTTAAAAATCCTCACAACGTTTCTTTTAGCTGAGTCGAGCTCAGTCTAAGTTCTGGCCCTTCTCTCCTATTGCACAAGTCATGCATTAAACAAGTCTGTTTAATTTTGCCTAGTGCAATTTCTGCTTTGTGGATTGTAAGTAACTGATTGGCTCTGGCCTCTGAGAATAGGAGCATGTTCAGGAGGATGTGTAGGCACAGCCATGTGGTGGCATGGTGGGAGACTAGCGCTGGGGGTGGTAGAAACCAACAAAGCTCCAGAGATAAAGAAAGAGGAAACAGAAAACGTGGAATATTCTGTCTGGTTTGTTATTACAGAGACCATGTGAGCCAATTCTGCTGTCACTAGCACTGCGGCGATGAAAAATGACCTCTGAGTGACCACTCTGGCCTTGAGTCATGTGGGGTTAATTAGTTCTTTCATAACACAATCCTTTTTGTGTTTCCACCCCAAATTTTGTGTTCTCTGTGACTCACACTTAATACATATCATAAATTAAGTGCAAAACAAATAAACCCATCTCAACAGAGTGCTATGATCCTGCCGGAATGAAGTGCATTAAATGTGGTTTTGTGAAAGAAAAAAAGTTTACCAAAACGTGGTGTTTTTTGATAAATTGAGTTTGGGTCTCATATTTTTAGGAGCGCACACAGGGAGGCGGACTAGTGATGTGGTTTGAAATGTGGCCTCTAAAGCCAAATTGCCTGAGTTTGAATTTTATGTCTTCCAATTACTATTTTTATAAACCTTAACTCCTTCATGTCCGTCTCTCACCTTTAAAAAGGAATAATAAAAATAGTAACCTCATAGGGGTGCTGTGAGGATTAAATGGACTCAATACATGCAAAGCCAGCTCATGTGAAGGGCCACTTGAGTGTTAGCTCTTATCGTGATGTGTGCAAACTGAATAAAGAGAATGGCTATGTGATGAATTAATTCCATTTGTAACAGAATCTGAGCATTATCATGCTAATGTTGGCACTAAATGGATGGTTTTATGATCTTGAGCCCAGAGTGGAATGTGGTAGGCGAACACTCCAGACTACAGATTTTCTGCTAAAACCAGTGCTTCACGCAGCGGCCAGGAGGGGACCAGTCTAAATGACAAGAATAGGCATTTGGCTATCAATCAGAAAAGTTAATAACATAGGGCAAAAGCTGCCAGGGAAGCTGGGCTAAAGGCTGAGGCAGGAGAATCTCTTGAACTCGGGAGGCAGAGGTTGCAATGAGTTGAGATCATGCCATTGCACTCCAGCCTGGGCAACAACAGTGAAACTCCATCTCAAAAAAAAAAAAAAAAAAAATTTGGTTATCTTGACATTTACAGAGGATAACTTTAGTGTAGATCTCAGCCCTGAGAGGAAATTGTTCTGTGTGCTTTTCTGCACTGTGTAGTAGAAGTGATCAATCAATGCTTCTCCTCCTTTTGCTTGAAGTAGAAAAGTCTAGCAGGTAAGACCTGACACAGAAGGACAACCTACAAGGGATAGGCAACACAGATCATCAAGACACCTGGTATAAGGGAGGGTCATGAATTCCAGACACTTCCTAGCACAAATGAGTCTACTGAAGGAGTTATAGATGTGGACTCTGAAGGCAGAACACCTGCATTTGAATTCCAGCTCCACCACATACTAGCAGTGTGGCATTGCAAGTTACTACACCTCGTTTCTTGCCTGTGAAACAGGTATAATAAGAGTGTATACCCATAGCTGTTTATGAAGACTTATTGTTAGAGGTATTCAAACCAGAGCAACTCCATCTTGAGTGAGGGCTAAGAAAATGAGGCTGGGGCTTCCTGGGCTGCATTCCCAGGAAGTTAGGTATTCCTAGCCTCTAGATGTATATGGTTAAGGGAACAGATGGATAACATTACTAAACAGACCCAGACTTGAGAGTCCTGATATCCCGATATCTTTGAGAACAGAAACATTGCTAATTTTGCTTTAAAAATCATAATATCAATCTTGCAAAATATAGGAATTAAGAAAATTAATCCTTTATCATAAATCCTTGTAGCAGAGCACATCTCCCCATGATCTTTTTTAATCCTGTATATAAACAAGTATTTTACCTAGGGTAGATGCGTTCCTCCTCTTACTTCTGGGAATGCCCTACCTGTCTGTGGAGTAGCTGTTCTTTTACCACTTAACTTTCTTAATAAACTTGCTCTTGCTTTGCACTGTGGACTCTTCCTGGATTCCTGTGTGAGATCCAGGAATCCTCTCTTGGCATCTGGATCAGGACCCCTTTCCTGTAACATGATGATTTAACCCAAGTGTTACATTTCAGACAATACCCTACTCAAAGCAAGTGTTCAGTAAATATTTTCATCGTCATCATCATTATTACCACTAGCTGATCTTCCCTTACTATTTCTCAATCTAGATTTCCTCATTGGTAAAATGGGTCATGATAATTTGCAAATACACAAGATCCATTCCTTTGACAATTTTTTGAGTGGATACACTGTGTCGGGCACGGTTTAAGGTTCTGAGAATTCAGGCCTGAGCACTTAGAAAGTCAAACACACGGAGGTTACATTTTGGATGGGGAGTAGGGGCAGACAGAGGCATTCAGAACAGACTGTAAGCAAATAACTAACTAAATAAACAAAATAATAGAAAGTGCATTGCCCACAATAAACGGCGAGTAAATAGTATTCTCTTTAGCCACACATGAGGGAGTGAGATTGAGTAGGGACAGAGAAAGCAAAGAAAGCCTCTCTCAGCCAGGACTCCCCAACTATGTGACGTCAGCCAGGCTGGGACTTCCCTGACGATTTCCTCACTGTATTTTTGGTCCAGGACTTGTGTTTGGCTCCTCTGTGTGGAAAGGTGTGTGGCGGAGGGGGGCGGCGGGGTGGGGAGGTGGAGAGGCCAGCTGCGAGTCGTGAAACTGCTAAGAGAAAGTAGATCAGCGGCTGGAGAATTTCCTGGCTTCTAAAAATACTATTATTGTTTTAAACAGGTGTAGGAGAAGGCCCAGCAGGTCCCAATCTCTCAGTCAGTAACAATGGAATGCGTTTTAATTCTCACTCATCTTGAGAGGCTAGAAATACATTCAGCTTGACGTAAAAAGAAAAATTCTCCAGTCTCTTGGGCTGCAAAAGTAATCGTCCCTGACACTAAAGTGTAGTGGCAGCGGCCATCTGTAGTGGAGATATGGAGTGGCCATCTGTAGTGGAGAACTGAGAGATTTGCATAATTCATTAAAAAATCATTTTCTGCTATCATCTAGAACTGTAAGAATCAATATTTTACAGTTAATCTTTTTGGTTGAAGAAGTTTCTCTGCTGCATTCTACCTCCTGCAGTCAAGAAGAATTACTGCTTATTCCATCCCCACTCTCCAGTCCCTTTCTTGAAGAAACCTTTATTTAAGAACTCCTGGCCGGGAGCAGTGGCTCGAACCTGTAATCCCAGCACTTTGGGAGGCCGAGGCGGGCAGATCACGAAGTCAAAAGATCGAGACCATCCTGGCCAACGTGGTGAAATCTCGTCTGTACCCAAAATACAAAAATTAGCTGGGCGTGGTGGCGGGGGCCCGTAGTCCCAGCTACTCGAGAAGCTGAAGCAGGAGAATCGTTTGAACCCAGGAGGCGGAGGTTTCAGTGAGCCGAGATCGCGCCATTGCACTCCAGCCTGGGAGACAGAGCCAGGCTCGTCAAAAAACAAAAACAAAAAACAAAACAACAACAAAAAAAAGCAAACAAAAACCAAACCAAAACAAAACAAAACACTCAAATACCCAGCTCTAATTTCGAATTCCAGGCATCCGCACATCCCAGGGAGAACGCGCCTTCCAGCCTCCAGCGAAGTGACGCGCGGATCTGGGCCAGAACTCTCCAGAGCTGCGCCGCAGACAGCGAAAACCAGAGGTGGTTACAGTTAAGTTTAGGGACTGCAGGAGCGAATTCCCGAAGGCTTGCAGGAGCCGCCCGGCTCTGCCACCAGCCTTTCTCTCTGGGCCTAGCGGGACTCTCCCAGGCACGCCCCTCCCTGCCCGCGGGCGCACTTTCCCCGCCTGCATCTGAGGCGTGGCGCAGCTGGGAGCAAAGCACAGGTGGGCTGGGCGCGGTTTGGAGTTCGGGCGTGGCAGAGTGGCGGCGGGGTCTGCGGAAGAGTTGTCTTGGGGGCAGCGCCAGCCACCAGAGCCCGAGTCAGCGTGGCCAGGACTCTGCAGGGGCGGGTAGCGACCCTTAGAGACGCAACCTGGTGCAGCGGACTCGGCTGCATGGGGCATGGGCCGGGGCCGGACACAGGAGCAGCGGGGATGCTGGGTGCGCTCCGAGGGTGTGGCCCCCGGGCTGTGCGGGGCTCAGAGCTGCTTGCTGGGCGCGGTGCCCTACAAAGGTAAGGCAGGAGTGGGCGTCTTTCTCGCGGGACGCTGGGTCGGAGGGAGCTTGAACTTGAAGTTGTTGGGGAGAGCCAGAAAGGACGCCGGTGCCACAAGGAGCGCCTGCCTTGGGGCGTGGAGCCGCTCCTCCCCTCACTGGGCAGACCCGGCTAGCAACCAGGTAGGAGAGTGGGGGCAAATGTGGCCATTCTGAGATCTTCAGATACCCAACCTGGAACCACCTGCAGCATTGGAATCAGGCCAGGTGCTGTCGGGAAGTGAGAGGCGGAATGGCTGAGGCATAATGTTTATTGTCCTCCACTCCAAACTGAGGCACATCGTGGCACCCAAGATCCAGGAAGTGGGGCCCGGTTATGTGTATCTCGTTTGCCCAAAGCATAGGGTCGCATCCCACCTCCCATCCCGACTCGACTCTCAATTTGTCAAACTGGGACTGGGGTGCCCAGGCGGAGAGCCTGGCTTTCTGAGCGTCTTCCCTCCAACCAAGGAGGAACCCGTGCTCACAACGCAGCTAACCGCAAACCCCAGCTTGGCAGAAATCTGCGACTCCTCCTAAGTGCCAGATTCGGTCCGGTGTGATTTGGAGTTGGCAGGTAGGGACTGTGGAGCTCAGAGACGCTGGTGTCTGGGAGCGTTGGGTATGAGTCTCTGGAACCTGCCTGGGCTTCCCGAGAGTCCTGTCGTCTCCACATGGGAGTTCATGGCCTCTTGGATAGGAGGGAATTTAATGGGCAAGGTAGGCACCTAGAATAGTTTCTGGAGCGTTTACTATGAGACCAGCTGGCATAATGACTATTGCCATTTTTATGATGTGCAAGTGGGGTCGGGGTCCTTGCCTAGTGCAGACTAGGCAAGGAGCGTGGGACAGACAGTCTCCGAGTTACTCAGGAACAGCTGGCACCAGAAGCCTTTCCCACCTGGCACAGAAGTGGTGGCCACAGGGCAGGCAAGGAGAGAGACCTCAGCTTGACCAGAAAGGTGGCAGAGCCTACAGCAACTGCTGAGGTCCTAGGAGGAAAAAGCTAGAATGTCTTTTTCTTGCCGCCGGGTGGGTTATACTCACTTGGGTTGGCTTCTTGCTGCTGGGCTTCAGGTTAGATTCCAGTGGCTTGGGCCTGATAGTCAGTAAAAGTCAAATCCTCCTCAATGGGAATCATCTGCTCTTTCCTTCCACCCTCCTTCCTGAGACTCTTAAAGCTTGGATGGAAACACATTGGTAGAAACTTGCTGCCAACTGATGTTAAACAGCTGCATTTGCATTTCAGAATTTATTAAACACAGCCCAGAATCCTGGGAAAATCTACCTTTCTTGAGACTACAGGCTCCTGGATAGCTCAACAGACTCAGTTCTTTACAAATATTGCTCTCCATGATTTTAAAAATGGTGCAGGTTCCCGCCCCCCACCCACCTCCAAACACTCCAGGAAATACCATATCCTGTCCTCACAAATACTTCTGGTGGTAAGCAGGGCTGTGATCATGGTGGTAGGGGGCACCTTTATCTGGTTTCATTTGAATACATGTATTCATGTATTCATTCATTTGTATACATGCCTAGAGTGAACACACATGTCTCTGACCTTAGTTGGTTTTCTTTTCTTTGAAATTAAGTGTTTAAAGCCATTCTTGTCTTGGTAAAATATTTTCTTCATAATTACCCTAAATCTACCTCCTACTCCCAATGAAAATGTATATTCTTATTCAAAAAGACGGTATAGAAAAAATTATACACATTTCAGAGAGTGGATTTCAAGTCAGTCAGGAGTCCAGATAAGAGGAAGTCACTGCAGAGTCAGAACAAATATGCAAAGTGCAATTTTCACATGGGAACAGAGTAAGGAAGTGCACTTGAGTGGAAGTATTGCTGACTTCTCTCAGCTCATGGGACTATATGTAATTTATAATCAAACACAGTGATCCAGAAAGGCATGCAATGAAAAATGCAATTGTTCTTTTCCATTGTTCCTATTTCTAGCCTTGCTCCTAAAGGGGAGATTATTTAAACTCTTCATTTTAAAAAAGTATTTTTATCTTTACCTCCTTATAGTACTCTTTATTCATGTGGCCAATACTTGACTGGCCTGTGACCATTCTCTCCTCTTCTTATCTATAGAATCCAGGTTTTGTTTGTGTTATAATGTGCTCAGCTTTAAAACAAAAAAAAACTACATTTCCCAGCGACCTTTATGTGGTCATGTGATAGTGATCTGCCCAATAAGATACAAGTGAAAGTTCCAGAGAGCAGGGCTTCTATGGAAGCCCAGCGTCCTGGATGGAATCCAAGATGGTGCGACAGGAAATGCTGGCGCTGCTGGAATGGCCACCTCTCAATGTCACAGCTTATGAGAAGGCCTCAACTTCCAGCTGGGTTCTCACTGGTTCTAGTGCAGACTTGTGTGAACAGTTGAGGCAACTACTAAGTTCTTGGTCTCTCAGCTTTTTTCGTTAACAAAAAGTTTCCTTAGTTGGGTGTCGTGGCACATGCCTGTTGCCCCACCTACTCAGGAGGCTGACGTGGGAGGATCACTGGAGCCCAGAAGTTCGAGGCTGCAATGATCCAAGATCATGCCACTGCACTCCAGCCTGGGTGACAGAGCGAGCCCCTGCCCCTTAAAGAAAAGAAAGAAAAGTTTCCTTCCCAGAGCATGTTCCCTCTGTTCCCTGTGGGTCACATGGGGATCCTGGAATTAATTTCTGTGACCAAGCTGGGCTGGCCTTTACCCAGAGCCTTAGTCTGCTTGGACTTTAATGGATCCCAGCTCGGTGGCCCCAGGGTTAAGAGGTCTCAGTGGACAGAGACTGGATTGGCAGGCAGATTTACTCAAGGATGGGGAGGGAGGGATCGCAAGAGTTTGAAGTGGAAATGTGTGGGCTGGCTGTCCTGGATGGTCACAAAAAGCGAACTCTGAATAAGAGAAGAGGAGGGAGACAGCCACTCAAATACATTTTAAACACATGTGAATCATGATTCATGCAAATGTTGCTCCTGTGTAACATGCTTCCCTTCTATGGGGCTAACCAACCATAGAGACTTATTTTCTGGCTGATCACAGAAAAATGTGATGTTTCTAATGAAGTATACTTGGAATCTCTCTACCTCATTTGTAAGCTGCATGTTGACCTAACTCAGCTTCCAAGGAACCCATTCATAATACTTTCTTCGTGGTTTTCCTTCCTTCCTTCCCTTTCACGTTGAACGATAAAAGGCAAAAGAAGTCAGAGTACTCAAAGATTTTTGTCACTATGAACCCATCTACCTGTGATCTGTCAAAGCATCAGTGAAGAGACCTCTTTTCCTCTGAAAGACACCAGGAATTTATGAGAAACTAAAATTCACAATCTAGAGTTGTTATTTATATTAAATGGCTGCAGAGAATAAATGCTAGCTATGTTCTTGTGCTTTTTTTTCTCTTTTGAAAAATAAAAGTTGTATCTCTGAGATTAATGTCAACTTTAAGCTTTTTAGGGCAAACAAGCAAGTTTATTTTTCAATAGGAGGCCAAAAGTTCACATCATAAGAGACACAATCTTCCTGAGTCCACATCATAAGAGGTAAAATCTCTTTTGAGCTGAGCTATAATACAGATTCTACGCTGCATTGTGCAAAGGAACTGGCACAATCATGGCACCACGGAAAAATTTCTGTTTTTCAGAGATATCAGAAAGGTGTGAAGAGCTGCCTTGAACTGTGTGTTGAGGAATTGGAGCCCCTGTCCAGATGATTCATTGCACCCACAGTGGTTGCTTGGAGTTGTCTGTGGACCAGTCAGAATGAAATCTTGAAGGCTTTATTCTACAGACAACCACATTGTCACTGTGTTGTCAGTAACTTTAGGATAGACAATGCCATCCAGCTAGGAAAAGAGAGCCTGGATAAAACCAAGTCCAGCTTGCAGGGAAGAGGTGCCCTTGGCCTTCATGAAGATCAGGAACATTCTCAGCTCAGTGAGCTGTGGTTGGAGATAATGTTGTTGTAAGGACAACTATCCAAGGCAGTCAGACATGAAGATGTGGTGGTCAATGCCCCCAGAACAATCACCAGCATTTCATCATTAATTCATTCATCCTGAGGAAATTGTCCTGTGGTCAGCCAGTGGTAGGAGGCATGAAGAGGGTAAGAGTCTGCTCAGTATTGGAGAGATGCATATTCAAAATAAGAAAAGAAATTAAGTTTCTAATTTCAGGGAGGCTTTGTCTTAATACTGAAGACCAAATTATGTGCATGTACACGTACACACTCTATCTTGTGGACTTAAAGGAAGAGAGGGCCGTAATTGTATCAACAAAAAGAGAGGACTTTTACATGCCAAACAGAGCGTGTGTTATCAGTGCAGGAGAGAAAAAAAATGTCATTTTCCTTCATAGAAACGAGAATACTAGCAGAATGGTAGAATGCATGCAGAGAGTGTAAGGGAAAGGTATTTTTACATCCCATTTTTTTATTTTTTAAAAAAGATGACAATAACCCATACTCATTTTATTTGTCGAGATGCAGTGTTAGCAAGTTAAGACCTGGGAAAATCTCACTTAATAGAGCAGGGCAGCAGTGGCATATTCATATAAAATTGTTGGGAAGAAAATTATTCAGCAGAGGTATATCGTGTCTTAAACAAACAAACAACAAAAAAAAAACAAAAACAAAAACAAGCAGTATTTTTCAATATATTGAGCCATTGGACATCCAAGGGCAAAAAAAAAAAAAAAAAAAAAAAAGAATGTTGACCTAAATGTCACACCTTATACAAAGATTAACTCAGAATGTATCATTGGATAAAGCGATATAATTTTAAGAGGAAATGCAGAAAATCTTTGATCTTTGGGACTAAGACTTGGTGAACATTTATTAAACATGACACTGAAGCATGATTCATTGAAGAAAAAAAGATACACTGGATTCTGTTAAATGTAAAAATGTTTGCTCTATGTAAGGGCTCGTTAAGAAGATGAAAAGACAAATGATACACTGGGATAAGATGTTGGCAAACCACGTATCTGATAGAAAAGTCAATGGTAAAAAGCCAATGTAAGTAGAAAATGGGCAAAATATAAGAAAATACATTTTATTGAAGAATATGGATGACAAATAAGCACATGAAAATATGTTCAACATCATTAGCCATTAGTGAAATGCAAATTAAGACCAATATAAGATGAAAAATAACACACCTATTAGAATAACGAAAACATAAAATACCAAATGCTTGGTGAGAATGTTGGAAGCTGGATCTCTTGTACATTGTTGGTGGAAATGTACAATGCTATGACCACTCTGGAAAACAGTTAGACAATTTCATAAACATTTCAATGCACTTACCATGCAAACCAGCACTTGCACCCCTGGGTGTTTGTCACAGAGATAATTTATATCCACACCAAAAAAAAAAAAACTATCATGAGTGTTCATAGCAGCTTTATTTATCATAGCCAAAAACTGAAAGCAACTCCTTCAATAGGCGAATGGTTAAATCTCATGTAATACGACTCGGCAATGAAAAGAAATGGACTGCTGACAGACATAGAAACTCAAATGTATCTCAAGGGCATTATGCTGAGTGGAACAAAAAAGCCACTCTCAAAATGCCATACATGATTCCATGTATATACAATTTATTGAAATGATAAACTTATGGGGCTGGGAAACAGAGACTACACGTGATAAAATGGCATAGCACTATGCACACACATTGGGCCAATGCCAGTTTCCTGATGTTGATACTGTACCATAGCTTCGTAAGATGTAACCGCCATGGGGGAGCTCGGTGAAGGCACACAGAGACCTCTCTATTATTTTTTCAACTTCCTGCAGATCTATAGTTATCTCAAAATAAAAAGATAAAAGGAGTAAGCACCTTGCCACCCACACCTAATTAACTGCTGTGGCCCTGCTGTGGCCCTGCATGACTGGCTGTGCCTTCTCAGAGTTCTTGCTCCCTTGCTGATCCCCACTCTTGGTCTGCTCTTCTGTCACTGGTGGTTTGTCCTAAGGTGTCTAATTAATTTCTGATTGGATCTGCTGTCTCCACCAGCCTAAGGGCTTTCTGTGGCCGGGGGCTATGTCCTCTTCATTTTCACATTGATAGTGTTTAGTTCAGGCCTGATACAGCAAGCACTCTGTTACGTATAGGGAATGAAGGACTGGGTTTTTAGCCATCAATAACCCCAGTAAATCTGTTGAAAATTGATCCCTTGACTGGGGAGATCATAGCGTGGATGCTTGAGGTTAATGTGATGATTTGTGTGTGTGTGTGTGTGTGTGTTTATCTCCTGAGTTTCTCTTCATTGAATTTATTCCACAGAGTTTTCTCATTGGAGGTCAGAAGCGATGATGAAGACCTGACTAAACTAAATTTCATAACTGGCTGTTGTGTGGGTGCAAAGAAAGTGGCAGATGGGGGTTAGGATTCCAGCAGTTCCTTGGCCAAAAGGGAATAACCATCTCTAAAATGTTAAAGGAGGTAGCACAGAATATTGGTAGAAGTGTGAACCCCAGAGCTAGCCTGCTGGCTGCAAATCCCAACTCCATCACATGCTCTGTGACATGGGACCAGCTACTTAAATTCTCTGTGCCTTTATAATCCTTTGAGAGCAGGACGATTTCTTCCATTCATTGTTGTTGTTTTGACAGCTCTGTATGGAATACTCTCTGTTGGAACATTTACACCATTTCTTGGGAAATTAATTTAGGCATTGGGCTTAAGTTTTTATTTGTACTAGAGGTTAAATCAAGGGCTTGCTGAACAAATAAACAATATTTAAATGGGTGAATGTTCAAGGCAGTTGAGGTCTATGGCAGGCTGAATAATAGTCCCCTGAAAATGTCCATGTTCTAAACACTGGAACCTGTGAACACGTTTGCTGACATAGTATCCTGGGCTTTGCAATGTGATTAAATTAAAGATCTTGAGATGGGGAATTATCTTGGAAGGGTACTTATAAGTGAAAGAGAGGTTGTATAGTTAGCATCAGAGAAGGAAATGTGATTACTGATGCAGAAGCTGAAGTGATGAGCTTGATGGTGTTGAAGATGGAAGGAGGCCATGAGCCAAGAAACACAGGTGGCCCTAGAAGCTGAGAAAGTCAAGGGATTGAATTATCTCCAAGGGCTGCCAGAGTAATACAGCCCTGCTGATATCTTGGTTTCAGGGCTTTTGACCTCCAGCACTGTACAATAATAAATTGGTGTTGCTTTATGCTACTACATTTATGATAGTTTTCTTCCTATGCAGCAGCATAGGAAACCAAGTTAGAGGTCATACTGTTACATTCTTAACATACACTTATTCACAACCTTACAGCTAGTAAGGCCATTACAAATAAGCTTAATTGTTCTAAACTGTCCTTCATGAGTAAGAAAAATGCTCTCAACTCCAGAAACACCCAGGTCCTCACTCTCAGGTTGGTGACCAGCAGCCGTATGATTGGTAGTTAGCTCTGCAGGGACATGTGGAATTTTAATGGAAAGGGTCAATTTTAAGACTGGATATTGTAGCAGGGTTCACACTGCACTGCCTGTGTACTTGGAGGGAGAGGTTGTGCCCATCCTGAATATGACACTTTTCCAGGATGATTCATATGTTCCAGGTAAAGATTTGCACAAGGAAGTTTTGTGCACTCAAGCCCTTTGTGTCATGGCATTTCTGGCAGGATTCCTGGTGCCGTGCATAGCAGAAGGCCATGAATTTTTCCTTGAAGCTCTCTGGGGCTTTCTGGAAGCCAGCTTTCTTGGCATTGCCAGGGCAGGATATCTTCTCTGGGAGCTTCTTTCTGTCTGGTGCACATTATGGGATCTTGCTCTCTTTTGGAAGCTCTGAACTTAATTCTTCGTATGGCTCATAATGAGGGCAATGTCAAGAAGCCTTTTATAGCTGGGCCCCTGAAAAGGCGATCTCATGCTCCTGGATATGTCTCATACAGCAGGGTGGTGAAAGCGACATGGACAACAGTGTGTCACCTACTGATGGGAAAAAGACTGATGCTAGTATACTGGCATTGGAGATTAAACGGAGGAATGATGGCTTGTCACTGCGTAAGCCATTTCTCCATACACAGCCCTGTGGCTTCATAAAATGTTCCTAAATTCTGATATCACATTTTGTGGCAAGCTGGTTCGAGGACAAAAATGAGGACCTGCCAGCTGATGTTTATGACTTTCCATAAAAGCTTTCAGACAAAATTTGTCTTACATTTTGCTTGTGGCATGGTGGGACAGGAGTATAAACCTCCCAGAACTCCCTGAGGAATTTACTGTAATTGTGAAGAGGGAGGATGCTGCCTGAAATTTCTTGTGTAAATCAATGTTTGGGAGGTATATTTTAGGGTTAATAAGCCCATTGATAATTAAAGAAAACATATTTAAGATTTGCATTTCCTTAATTTCCTTTTCTGTGTGTGAAACTCATGGATAATTTAAATATTTACTTAAAAGATACAGTTTGAATGTTTTATTCCCAAACCTGGTTGTCAGTATGTCTGCTTCAAATGTTTTTATCTTGCATGTGTATACATATATATATACACATATATATGTATATATATATGTGTATATATATGTATATATATATGTGTGTATATATATATATATTTAAGACAGAGTCTCACTCTGTCACCCAGGCTGGAGTGCAGTGGCATGATCTCAGCTCATTGCAGCCTCTACCTCCTGGGTTCCAGCCATTCTCCTTCTCAGCCTCCCCAGTAGCTGGGATTACAGGCATGAGCCACCATGCCCAGCTAATTTTTGTATTTTTAGTAGATATGGGGTTTCACTATGTTGGCCAGGCTGGTCTCGAACTCCTGACCTCAGGTGATCCTCCCATCTTGGCTTCCCAAAGTGTTGGGATTACAGGTGTGAGCCACTGTGCCTGGAGAGAATATTCTTATGGAGTTTTGCTGAATGTCCTTCTGCACTAAAGTCTCACAGGTGTGCTTATTGACACTGGGGTATCATTGCTCTTAATCCCCTTCGGTACAGAAAGCTAAGAGATATACATGTTATACTAATTATTGTATACACATATACATCTATCTTTCTATCTTCTATCTATCTATCTGTCTGTCTGTCTATCTATCTATCTTCTATCTATTAAAAACATGATTTGCATTGGCACCCCTGATTTGGATATATCACCAAGGTTCATTCTAGGTTTCCCCTTTCCCTTATTTGACATTTCTTCCTCTGACAGTGAGAAAACTTGCTCTCATGTTCCTTGTATATTTACTTATTGGCTTAATCCTAGTGTCTGTTTCAGAATTGCTAACTGTATTTTGCTTTACTAGACTGAGTCAAAATGTAGTTTCTTTTTTTTGTTTGTTTTTTTTTTTTTTTGAGACGGAGTCTCGCTCTGTCGCCCAGGCTGGAGTACAGTGGCGCGATCTCTGCTCACTGCAAGCTCCGCCTCCCGGGTTCACGCCATTCTCCTGCCTCAGCCTCCTGAGTAGCTGGGACTACAGGCGGCCGCCACCACGCCTGGCTAATTTTTTTGTATTTTTAGTAGAGAAGGGGTTTCACCGTGTTAGCCAGGATGGTCTCGATCTCCTGACCTCGTGATCCACCCGCCTCGGCCTCCCAAAGTGCTGCGATTACAGGCGTGAGCCACCGCGCCCGGCAAAATGTAGTTTCTAAAGTTACTTAGGCTAGTTCTTTTCCTTATCACTTCTTTTCGTGTGGTTATGTTACTCATTTGTAATACAGTTAGGCTCATTGTTACTGTTTATATTCCATTTTGCTTTCCCTCCCATCCTGGTTTTAAAAACCATTTATTCGTTTTTAGTATGTAGAAACATAACTGTGGTTCTGAGTTAAAATTATAGAAAAACTCTACTCAGGGAGGAGTGCCTGCCTCCCCATCCCTGTCCCACCGTTTCCACTTCGTTCCACATCACCTTCGTTCTCTTCAGTTTCTGTTTTATCGTTCCTGTAATTGTTTTGCAGCAATAAACAAATAGCTGTACATTTTCTCAGATCTTCTGTCTTATATGAAGGATAGCATAGTGTTTTCTCTCTCTTTGTACAGTTAACAGTATATCCTGGAAATTACTCCAATTTAGTTCATAGCATTCTTCGGTATTATTTTGAATAGCTGCGTCGTACCTCATGTGTAGGTGTAACATAATTTAGTCTTCTCTGTATGAACATTTTTTATTGTTTCTGATATTTTGCAATTACAAGCAATGGTGCAGTGAATAAACTGCACCTTTTAAAAATATACTTTTGGAGGTGTATTTTCAGGGTGGATTTCTAAAAGTAAGATTGTTGGGCCAAAAGGTAAGAGAATATGAAGTTTTGCCAAGTATTGCCAAATTTCCTTCCAGAAGGATTGTACCAATCTGCATATCTCAGTGTTTTCTTAATAGTCATCTAATTATGAGTAAATTTGAACTCATTTTTATGTCTGAGAGCCATTTTTGTATCTTTTCTTGTGAAATTTCTGCTTTCATGTTACATTGCTAATTCGGTCTGAATTTGGGAAGTAACAACAGCTTTAGCCAAAACTGAATTTATTTTTCAGTGAGTTATATTTAGATACATTAAATAAGTGCTTTGGAATGGGTGTCGTACTAGGGGCAGGGCAATGCTGAATTGGAATCAAATTGAGCTTGGTATGTGGAAAATGTGAGATCCTGTGAAAATTCATTCCTGATTTCTAGTAACAGCCCTTTCTCCCATCACAGAAGGAGCCTCAGATCTCACAGGGCAGTGAGAGTTAGAAACCATTGAGCCAGAGATTCTGTGACCATGTGGTCTACTGTTTAAGGTTTTGAGGAAGTGATGCAGACAGGGTGTGACCTCACAAAAGGAAGAGATCAGTGTAGCCCAGGGGGAACCATAGGAACCTTCCTAAAGGAGGAGGCTTGAAGGGAGGAGTCAGGGTAGGTTTGAAAAATGCAACCTGGTGAAAGTCTAATGGTATTCATGGGACATTGGTAAAATGTGGTTGGAAGTTCTACACCCCTAGAATTTTTAACTCTGTCCATATGACAGAGGTGTGAAAACTGCTAAGTGTTGTTTACTCACCCATCTTATTCAATTCCTCACAATAGTTTTCAGAAATATTAATGATTATGATCCCCATTTTCCAGATAAGATAACTGAGGCTCAGTTTTTTTTTCATAAGGGAATAAAATTAAACAAGCTAAATTTGAACCCAGGTCTTTTTATTCTTGGATCTGAATTCTCACTGCTATGCTGTGCTCATGGATGCACCTATCACAAGGCAGTTAATCTCAAATGCCCAACAGCAGGTGAATGGATACACACGTATTCCTATATTCATGTAAGGAAATGTTAATCAGCAGGGAAAATTAATTCATGCTGCATGTTTCAACATGGACAAATCTTAATGTTTGTGGTAGGAACATGGGTGTCATATTATTTTCTATATACTACATTATTATAAATTTCAAGTAATGGCAGTCAAGTGGTCTTGCTAGCACATTGTCTGTAAATTCCAAAACAAAGGGATTTTTTTTGAAGTGGTTGGTGACAGACAGATAGGTACATTAACATGTGTCTGGGCTCAGCTTGGCATATAATGCATATTAAATATTCAGTTATTTGGACTGAATTATGCCCCCAGGGGACCTCACGAGCTGGCCAGGGCTTTCCTGGAGGCCAGAGAGTGTGGGTCTGCTGTTGGTGCTTGTTTGTTATTGAATTAGGGTGAAAAGGTTGTATCTCCTTGGGCTCCACATTCTCAGATCAAAGAACCAGAAGCCAAGCTAAATACCCAGAGAGCATCAAACAAAAATCCAGCAAGAACACCAGTATTAAGGCTGAGAATTAGAGGCCATTCATTTATTCATTCATTCATTCACTCACTCAGCAAGTACTTCCTGAGTGCCGACAGTGTGCCAGGAATTCTACTAGGCACTGGGGATCCAACAGGAAGCAGTAGAAATGTGGTCCCTCCCCTGGTGGAACATAGACTCTTTCAAGGGAAATATACCAAAAGAGAGAAGCACACCCATACAGACCAGAGTTGGAAACATTAATTAAACCATTGACAAATTATTGACAAAATTATATTATTTTAAACCATTGACAAATTATAAGTAAATTATATTAAACCATTGACAAATTATTGTCAAATTATACAAAACCATGACAATTTATTTGTTATGGGTTTTTTATTATATTGCAATTTAAACCATTGACAAACTGTATTATATATGAATTATATTAAACCATTGTCAAATTATACCAAACCATGACTCTTGGAAACATTAATTAAACCATTGACAAATAAATACATATATTAAGTAACAGCACAAATTACTGTGGTTCATTTATTTATTGAATGTTTATTTATACCTACTATGTGCTAGCTGCTGTCCTAAACACTGAGGTTGTAGTACAGATACCGGGACTGCTTCTCGCTGGCTAAATTTGAGATAGAAGCTTATCCCTGGACAGATTCCTGTGACACAGAGAATGGAATATTCTGGTCCTATGTCCATCCCTAGAGCAACTGGGCTCCACCCAGGCGACATGGGCTTACTCAAGTCAGGGTGGCTTCCCAGTAAGAAAATAGGAGACATTTCCACAAACAGGAGATAACTGGATATTAGGTGATGAGACTCTACTGACATTATCTGCAAACTTTTCTTCATTTCCTGAAGTTCATTCACCACAGCCTTTCCTTCTGCCTCAGTTCTTCTGGCCACACATTCTGAGCCAGAACTCCTCACTTTATGCGTGCTTGCTGTGGTTGGCTGACAGCTGGGTGGTTTCCAGGGATGGCATGTCACGCAGCCTGGGCTCACAGGAGGAATACAAGGCTCCCTCCACTGGGATGTTGAGTGGTTTCTTTTAATATAATGGTTAATCAGAAGTACATCTGTGCCCAGGTACATCTGTGAGGCAGACAGAACCATCTACAATGCACTAAGATGAGGCTGAAGGCAATGCACTGCTTTTAATGCTCCTGGCCTGCCAATCAAGCTGCATCTGATTGATGAGGATGCCTGCTGCAACCCCTGCTGGTCTCTTTACAAATTCAAGCTTATCAATTCATGAGTCTCCTGAAAGATTGACGAGCTCCGTGATCCAGGCAAAACATTATTTTCTGCCTAAATCTGCATTAGTTTTTGATTCTTGCCAGAACACATTACCACATAGTGCCTTGAAACAGCACGAATTTATTATCTCACATTTTTTTTTAATAAGTTGAAAATCCACTGTGAATTCCACCAGGCTAAAATCAAGGTGTCTGCAGGGCTGTGTTTCTTCCTGGCAGCTCTAGGGGATAATTGGTTTCCTTGCCCATTCAGGTTCTTTCTTGTGCTTGTAGGCTGAGGTTCCTGTTTCCCTCTTGGCTGTTAACTGAGGGCCACCCCCAGGTTCTACTAATAGAAGATGTCCTCACTCCTTGCCTCATAGTTCCCTTTCTCCTTCTCATCAGCCAAAGACAGCGAGTAGAGTCCCTCTCATGCTTCAGGTCTCTTCCGCCTCTTCTTCTGGCCTCACCTCTCCCTTTCTGACTCTTTTGCCTTCCTCTTCCACTTTTAATTGATAATTAATAATTTTAATTAATAATCACATTTTAATAATGTGATTATTATGAGTTCACCAAGAAAATCCAAAATAATCCATTTTAAGGCCCCCAATCTTGATTCCATCTGCAAATTTCCTTCTGTCATGCAGTGTAACATGTTCACAGGTTCCAGTTTCAGGTCACGAACATCTTTGGGGACAATGCCTACCACGAAAGTGAATCCAAATGTTGAGATATTGTGTTGGGGTAGAAATTTGAGGTCATTGAAGTCACCCTCTGACTTGACATCCTGATCTCTCTCCTTTGTATTGGGAGCCTGCTGCTAACAGAGCAAGATGTATTTCTGCCCCTTCTCCTATTGGTGATGGAATGATCTCCAGGGCTCCAGAAGGCACCCTGGCCTGGGGAGGTCGGAAACATAACTCCTCTTTGAGTTCCAGCCCCGACATGGGTGTGAGCAAGGGGGCAGCGCACTGCTGCTTGGGACTATGTGGGTTGGAATTGCAGCACCAGCACGCTCTAGCTCTGCAACTGTGGATGAGTCCCCTAACATCTCTCTTCCTCAGTTTCCTCATCTACAGTGTGGGGAGATTCAAGGGTTTACTTTGTTTAAGGTTCAGTTCTAGCCCATGCTGCATATAACGGTGACCCAACTGACATGTCCTGCTGTCAAGTGCATACATTGTAGAGGGAAAGTCAGAATAAGACCATAACTGCCCATCCATCCACAAGCTCACTTCAAATGGTAGAAAGCAATGTGGAGAAGATAAGCCCCAGTAATAGGTGAGAGAGTTATCAGCAGGGTTGAGTGGTGAAAAGGGATAGTCAGAAATTGTAATCTAGGAAGGAAAGTCTTTGTTAGGAGATGAAGCTGAGATCTGAATAATGAGAAGGAGCCTGCCGTGGACAGGTCAGGGGAGAGGATTGCAGGCGGAAGAAGCCACAAAGTGCAAAGGACTTGAGGCAGGAGCATTTCACAAGAGATCTGTGAGAGAAGGGGTATGACGGAGGCTCAAATCATAGAAAAGGGACAAATAAACTCTAGCTAGGGAGGAGGCGATATTTGACCAAGACCTTAAAAGATGGTAAAGTTTCATCCAATGCACACGGTGAAGATGAACATGCTAGTCTTGAAGACAATCTGACCCAAAGCACCAAAGAGGGACAGTGGCAGCTGGAGCCCAGGGCTTTAGGAAGTATGGGCAGGACACAGTATGTCTTGGCAAAGAATTAGCTAAGTAAATCTATAGGTAAAGTGTTGCAACTGGTAGCTTTTCAAGAATGGAGTAATAACTATTCCTGCTGTGAAAAATCACTGTGGTGGTGGATGGGTGAATGAATACAGGAAGACCAGTAGGAGAGCATGCCACCAGTACCCAGAGGGATGCCCAAGGCCTGAATCAGGTCCTTCTTTGCAGTGATTAGGTGGGGTATGGACAGCGAGGACTATTTGTGTCTTCTCTGGGAGGTGTACACACTGGAACCTAGTGACCAACTGAATTTGGAATGCGGGAGAGAGTCAAGGGTGATTCTGAACCCAAGTTGTTACCTTGGTAGATGAGCATATGGTCAATGGACAGAGAAGGAGGCAACAGGAGAAGAGGAAATAGGAAATGGCATGGGGTTGGGCTTGGTGGAGCTTGCTGCCAGAGATGTGTAGAACTAGAAGAGCCTGGGGTTGTGTGTGGTTTGCTGGACCCAGGATGCAAAGGCTGAGTTAATCACACAACTCAGTCGACGGCAGATTATTACAATTAGTCAACCCCACACAACACCAATCCCTTGATTGATTGGTTGATTCATTCATCTATTCATCTTATTTCCATTCTCCATTCTTGTTTTTTCACCCATAGGTAATGCATGTCTTGGTGTATGGGTGTGTGTGTAGGTGTAGGTGTTATTTTCAGGATGTATATTGTTGATTCTTCTGCATATGTTTATAATCTGCATAAATGTTATTGCTTTATAAAATTATATATACATATGGGTCCATATTCCACATTGGGTTTTTTTATACCCATCCATCTTGCTGTGCTACAACCATTGCTTCTAAAGGCTGCTCTCTATGGGGGTCACCCACCAAATTGACTTATAGATTGTCTCCAACTTCCTGGTCCCCAAATAATTCCGTGATGTTTATCTTCTTACGAGGATTACGTTATGGATACCAGTATGAATTTCTATGGTGTATATTCAGAAGCATTTCTTTGACAGTTATGGGTTGGAAGTGCTCTTCATATTCATGTTAGACTTCAGGATTTTCTCTTCTGTGAATCTCCTCTGTCCAGTTTTCCTTGGGGGTTGCTTTCCTTTTTGCATTGATTAGCAAAAATTACTTATATAGTCTAGATTTTAATCCTTTGTGGTTGTAAGTATTTTATACTTGTGGCATGCACTTTAAAATCTATGTTCCCAGAATTTGTTACCTACTTATCCTGCTTTTCATTTTTCAGCTTTGTAGAATCCCTTTTTTCTCTCCCACCCTCCTTTCCATGAATGTTATAAAGCACTTATTCTAGTTGCTAATGTTTCTGAGTGGTAGGAATAGAGCATGTCAGGTATAATATCTTCCCTTATGCATATTTAACTCATTTTTGAGCACTATGATATTGAACAAGAAAATTTAAGCCTGCTGAGGAGATCGTCTGATCTTGCATGGGAGGCAGAGGTGTATTGGTAAATGATTAACAAGTAGCTCTCTGGGGAAAAGCCCACAATTTATAGCATCTGCCAATGTTTGTGGTGTAAATACTTCAGTATGGCTGATTTGAAGCTTCTATCATGTACCACAATTTGATGGGGTCAGGGAAGATCTGCCTCTGGAGCTGATATGTGAGTTGAGGTCTAAAAGACCTAGAAGGAGGTAGTTCAAATGGCAGTCATCACGTCATCCAAGCAAGAGATAGCAGGAAAAGAAGGGGCCAAACAGACGCATAGCAACTGAGTCCACATCCCTTTAAGGTACTTTCCCATTTCCCCTACCCAGCACCTGTTTCCATGTCTCCTTGCCCTGAACTGTGACATTTAGCTAATCTTATCCCAAGGGGATCTGGATGATGTAATTTTTCAGGCTTGATGTATTTCCAGCCCCAACAAAATCAGGGTTCTGTTCCCTAGAAACAGAAGTGGAATTCTATTGAATACACAGGGAGCAGTCTCTGTCACATAAATGTAAAATAAATGTGGTACAAAGAATGAAGACAAAATCATCTTCTTTCAAGACATTTTTGCTGGGAAGTAGATGAGAAAACACACCCTATACCTGGAGAGGGACCCAATATCTAACTCGGATTTTATTTTCTTGTTTTGTAAATGCTGAAATTAACTTGACCCTGTGCAAAGGCAGAAATGAGATTGTGAGTTCCAGAATTTTGAGGTAAAGACAGCCTTATTTCCTGAGGGCCTAAAAGAATTTGTCAGTTTTCCATGCGCATTTCCAGGAAACCATTGAATAGCTACCTCCCCTTTTCACTCACTTTAGAGATTTGTGCTTAAAAAAAAGTAGTTGACTGGGTCTATTAGATTTTTGCAATTTTGCATTTAATTCATTTATACATAGCTGGTTTAATTTGCCTCTTCCACATTTTAAAGTTTTATTTTTGTCTACTAATGAGTTGTGCAGCAAGCAAGTCTAAAGAAATTCAACATGACTGCACTAAAAAGGCTTACAAATTGCATTTTGTGGTATTTTTTATTCTACCTAGAGGGGAATCATTCGGTGACAGTTTCATCTGATTTCTTCTATAAGTGGAGTATACATTTTAGTTCTATAATTCCATTAAAAACAAACTACTCTTGTCATGTTTTAGGTTGATTACAGCTTATTGTCACTTAGAAGACTTCAAAGATCACTTAGAGAAAGGAAGAAGATAATGTATTACATACTATTATAATTTATAATCCAGAATTATGAAATTAGATATTTTAATTATGTAAGATTGCATGCTTTCTGAGCCACATAGTCTAAATCCACAAAGCTCTTTGCAAATCATTATGCACACTTTCTTCTTTGTTCTCTTTATATTTTATTCAGAGCATTATCTGAATTCGTGTCTGCCACTCTGATTATGTACCTTTTGCAGACAGTTGCTGACTGGTTGTTTCTGCATCCCCAGCACAGGACTGGCAGCTTGTTAGAGCTCATTAAATATTTGTCGATTTGAATTAAATTTGAAATACTGTATTAAAAATCTTGCACCAACCTCCAGGGTCCTTAGCAGTGATTTTTGTTCTCACTATGGCAATGTATTTGCATTCCACACTTATTAAATATATTGATACTTTCCCTCCAAATGGAACTCCAAACTTTTATACAGTGCCTGTACTCTGCTGAATTTCACTTAAGGACATTTCTGCCTGCTCTTGGTGTTGAGACTTCAGGATCAATATGAGGAGTTACTTCCTTAGAAGAAAGAAATACTACTGAGTGATTTCACATTGCTTAGGATCTGAACTTTTTAACTTTTAACAAATTTTTCATTGACAAATAATTGTATACATTTATGAATTCCAGTATGATGTTATGATACATGTATACATTGTAGGGTCACTAAATCAGGATAATTAACATATCCATTACCTCACATACTTATTATTTCCATTACCAAAAAGATGAAAGATATCAAGTGTTGGCAAGGATGTGAAGGAAAGGTAACATTTGTGTACTCTTAGTGGTAATGTAACTTAGTACAGCCTTTTTGGAAAACAATATAGAGATTTCTCTAAAACTGAACATAGAACTACCATGTGATCCAGCAATCCCCCTTCTCATTATATAGCCAAAGGGTCTGATTTAATGATCATCTTGTTATCTGAAATTTTGATTGGGCTTAAAGAGGAAAAGGAGTTTCTTTCCCTTTGTAAACTTGATAAAGACTGGGTTGTGAATATGTGGGCCATGGCAGAGTGTGACAAAAATCCAGACCCTATGTTCACTAACTCAAGAACTTCTCTAACACATTGCTAACCTTTCTGACACCCTCTTACAACACTCAATGCTCCAACCCTTTGGTCTGGTGTTCCAGTCACGTGGACTTTCCATGGGTTTCTTGAATTGCAAGATTGTTCTCACCTCAAGACATTTTGTTGTTCTTCTTTTCATTGTCTGAAAGGTTGTTTCCTCATGTCTTTACATGACTGGCTTCTTATCAGTGAGTTCTAAGCCCAAACAATGCCTCTTTCTAAAGAGCCTTTCCTCTCCATACCAAAGAGACCTTACAACACTCTCTTTCTCTCCCCTGTCTCCCAGCTTTTAGCATTTCTCATTCCCTGAAATAATCTAATTTATTTCGCATCCATGATCCCCTGTAGAATGCCAGCTTTATGCAATCAGGGGCTGTGTCTGAATTTTCCAACTTTATTTACCCAGAGCTAAGGACAGTACTCAACATGTAATAGGTGCTTGGTAAGTATTTGTGAAATGGACACAGGTTCAGCTTTTGAATCCAATAATTAACTCTTGTGCTGTCGTACCTTGTGATAGGAAGTAATAAAGTAAGATTGGACAAATCCAACCAACTCCCAGGTTCTCTAAGTCAGAACCTCGATCCTTGTCTTGGCTGCCTGACTCATACTTTTCATGATCATCATCAGTTTAGAGATTTCAAGAGGACAGATTTTAGTTGTGAAATGAATGAATTAATTGGTGCCTCTGCTTGGAAGATACACAGGATCCTGCTCTGGACTTTGGATTTCCTTATCAGTGATTTTCCTTTAGGATTCGTGTGGAAGAAATTGTTAGCAAACAAGAAAGGCATTAAAATCTTCCAACTTCCTGAAATCCATTTCTCTGGAATTTCTTCCTCCTTAAATCTGAAATAAATTTTTAAACGTAAGTTCTACTAAGGCACAAGGAAATTCTTCAGCATCTCAATTTTCTTGAGGATTTGTATGATACACATCTCAGCTCCACTCATCTTCAAGAACTATAGTTTTTTTTTTCACTGTCTAGAAATAGAAGGCCGTTAGTCTTAAAAGTAATAGCAATTTGACAGCCTTGTAATTTATCAGTTCTGTGGGTCCTAGATGTTTCTTTCCAGTGTTCAACCTGAGACTGGGAGAGAGGTGGAATATTGTCTCACTAAAGAGGTTTTCTAGGGTATTTATCCAAGCCTTCTTAACGCAATTTCTAATGCAAAGACCCGTATTCCTTTTTTTTTTCTGGTCTGGTCTTACTGCTGCTTGGCAATATTTTGAAGTTTTAGTTGGTCAACTTGTACCCCTTGGTGATTATTAGCCACTTATAATTATGTGCTGAATGAAGGGGGAAAGGAGAACATTGGTGACTTGATAAGAAATGAAATTGGGTGGATATTTCCAAAGTTTCTTATGGCATAAATTCAATAACTCAATTTTGTTGGTCTCATGCTGTAGAAAAAAAAGAAAGAGTTAGATTCCATTTTGCAACAGAGCTGGATTGCACAGCGAAAATCTATGAGCATATATAATGTTTTCATCACTGAGTAGGTTAATAAAGACCTTAATAAAATTTGCTGGCAATAAGAACCGCAGACCACAGGTACAGAAGCAGGATTTGTTTATTTGCTATTTCTAGGTAAATTTCCCATATAATGGATATCGTGTTAGAAATGTAAATGCAGTTAGCACACAATGCATTATAATATTTGAACAAAGATACAACAAAAGGCAGCCTGTGGGTATATGTGCATATGAAAAATCCAGCTCATTCTCGATTTCTATTAAGTAACCAAATCTCGGATCCTGAAATTGATCTGTGATCACAGTGGTTGAGGTTTGCTGATAATTTAGCAGCCACTCAAAGGTAGGAAATAAACTTTCAGTGGAGAAGTAACATCTAAGCCTTGCCTTATTAGGAGCTCTTAGAGTGCGGTGCCAATGTGTATTTCATCAGTGACACCCATGATGACTGTAAGAAGTTCTGTGTATTGCTAAATGACAGATATTTCTGGAGTTAATTATACCTATTCATAGAATAGAGAAACACCATTCTTTGCTTTTTTTATTCAAAAAATGAACTGACATGAAGAAATCAAAAGATCAGAATTCAAGTATTTGGATGTCAGTTAGTTACTTAATTAATGTCAGGGGTGAAGCCACAGTAGTGGCTTCCTACTGTTTTGAAGAAGTATACATTATACTTGGTATCACATCATTAGAAGGTTTTACTTGATATTGCTGAACTATTCATAGTAATATGGAGGGAGTGAGAGAAAATGATAGACTCACTTTTGGTGAGACCAGCGTATAAATTAAAATGTCTCCTATGTAACTCTGTGTTTTAATCTTTCCTCCTCCTTCCTCTACAAGTCACCAGATTCTAAAGTGTGAATTGCCTGAGAATTCATTTTAGTACTGTTGGATGTAAGAAATATTAGATCCTTTTTTAATTTCACAAATGAAGAAATGGAGACTCAATGTTGAGATGCCTTAATCACATACACATTGGTTATGTCTGTTACAAATGCTTTGACTGCAAGTGACAGATAACTCAAGCAGCTTAGACTGATAGTGTTTTATTTTATTTGATGTAGCAAGATGCCTGGAGGTGAGCAGCTACTGGCATCAGTTCTTTTTTAAAAAATATTAGGTTTGGAGTTTCTATGATTGGCTCAGGTGTTCCCTCAGGGCCATAGAATGGTTGCTGTAATTCCAAGCATCACAGCCATATTCAAGCAGGCCATATAATGTGGAAGAGTGATGTTTGTCTCATTTATCAAGAAAGCAACGCAGTCCCAGAAGCCCCCGGCAGGTACCTCGTTCTGTCTCATCGGTCAGAGCTGTGTGATATCAGCACCTGGAAAAATGAGTATTTACTTTTTCAACCAATGTAGTGGAGGTAGACAAGGCACAAAAGAATTAAGAGTGGGTGTTAGTTACAAGCCTTCAGTGACTGCCACATTGCTAGTTTCCAATCGTTACTCTAACACATCTCAGACTAACATGTTTACACTGCCTCTGGGGCTCACTCGCTGCATAATTAAGCAGACGCTGGGAATACAGCACCTGCTGTACACCCATGCTAAGTGCTGGGTGAACAGTGATAATCAAGGCAACCACAGTCCTTGATGCTATAAAAATTAGAGGTTTTCGAGGGAAGCGGTATTAAATAGCCAATTAAATGATTAAGTATTTAATTATGGTTTGTTATTAAATGTGCAATGACATGAAAGAGGCAGACCAGAACTGGATGGAGACATAGATGGCTTCTCTGAGAGAGTCACAACTGAACTGAGTGTTAAAGGATGGACAAAAGTCAATCGAGCCTAGAGAGTGAAGTGATCATTTTCAAAAGAAAAACAGCATGGACAGAAACAAGTGTGTGGCCAAAGATCAGAGAGGGATACTGATTCCCCGCTAATAATAAATGTTAGTGCAGTTTCAGGTACACTCGAAATATCTATCGGTATATGTTTTGATATCTAAATTATAAGGAGCCACCTTAGGGAGAGTCTGTCACACTTTGATATTCAAATTAAAGCTTTGTGCTCACTAATTGCCTTTGTTGACTTTTTTTGTCATCAGTCGGTAACTGTCAGCATTTGTATGTCTTGCAGCAGATTGGATCCTGCCTGGATCTTCATTGTCAATAGCTTTGCTTAATTCCAGGGCTTCTCCAATATCACTTGTACTGAACTTATGTAATCTTGAAAGGTATACAAATCACATTGCAATTGATTTGCTCCTGTTTATATTGGATGATTGGCTACAGTCTGACCAGGGAAGATAGCAGAGATGTTGACGGGATCAGAGAAGGCAGGTATGGCTCTTTCCCACAGGACTAGTTTATTAGAGGTCACTTCGGCAATTGACATTTCTTATGCTGACAACTATTCCATCTTTATGGAATCTGATAACTTGAGAGGATCAGACAACAAATGCAGGGATGATGAAGACCTTACAGAGATATAAATAGAATGTAAGATGCATAATATGCATGTCTAAGAGTAGTGAGATCATCAACCATTTTCATGTCGTTATTGGTATCTTATTTTTTGTAGTGAATGCTGCAAATACCACCAAACTTCATGAATATGTTTTTCCTAAAACTAACTCATAAGGATGAAGAAATTTACTGGATTTGTAAGACACAGTATGTCTGAGATTAAATGGTATATTTTGGTCAATAAATCTGTACATTTCAGTCAATATATTTTCAATAACTAAACTTTCAGAAAATATCCGCTGCTATTCAAAAAACATATATAAATAAAGAATCAAAAAAACACAAAACAGAATACAATATTTTTCTTCCCTGATCACCACTGTAATGGAATACTCCCATTTTTCTAAGAGATAGTTTAATTATTAGTTTTTAATTGTTTTCTCTTCTTTTCTTCTTTACCCTTTCCTGGCTTCCTGCTTAGCCTTTTGGAAAATGCAAATATAACCTTTCACCTCCTCCTCATCAGATATTCCCTACAGGGCAAGTTCATGTATATGTTCTAAGAGGGATCTCTCCTCCCCCCATAGAGCTGACAGTGGATTTGCAGAGGAAAGCAAGTCGCCATGGCACGCTCACCTCCAGGGGGTTTTGCCCCCGGAGGGCTTGTTGGAAAGCATATCCCCTTGGCCTCTTTCACAACTTACTTCTGCCCAGGAAGGTGCCAACTCAGCACCAGCTCAGTAGATAAGGCACCAGGCTAGCAGGGAGACCCTCTACCTTTGCTCACTTCCACCCTTCCTTGTAAAAGTGCCCGCTTTCTGCCTCCAAGGGAAGACGGTGCATTTAAAGGCAGGCCACTTTCTGCCCCTTCCCCCAAACCAGCTTTGGAATACATTTACTTATGTTTGGTATTAGACCTCACTCTTGTTAATCACACTTTGCATGCAGTGAGCAACTGACATGCTTTTTGGTTACACCACCACCATCTGCTTTGCTTATATGGTGATATTTCAAACAAGTTTCTCCATATGGCAAATAGGAATAACAGTAGTACCTATACTATGGGAATATAAGGTGGATTGAATGAAAAATTATAAGCAAAACATTTAGAACAATGCCTTAGCATGTAGCAAGTACTCAATAAAATTTAGGTTTTATTGCTAAGTTCTTTATCTACTTGCTCTTGGAAAAGTGAACCATGGCAAAAGAACAGTAGTCAAATCAGACACCCACTGTTGTAGAATAAGCCTGCTGAATAGAACTTCAGCCAGATAAGTGGCTCATGCCTGTAATTCCAGCACTTTGGGAGGCTGAGGTGGGAGGATTGCTTGAGGCCAGGAGTTCAAGACCATCGTAAGCAACAAAGGGAGACCCTGTCTCTACAAAAAAAAATTGAACAAAAGAATTGCCAGGCATGGTGGTGTGTGCCTGCAGTCCCAGCTACTCTGGAGGCTGAGGTGGGAGGTTTGCTTGAGTCCAGGAGGTTGAGGCAACAGTAGAAAAAAGAAATGAGGCGGTGCCATGGCCACATTGGGAGGGACTCTGCCTGTCTAGACACAGGCTCTGAGACATTCTCAATTGCCCTTCAGGCAGCAGACAGGATGGCTGGAGGCCGGGACAGAACAGGACATCTCTATCCACAGTTCACAGACACAGATTCTTAAAATATGATGGTAACAAGAAAGAAAGGCTTGAGGAGGTACCAAGTCCAGTTAGTAAAAGATAATTATTCAAGTCAGGACATCCAAATCTCCAGAGGGAAACTGCTTTAGTAAAAGTGGGCAGTGATTTATTAGGACACATGGAAGCAAGAACTAGAGGTGAATGTGTTAGAGTCTATTTAAAAACCTACAGGGGAAAATCCTCTCAATGTAATTTGGAAAGTAGCTTAGGAAGGTAAAGCATCCTTTTACAAAGAGTAATTAGATGGCCTTCATATTTTCCATATCTTTCACAAAAGCGTTCATTTACAGCAGGAAAAAATTGAAGAATTCCCAGGGAAACCCTTTAGTTCAGGAATCTCTTTCCCATTGCTATTTAGAGTTCTTAAATTTTATTAGAGCTTTATTTATCTGAGTCTTGGAAGTGGTTTAACCTTATTTTTTTTTCTTAAATAAAAAAAACAGGAGGAGTCATGACATTTTTATAATGGGAGACTCGGGCCTAGCTGTTGGTGTGTGGATTTGATTAGTTTATTTTTCACAAGGAAGCTTTGCTTCCAATTTGCTTGGGTGCAGGGTGGAGGTGTTTGGTGTGATGTATACTCTCTGTGCTGGCAGCCACTTTAGTTCCTTCATGCACTGTTTTCCTGCAGCGTGGCATTCATTTGGATATATCCTGTGGAAAAGGGTTCCCAGAGCCTCACTGGGCATTTCTCACTGGTCCATAGGCCTCTGGGAAGCAAAGGGGAGGTGGTCATTTTCACAGCTGGCACCACTGACCTCTTGAGCATTCATGTCCTGGAAAGTCCACGCACATCTGTGGGGCATCACTTACATTTCACTGAGGCACAGCAAGATATGGGTGGGTGCTCCACAGCCCTGCCCTCTCCCTCATTGTTCTCCAGACACATCCACAGCATCGCAGCAAGTCCTGAGGCCATGGGGGATCTTGGAGGCTGCCTGTGAAATTTCTGCTATTGTGGAGATGTACTTTGGTTTTTAGCAACATGAGAATGTTGCAGGAGCGCAGGAAGAAGTCAGGGCTCTGAGCTCTTCTAGTGCCTTTTTCCAGTGCTCCGAGGATGGGGCGCTCCCATCCTTTTCTGCTCACAGTGTGCTCAGTGCAGCAGCCTCCTACTCTGTCCCCTCAACGATTCAATGCCCTGAGCTTCCACAGTCCCATACCTCTCATGCCCCCCTCCCTTGATGATGCTTCCACCTCTACAGGTGAAGTACAGGCCCTGCAGATTCCGTCACTTCCCCCAGAGGCATCTGTCTCATTCACATCATGCTGGGGACCCTGAAGCAGAAAGTGATCTGATTCCCAAAACACTGATTAAACGTAAAATTAATGCACATGAGAAACTTCTGCGGCTCCTACATCAGGGTGCTTGTAAAATACAGGGCTGTTTCATTCTTACAAGCAGAGCCACTCTCCCCACACTTCCCAGAGGAGACTGCCTTTCACTAGGGGCCACATTAAGTCTGCCTTTCACTGGGGACCAGCTCCCATAACAGATACCAAATTTCACCACCTATTTAGAACCAAAATTTCATGGATACATTTTCCAGTCAGCCTAATGAAGACAGTCGCAGGTATACAGACAATAGCAGTGAAAATCAGCAACAAAGACCAGTGGGAAGTGCTGGAGGGAATGAAGTAGCAATGTTCAGACAATTGCCACCCTTGCCTGCGTGCGCTGTCACCTAGGCACACACATCAGGAAAGCGCCCAGTCCTGAAGGCCACAGAGGATGCCTGCGAGACCTGAGAGCAAAACAATGAGTTAGTGTGCTTTTATGAAACGATGCTTCTCAGTTTTATGGGTGACGTGTTTCTTTCAACTCATCAGTATAGCTCCAGCCATACAGTTTCCCAGTGGCTCCATCACAGGGATGTGCTGCTATCTGAGGCTTTTATTCTTTGTGCTTTTTATATACAAATGACCTAATTAGAGTTGAGGTGGCAAAAGTTAGCTTAGTTCACATTTGCCACCAAAAGAGTTTGGATAACAATATGGTCTTTTTAAAAAAAAATTATAGTTATTATTATACTTTGTGGTGTAGTTAAGGATTGAAAAGGAAAAAAAATAGAAATGATTTAAGAGGCAAGTATAAGATATGCATTTTTATGTGCAAAACTAGGGTAGCACTGGCTGGTAATTGGACCTTTGTGCTTAAATCATTTTGCAGACATAACACCTGGGTTCCTGCTCTTTACTGAGACTAAATGTATCTCAGGACTTCAGAATATTTAGGGAGGTGAGCTTCGCATTGCTGGCTGGCATATTTTCTTTGCTATCTTGAAAGTTATTCCTGGAGTTTATGGGGTTGATCTCATTGGGAAACAGAAAAAAACAATCAAATTGACGGTAACTTTGCACCAAAGCATCTAGCAGGCAGAGCAAGTGGTCACTCCTGTTGCAAAAGCCATCTTCAGAATTGTTTTGTCTTAACACTTTGTACCTTTCATTGAGCACACATCTTCTGGGGACTGCTAAGGTGGTCTGGCCAAAGGGCTGGTCTGGACATGGTCCTTGCCTGCTTCAAAATCACTGTCAACTCACGGTACATGCCATGTGGGGTCTGGTACCCATGACCATATATTTTATTACAATCTGCCATCTTTTCTTCTTCTCTAGACCATACATTCTTTTAAAAGTTCACAGTGTTAAAAACAACATAGATGCTCAATAAATGTCTGTTGTGTGAGTGAATGATGGAATGAAGGATTGAGAGAATGGATAAGGAATTCACAATGGCCAGAGCTCTCTTTTTCCAGTGGTGGTCTACAGGGTTGCTACATTTTTGGAAGACTAGAGCAAACCTCATTCATGACTTCTGCCACCTTTTGAAGTTTACTAATAATTGTATCTACATATTTTAATTGACAAATAATAATTGTGCTTATGGGTTACATAGTGATGTTTTAATACATATAATGTATAGTGATCAAATCAGGGTAATTAGCATATCATCATCTCAAACATTTATCTTTCTGTTTGTTGGGAATGTTCAACATGCTCCTTCTAGCTATTTGAAACTATGTTTTGCATTGTTATCTGCAGTCATCCTACTGGGGCATAGAGCACTGGAAGGCTTTCCTCCTATCTATCTATAATTTTGTATCCTTTTGAAGTTTCATTTGAGAGGTGAAAAGTGATCAAGCAATCCGATGCCTCCTATCCCAAGCTGCATATCTAGGTCTGTATCCATTACAGCTATGCTTTAAGTCTGCAACCTCATTTAGCCTGTAGTACTTCTGGAAATCTCTATCTGCTGCTGGAAACTTTCAGAGCTGGAGTGACAGCTGCTCAGGGACAGCTCTCCTGCCTTTAGCATGCTTTCAGCTCCAAGTGATAGAACACCTCATTAACAGTGGCTGAAAGAATAGGGGATTGTGATCTCTTATAGGAAGTGCAGAGGCAGGTGATTCTATGGTTGGTAAATTCAGCAGCACAACAATGTCACCCAGAGGCTCTCTCTTTCTCCACTCAACCACATTCACAGGCTGACTGTATCTTGATTTCAAGATGAGTGCAGCTCCTCCAGGCATCACAAATTTTACCCAGGTCTATCAGCAAGAGAGGACATTGTCCTCATGCATCTCACTTTAGCCATGAAATAAAATCTTTCCCACAATACTTACAGTAGGCTTCCCTCAGATCCCACTGGTGAGCAATAAATCCCGTGCCTCTCCTTGCAGAGTGGTGCCTGGCATCTGGCTGTGCATTGGAGGCCAGCTTTGCTTCCCTGGCACACAGGCGAGAGAATGGACAGCCAGCAGCATCTGTCACACTCTGTAAAGTTGATTATAAGAGGATTGGAGTTTGATGGGTTTTCTTCCTAGCTTTGTAAAGGGGAATTTGTGTTTCAAAGTGGAATACTTCCTCTTGTTTGCTGGCTTGCTTATCTGGTATTATACTAATAAAATCCAACATAAAAGATGGCTTACGTTCCTCATGCAAAAGGAAAAGCTCAGGGGTGGACTGGTACCAGGAATGTGGGGTCCATGTCCTCAAGCAGTATCCTTAGCAACTTGTCTCCCTGTCTTGATTTTTCCCAGGCAGACTCTTTTCTCCTGGAGGCAGAATGATTGCCAACAGCTCCCAGAAAACATCTGCTGACTTGGTCACTTCCAGGAGAAAGCTGCTGTCCCCAGATAGTCTCAGCACAAGTCCTGGGGTTGCTCATCACAGGCTGTTTGGCATAACTGGGATCATGTGCCCATCTTGAACCACTCACTGTAGCCAGCCCTGAACCAGGGGTAGGGATCAGCCCCTAGTTGATGGACTTGGGCAAAGAGTAGGGGAGGGGTTCCAGGTGGGCAGTGGATACTGATGGAGGCAGGAGCTGGAGCGGGTGCCACGCCAGTTCCCATAGTCTCCCGGGTCCTGGAATTGTGCTACAGGAGTCCAAATGGGATTCTCCAGCTCTGCAAACTCAGGAGTCACAGTTTCGGTTCATAGTGTTGATATTTCTGGTCTCTGTATAAGAAATATATTTTGTTGAACTATGTGACTAATCAAGTTGTAATGTTTTTTAAATGAAAGAAGAATTCCTATCATAGTCATCACTTTGATTTGTGAGGATGAACACTTCGTTCTCTTTAGAAGAGATAAAAGATTACATGAGGAAAAAAGTATGTAACTAGAGATATAAATATAAAAAAAATTTTAAATTTCAATGTCGTTTATCTTTTCTTATTCTTTTTCATATTTCTAATTTGGAGCCACTTGTTCTGTAAAAGTACTTTTTTTTTCTTTTGAATTGCATTTTATTCCTTGCTAATATTCCCTTGAAATCCATTCTAAAATATGAATGAATGCTTATTTTCATTGGCTGTCATCAGATTGTGTTATCAAGTGAGATGTGAACTGCAGGATAACAGGATGAATGTGTTTGACTGCAAACCATATGACTATGACTATAGTCCTAATAAAACATTATACAAAAAGTTGCCATCTCTGCAGTCTGTCAACCTTGGGTGGGTAAAGTTTTAATACATTATAATGTGATAAATGCCTTAAAGTACAAGCATACCTCATTTTATTGTACTTTGCTTTATTGAACTTCTCAGATATTGTGTTTTTTTTTGTGTTTCTGGTTTCTTTTTTTAAACAAATTGAAGGTTTGTGGCAACTCTACATTGAGAAAGTCTATTAGTGCCATTTTTTTCCAACAGCATGTGCTCACTTCATGTCTCTGTGCCACATTTTTGTAGTTCTCATAATATTTCAAGCCTTATTATTTTTATTATATCTGTTATGGTCATCTGTGACCAGTGATTGTTGGTGTTACTAGTATGAAATATTTTAGGGCACAAAAAACTGCATTCATATAAGACAATGGACTTAATCAATAAATATTGTGTGTGTTCTGACTACTCTACCAACTGGCCATTTCGCCATCCCTGTCCCTCTTCTAAGACTTTTTATTCCCTGAGACTACACAGTAATAAAATTAGGCCCAATAATGAGCTTACAATGGCCTCTAAGTGTTCAAGTAAAAGAAAGAGTCATGTCTGTCACTTTAAATCAAAAGCTGTAAATGATTTAGCTTACTGAGGAAGGCATGTCAGGAGCCGAGACAAGCTGAAAGCTAGGTCTCTTGCACCAAAGAGCTAAGTAGTGAATGCAAAGGAAAACTTCTTGAAGGAAATTTAAAGTGCCACTCCAGTGAACACATGAATCATAAGAAAGCAAAACAACCTTATTGCGGATATGGAGAAAGTTGGATTGGTCTGGATAGGAGACCCAACCAGGCAGAACACCCTTTTAAGCCAAAGCCTAATCCAGAGCAAGGCCCCAGCATGAAGGCCGAGAGAAGTAAGGCAGTTTCATGAGAAAAGTTGGAAGCTAGCAGAGGTTGGCTCATGAGGTTTAAGGAAAGAAGACATCTTCATAATAAAGTGCAAGGTGAAGCAGCGAGTGCTGATGGAGAAGCTACAACAAATTATTCAGAAGATCCAGCTAAGATCATTGATGAAGGTGACTGCACTGAACAACAGATTTTCTATCTAGATGAGACAACCTTCCATCGGAAGAGGATGCCATCTAGGACTTTCACAGCTAGAGAGGAGAAGTCAATGACCGGCTTAAAAACTTCAAAGGATAGTCTGACTGTCTTCTTAGGTGCTATTGTTGCTGGTAACTTTAAATTGAAGCCAATACTCATTTACCACTCTGAAAATTCTCGAGTCCTTAAGAATTTTGCTAAGCCCACTTTGCTTATGCTCTATAAATGGATCAACAAAGCCTGGACGATAGCACATCTGTTCATAGCATGGCTTAGTGAATATTTCAAGCCCACTCTGGATCCCCATTGCTGAGGAACTAAAGGTTCCTTTCAAAATATTACTGCTCATTCGCAATGCTACTGCTCACCCAAGAGCTCTGAAGGAGATGTACAAGAAGACTAATGTTGTTTTCAACGTTATAAATATAAACAACATAGTGTTGTTTTAAATATATATAATTATATATAAATAAATATTAATATACTTTTATATATTTATATAATTAATATATATAATTTATATATAAATTAATAGTTAATATATTTACCATATTACATATATTTTATATATAATATACATATTTAATATATTTGAAATGACATTTAAAATATATATTATGTTTACATTTTATATATTACAAAATGTATTTAAAATATTTATGTTTTAAATATAAACAACATAATGTCGTTTTCACTCCTGCTAACACAACGTCCATTCTGAAGCCCACGGACCAAGAAGTAATAATGACTTTAAAGTGTTACTATTTAAAGAATGCATTTCATAAGGCTATCGCTGCCATAGAGTGTAAGTCCTCTGATGGATCTGGGTAAAGTAAATTAAAAACCTTCTTGAAAAGGTTCACCATTCTAGATGTCATTAAGGAGATTCATGATTCATGGAGAGAAGACAAAATATCAGCATCCACAGGACTTTGGGAGAAGTTGATTCCAGCCCTCATGGATGACTTTGCAGGGTGTAAGTGGACGAAATAACTGCAGATGTGGTGGAAACAGCAAGATACCTAGAATGAAAAGTGGCATCTGAATATGTGACTGCATTGCTGCAAACTCATAATAAAATTTAAATGGATGAAGAATTGAAAAAAAGTTCATCTCTGCCGCAAACTTCATTGTTTCTTATTTTAAGAAATGGCCATAACCACCCAACCTTTAGTAACTACCATCCTGATCAGTCCGAAGGCAGCACCATGGAGGCAAGACCCTCCACCAGCAAAAATATTATAACTCACTGAAGGCTTAGATGATCATGAGTATTTATTTTAAAATAAGGTATTTCAAAATTAAGATATGTACATTCATTGTTTATTCACACATAATGCTATTGCACCCTTAATAGACTACTATATAGTGTAAATATGACTTTCGTATGAACTGGAAGCTAAAATGTTTGTGTGACACATTTTATTGTGGTTTTCACTTTATGGTGGTGGTCTGGAACTGAACCCACAATATTTGTTTTTCTTTTTTTTCTTTTTGGTACGGGGGGTACAGAGTATCAAGTATCACTCTGTTGCCCAGGCTGGAGTGCAGCGGTGCCATCTCAGCTCAGTACAACTTCCGCCTCCTGGGTTCAAACGATTCTCCTGCCTCAGCCTCCTTAGTAGCTGGGATTACAGGCACGTGCCACCATGTCTGGCTAATTTTTGTATTTTCAGTAAAGACAGGGTTTCACCATGTTGGTCAGGTTGGTCTCAAACTCCTGACCTCGCGTTCCCCCCACCTTGGCCTCCCAAAGAGCTGGGATTACAGGTGTGAGCCACCTCACCCGGCCTTGAGCCCACAATATTTCTGAGGTATGTCTGTATTGTTTAAAAAGTATTGTAAGGGTTACAGTATATGGGAACTCTCTGCACTTTCCATTCATTTTTTTTTTCTGTCAATCTAAAACTGTTCTAAGGAAAAGAAAATCACCAATTTAAAAAGTTTTGTAGGTGAAAACTTGGATTTTGTTAAAAATATAGAAAAACTTCATATTTTGATGAACTGTCACCATGAAGAATTGTGAATGATGAAGGTATAAGCCATTCAGTAAAGACTAATGTTGCCAAAGGAGAAGAGATGAGGAAAAATCAAGCAAGGTTGGCAGTGTTTTGACAGGTAATACCAGACCAAAGGAAGTGCAAGACACATAATGGATTTGTCATGTGGCAACCTCATGTCACCAGATAACATGGACAGGGCGTTGTTCCTTGAATGATTTATATCTGTGTTCTCGGGAACCGATTTCTAGAGAAAATAAACTGTATCATCTTATGTGGCCAGAAACTATTCTAAAGAGCACGCCTTGAACTAAACATTCAAATAGAAACTGAGTGAAAAGCACAGTGGTCCACCATAGAAAGAAAAGTTTGTGCTTCTTTATAGTATGGAGGAATAGCAAAACCCTAGTGCAGATTTTTATTTTTTTAATTTTTAAGAGATGCATCTTGCTTGGCTGGAGTGCAGTGGCAAGATCATAGCTCACTGCAGCCTTGAACTCCTGGGCACAAGGGATCCTGCTGCTTCAGCCTCCCAAGTATCTGAGATTATAGTAGTGTGCCACCATGCCTTGCAAATTATTTATTTATTTATTTATTTATTTATTTATTTATTTATTTATTTATTTATTTTGTAGAGACAAGGTCTCACCATCTTGCCCAGACTGGTCTTGAACTCCTGTCCTCAAGGGATCCTCCTGTCTTGGCCTCCCAAATTGCTGGGTTTACAGGCATGAGCCACCACACGTGGCCCAGATTTCTTAAAGAGACAACACACTTCTTTCTGTTGTAATCCCAACTCAAGATAAATTTAAGAGCAAAGTCAAATTCTCACTAGGGGTGCTTCGGTGTTTGGATGTCTGAAACCAATCTTTCTGAAATGCCTATTTGCATACATTAATTGATTCAGAAAATATCTTAAGCAATTGAGCAGAGGATAGACTCACATTGCTGGTTAATTTGAGATCCATTGCTTTTTGTGCAATTAAACATTTAACACTACGCCAAAAAAAAAGCAGTGTTAGTAAAACTTAGATACTGAGACAAGCATAATTACATAACATAAGCAAATAAAACAGAAGCAAATACAATCTTGTATTATTTGCATTTATTTAATTTCTGATGAGATTTAGCAGCATTGGGTTTTAACCTTTATCCTGTTTTATAAAAATTGCTAAGGCTTTAAATATGTTCTTATCTTTAGTTTTATTATTATTATTATTGCCTTAGAAGATTATTGCCTTTTTTTTGTGATCAAAGCTAGTCATAATTTTTCTGTAAGTTAGGGACCCCCTTCAAACTATGGAGAGGGAAGCAATGGAATGGGACATTATGAAACTTCTTGGTTGGTTTATTACACATTTGCTCTTGTTCCCCTTCCAGTGGACTTTCTGATTTGTTGCTGAGAACTCTGCTGCGCTTGCTCCACTCTTGCCCCCAGTTCCCTTTGGGAATTGCTGGCCTGAGTCACTGTTAATTGTATACCTGTAGAAGAGTTGAGCCTGGAGAAAATATTACAAAGCACTGATTTATGACTTTTTCTCTCTTATCTTCACAGAAAAACTTAATAAATGTAAATTTTTTAGATGTTGATTTTTAAGTACCCCAATGAATATTATCTTTTTTGTAGTTATCCCGGATCCTATCTTTGGTACCAGTGTGACCCATCCTGAGTGAAGGGTGAGCCTCTCTCTTTTCCATTTTTAATGGTGGTGGTGAGTAACTTAGTCTATTTGGGATACTATAACAGAATTTCATAAATTGGGTGGCTTATAAGCAACAGAAATACATTTCTCATGGTTCTGGAGGTTGGGAAGTCCTAGGTGCTGGCAGATTCAGCATTTGTTGAGTTTTTACTTCCTGGTCCATAGATGGCCATCTTTTCACAAAAAGTTGAAGTGAAGGGCCCAGTGTGCGTGTCCTTCCATGTTGGAAGGAAGGAGGGAACTTTCTGTGGTGTCTTATACCAGGGCAGTCATGCCATTCAGGAGGGCTCTGCCCATATAACCCAATCAACTCCCAAAGGCCCACTTTCTTTCTTTTTTTTTTTTTTTTTAACTTTTAAGTTCAGGGGTACAAGTGCAGGTTTGTTTTATAGGTAAACTTGTGTCATGGGGGTTTGTCGTACAGATTATTTCATTACCCAGGTATTAAGCCGAGTGCCCATTAGTTGTTTTTCCTGATCCTCTCTCTCCTCCCACCCTCCACCCTCTGAAAGGCCCCAGTGTGTGTTGTTCCCCTCTATGTGTCCATGTGTTCCCATCATTTAGTTCCCACTTATAGGTGAGAACATGCAGTGTTTGGTTTTATGTTTCTGTGTTAGTTTGCTAAGGATAATGGCCTCTAGCTCCATTGATGTCCCTGAAAAGGACAAGATCTCATTCTTTTTTATGGCTGCATAGTATTCCATGGTGTATATGTACCACATTTTTTTCATCCAGTTTATCACTGAGGTTTATTCCATGTCTTTGCTATTGTGAATAGTGCTGCAATTAATACATGCATGTATGTGTCTTTATAATAGAATAACTTATATTCCTTTGGGTATATACCCAGTAATGGGATTGCTGGATTGAATGGTATTCCTGCCTTTAGAACTTTGAGGAATTGTCACACTGTCTTCCACAATGGCTGAACTCTCACCAACAGTTTATAAGTGTTCCTTTTTCTCTACAACCTTGCCAGCATCTGTTATTTTTTGACTTTTTGATAGTAACCCTTCTGACTCGTGTGAGATGATATCTTATTGTGGTTTTGATTTGCATTTCTCTAATGATCATTGATGTTGAGCTTTTTATTCACAAAATTGTTGGTTGCATGTATGTCTTCTTTTGAAAAGTATCTGTTCATGTCCTTTGCCCACTTTTTTATGCAGTTGTTTTGTTTTTTTCTCTTGTAAATTTATAGATGCTGGATATTAGATTTTTGTCAGATGCATAGTTTGCAAAATTTTTCTCCCATTCTGTGGTTGTCTATTTATTCTGTTGATAGTTTCTTTTGCTGTTCAGAAGCTCTTTAGTTTAATTAACTCCCATTTGTCAATTTTTGCTTTTGTGGCAATTGTTTTAGGTGCCTTAGTCATGAAATCTTTGCCTATGCCTATGTCCTGAATGGTATTGCAAAGGCCCCACTTTTTAGTACCGTCTAGTGTATTGGTGATTAGGTTTCAACATATACACTTTTTGGAGAAATAAACATTCAGTTTATAGCAGTAAGGGATTAAGAGAAGCATCGCAAAGGTAGATCTTATGAAGGTTGTGGATGATTAAGGGTGGATTACATTTTGGGCTTAGTTTTCCATGTGACTGCTAAGTCACCTTTGAACAAGTCTTCAGGAAGACATGCAGAAGTCATTAGTGCTGCTGTCTAGATACTTGCATTCTCTCCCATCCAGGGGTATGAGATAATGGTACCATTTTCAGCAGAGTGACACGTGCTCCTTCCATCAGTTGCTGGTGACCCTATGTTATATATCAGGGGTTTGTAAAGGTTTTCTGGAAAGGGACAGAAAGTAGATATTTTAAGATTTACTGGCAAGACAGTGTCTGTTGTAACTAATCAGCTTGGGTGTTGTGGTGTGAAAGTAGACAGACAACCAGGTAAAGAAATAGGCATGGCTGTGTTCCAACTTTACTTATCAAAACAGGTAGCATGCTGGATTTGGCCCATGGGCCATAGTTTGCCAACTGCTGCTACATATCATTTCCTTTTGTTCTCTAAAAAAAGAAGAAGAAAGAAAGAAAAAAAACCAAACCAAAACCAAAGCCACAGTGAAGACAATAGCAGTATCAGCTCTATTAGATGGTGAGGCTGGGACTTATGAAAGTTATGAGAGGCCAAGCTGGATTTGAACCTGACTTCGTAGTTCCAGAACAGTACTTGGAGCCTTGAATATGTATCAAGAAGGCACTTGATACATATTCAACGTTCAGTATTTATTTAAGCTTGATACTCTTTTCATAGCATCTTCAGTTCTTCAAACAGAAACGGATGGTGTCAAATAGAAACTCTGCCAAAGCGCAGGCCTTGGGTAGGTTTCTGACAATTTCCCAAGCTTCCCAGTTTAAGCTATGCAGTGTGAGCTGTGGGGACCCAGCCTTATCATTCAAAATACCAGATTCAATTTTATGTGTTGCCACTGATACTTGTTTAATCAAAAACATTGATGATCTGTTTTCTCCTGCAAACTCTGAGTCCACTTTGAATACAGATATGGCTTTTCTTGTTGAGTGCAGATTCTTATTTCTAACTGAGGATCTCGCTCCTCTGAGCAGATAGACCTTGAATCAGAGGAAGTTGGAGGCTTTCTGCCTAAAGATCTGCCCACATAGTGATTTCAAACCCGAATCTTTACACCTAATTTTTGAAAGGTAGTTGATTAAACTAACCCAAGGAAATTTGCAAGGCTCCTCATTAACGGTTGATGCTAATGGAAATGACTATGAGACTTTTATGTCACTATCTGTTTTTCCTAACTGTCCCCCAACAGCCTGCCTCTCTATTAAATTATTTTATTGTTATGCCTATTATCTACTACCAAATCACTGATAAAATAAGCCATTTAAAAAAGACATAACGATGTGCCCCAGATAAAATGTACATCTTTGAAAAAGAAAAGGATTGAGACTTTGAGTGCTACCTCCCCCTCTTTCTCCCTTCTCCATAATTTCATGTAAGAAATTCTGGATGATTTGAAAAGAAAATATTTAAGTTAGCTGGCCTTAACCAAGTACCATCACTTTAGGATGAAATATTCTGTCTTTTGGAAAGAATGTTTCATTTTATTTTATGTAATTACATGGCTAACCTGTTATGCCACATTCGTAGATACACACACTGTGCCACTCACATAGGTTGATTGTGGACTTTGCAAGTTGCATGTGAACAAAAGCCATTTGTGCAACTTCCAGTTGTTGTTAGGAGAGCTGCACAGCCTTCCCTGACCAAAGATATCTTTCTGTCTTATCTATCATCTCACCTTCACTTCTCATGCTAATCCCTTCTGCAATGAGGAGTATCCAGAGGACAGAGGCTGCACCAGTTTATTTGAACACAGAGGCCAGTGTCTGGAGCAAAGTCTGGATGCAGTTGGTATTCACCTAAGTAATTATTAAATAAATAAATGAATGAATGGGTACTTAATGTATAATTGAGAATGATCTTGTTGGCAGTCGACTTCCTGTTTTCTTCTGCTGTATCTATTTGCATGTCCGATCATAGCTATAGTGTTTGTTTCAAGGTGTGCCAGATCCTTTGGTATGCTGGTGGTTTTAAATTTCTAGCCATTGATAAGCATATAACTATAGCTCAGATGTGGTATGCAGAGAGTTTAAAATAGGTTATATGATGGAAGCTGGGGTGAGGGCTACAAGAGTTTGGATGGACAGAGAAGGCCTGTTTGGGGAAGTGTTGTTGGCTCTGAGATAAAAGGAATGAGGACAAGCCAGCCACGCAGTGACCTGGGGAAGAATTTCTAAGCAGAGGGAAGAGCAGGTGCAAGGATTCACAGGGAAGATGGCACCGGGTTGGTAGCTTGAAGGCCTGGGCAGCACAGAAACCAGCTGAGCTTCAGCCAGGTCTTTAAGGTTGTCTCTGCATCAGGCATCTTGCACTTCAGTTCAGCAAGTGTTCATTAAGTGCCACCCACCTCCTGAGTGCTGTTTTGGGGTCTGGAAAGCCAGCTAATAAAAAAGCCAATGAGTCCTTCATTGGTCTTCCAGAGCTTATATATTGGTGGGAGGAAATAAACATCTACTGTTAAAGGTTGAATTGTATCCCCCCCCATACAGATAAAATCTTAATATATCTCTATGACCTTAATTGGAAATATGAACTTATTTGGAAGTAGAGTCATTGAAGGTGTAATTAGTTAAATTAATAGGAGGTCATTAATTAGTTAAATTAATAATAGGTGGAGTAACATGGGCCCCTAATCTAATCTGACTGGTGTCCTTATAAGAAGACAACCACAGAGAGACACAGACACGCAGAGAGAATGCCATTAAAGATGGAGGCAGAGAGTGGAGTGATGCATTTACAAGCCTATGTGCCCCAGGAATGACCAGTCATTACCAGACGTGAGGAGAGAAGCTTGAGATAAATTCCACTTCACAGCTGTCAGTTGGAACCAACCCTCCCAATACCTTGATTTCCAACTTCTGGCCTTTAGGATGGTGGCAGAATAATTTCATGTTGTTTTAAGACATCCAGTTTGTAATACTTTCTATGGCATCCCTGAAAAAATAATGTAACTATTGAAAAATTTATAATTATGTCAGGTTGTGATAAATGCTAAAAGATTATAAGAAAAATAAAGTAGGTAAAGGGACAGAGTGAACAGAAGCACCGGGGTTCTCCTTCAGACACAGTGGTCAGGGAGGGCTTCCCTGAAGAGCAGAGTCCCAAAGGGAGTATGGGGAGGACCAGTGGAGAGATGTAGGATGAGAGAGTCTCCCCAGCCACCCTGAAGCGGCTGGCCCTGGTGTGGCCAGGGTTCTGCGCTGGGGCTGAGGGTTGGCGTGGAGTGAGTGAAGGAGCAATGAAGGGGCTAGGTCATGGAGGTGGCTGAGGCCGGCAATTTGCATGACTTTGTAGGCTTTGAAAGTACTTTGGATTTTATTCCGAGTAGGATTGGAAGCTACTGCAGGGTTTTGAGCCATTTGACATCCAGTCTCTGTTTGTGAAAAGCACTCGGCTGTTGCGTGAAGAACAGAAGTGGGAGGGGGAGGCAGCATCAGGGAGACCCTTGCCCCCCTGAATGGGCATACCTGTAGTGCAGGTAAGGAGGCATGGTCAGGTCGAAGATGCAGGTGAACACAGAACTGAGAGGGGCTGCTGACGAACTCTGTGTGGGATGTGGAGGGAGGGGTCTTTAACAATGACTCTGTAGTTTTGATCAGAGTGACTTGAAGAAGCTGGGTTTCATTCAAAGAAAAGAGAATGGGGAGTAACTGGTTTAGGGGAGAAGATCAAGAGTTCAACTTTGGGTGATTTTTGTGTGAGATGTCGATCAGGCATCCAATAAGACATGTTAATAGGCAGTTGGATATATAAAAGTCCAGAGTTCAAGGCAAAGGTCACTTTGGAAGTCAGCAGCTTGTAGCTGGAATTTAAAGTCATCTCAGTTTGTTGTGTACCTGGAAGGACATTTACTTCTATCCCATGACATTCATTCATGTATCTAAACCTTTCTGTTTGTCTCTAGCTGTGCACAAAGTAGAACTTTCAGGCCAGTAACTGGACCATGGGTTCCAAGAATTGCCAGCTGAGAAGCATTGTCCTGGTGCAACATCCATGACCTGTCAGTGCCACTCCAACACGGAAAAGTAAACTAAGAAGCTCCCAAGCTCTTTTTGCTTTCTTTTTGCCCATTTTGCTATGGAATCTGAAAGAGAAGTTCAACTTGAGGGTAAGGGTACAAAATGATCCTCATAAACAGAAGCAATTTCTTTTATGAAACCAGAGAGTCCCTGAGCACACGATTTAATTCAGCATCCCTATCTTTAGGTGTTGGTATGTCACAGGCAGGGCAATCTTCCTAGAGGGTGACCCATGCTTCAACCCGCAGCTACATTTTTACGGGGTATCTTCTCAGTCTCTGGAGGAAAGAGGAAACTGCAGACTTTATTCCTTCAGTTGGGATTTAAGGGCCTGTGTCTGTAAAATAGTTCCCGTCACTTGAGATTTAAGGGCTCTGTAGTAATGAGTAAGTCACCAATGTGAATTTTGTCACTTGGACTCTCACTTGACAACCAAACCTGTCTTCTTTGTTTCTTCTTCTTTTTAAACTTACCCATTTTGTTGACTCTTTTTCTTTAGAGATGGAGGCAAGTGAGAACAAGCTATTACTCGATGATAGCTGAGTTTTCAGAGTTATTAAATGCGTGAAGCACAGTGGGTTTTGTGGAATACTAGTCCATGAAATGTTCTGTGTCCAACGGGCTCATGTTCAAATAAGTTTGGACACAGGATGTTTTATATAACTCCCTTTTGAAGAATGACAATGTATGGGTTCTATATTCTGTGTAGTATCTTACTCTAAAACTTACACATATAAATAGCAAACCTTCATTATCTCAGACCGTCTGTGGGTATGGGATCTAGCAGGGGATGAGCTGGATGGTTTGGCTCAAGGTCTCTCGTAACGTTGCATTCAAATGTTTTCAGGGTAGCAGTCATCCAAAGGCTCAACTTCGGCTGCAGGACCCACTTCCTTGTTCACTCATGTAGCTGGTGGAGGAAGCCTCCCACCAGTTTCTCACCACTGGGACTCTCCATCAAGCTGCTCACAATGTAGATTTTTTCCTAAGGGAGATAGAGAGAATAAGAGAGCCCCAAGACAGAAGTAACAGTCTTTTATAACGTAATCTCAGAGGTGACAGACAACCACTTGTGCTGTATGATACTGATCACAGACTAACTATGGTCTAATATGGAAGGATTTATATTTGGGTGTGTCTACCAGAAGGCTGGGATCACTGGGGGCCAACTGAGGGCATATGTGAGGCTAGCTAGACCTCACAGGGATCTCTGCCTAATTACTACTTTCGACATGAACATGTAATGTAGCAGCATTAGTGGAAGGATGGTACTTCAAGCTTGGGGAACACATTGCTGACTGCAGCTCAAATAGGACCAGACCTCCTTTTATACTTGGTAAAATATCAACTCTATCTTGGCTCAAAGCACCAGAGATTGTAGGAGCACACATACTCAATAACATTCTACTTTCTATCATGTTTGTTCTTCCAGTGTCTCATTGACCAAGAGTTGACCTGCTGAAAATATATTTTTAAAATTAAATTAAATACATGATTCTTTCCCTGGCACAATCCACCTCTTTCTTGGACAGAATTCTAGACCCAGAATGTCAAATGTCTCCTTGGTAAAGACATTTGGGATTGGAAGAAGAGCAGAAGCTAGACATGGTACAGATGGTGATATTATCTTTGTTCTAATTTGATTGAATGATTTATTTGTAAATACCTTTAAACAGACAATGAGTCTATGAGTATCAGGAGCTGTGTCAACCTCATATTTCTGGTGTCTAGTACAGAGCCTGGTACATCCTTACAAGATACTCAGTTACCACTGGTGAATTAAGAACTCTCTGTTTTTCACAATGTCCTAGTACAGATATATCAGTCATCGTTGATGCTTTATGGCCTGCAGCACACTGAATACTTGGCTGTTGTTCCACTATCTCCTTATATATAGCAGTCAATTGCCCTGAGCATGGCTCAGAATATATTGCTCATTAAAGTGAGTTCCAGACATGACTGCAAGGGCATTAGCCTGATGCTCCAAAGTAGCAGAAAGTCTCCAGGGCATCATGTAATTATTCATTTGCTAAATAACACAGACACACAATGGCTTAATTACAGTATTTTGCTGTGAAATAGAATTGTAGTGATTTCCACATCAGAGTATCTCATTAATGAGATTTGCTAAGTGTTATTGGCAATATCGTGAAATGCCCTTTGGTTTTAAATCATTTTCTAAATTGCTAATGTCATTTGTGGGACAGAAAATTTCCCAAACTCTCTTGTGGAGGTGAAATGTTAGTGCTTCAGAAAATTCTCACTGTTAATTTCTTCCCGGGTGGCAAGACTTGAGAGTGTGTAAAAACTGCATTTTTGACATCTCAGTGTATCTCCACATCATCAGCATTCAAGTTATTACCAAGCATCAAGAATACAAATATTAGATTTTTCACCAAGAGCCTACAAACCTGAATACGCAAATGGTCGAGTGCCCCATTTTGTATCTGAGCTCTGCCACAAGTCATCTACATGACCCTGGTCAAATGCTTTGCTGGGCCCCAGTCTCCTCAAGGGAAACATATCTAGGTTCATTTGTGGATTCAACAAATATTTGCGTAAGGGTCCCAGGCTCTTTCCTAGGCACTAGGAATAGAGCTGCAAACAGGACTAGACAGAGCTCCTGATTAACATCGGCTTATCTTCTAGCAGCAGAGACAGACAAGAAGCTTGTAACTGAGTATGTGCCTAAAATATTCCAAGCTAAGTATAATTTTTTTTTTTGTAGGTAAAGGAAATTGGGTAATTTAATTAAGAAATCCTCAAGAATGCCTCCTACAAGGAGGATGGCCAGGGAAAGCTTCTCAAGGAGGGTGACCTATTAGCAGAAATTTGAATAATAAGAAAGAGTCAGCTTCAGAAATTTGGGAAGAGCATTCCAGGCAGAGGAAATGACTAAGACAGAACCCTGGGGTGGGAGCCTATTGTTCTCACAAAGTGTCGTCTAGCAGTAAAATTCAGTGATTTCTACATGAGAAATTTCAAAGTTATGTATTGTTTCTCCCAGAAGGTCAGTCACATCATAGGTTGTCCAATTCTCATGGGTTTTATTTTCTTGTCTTAATCTAGGATGAGCTTTCCTCCTAAACACTTCCTCCTTGATTAACTGCACCTTATCTGACAAAGTCCCACCCCTCTGTTACTTAGTGCGACCAGCTGGTTGACAATAGTAAAACAAGAAAATCCTTCCAACCAAAGGAATCTTCTTGTAGATCCTTGTTTCTTGCCTTCCTCTTAATGACCAGTAATGACCAAGAAAATGGATGGAATTTAAAGGATATAATTTACTTAATAGCTTTAGTCAGGCCTGAATATGAAATGTGCCAGAACATAGAATCTCGTCTCCATCGTTTCAGACCTTATTGCCCATTGAGGCGCTCCTTCTGCTTGCTAGTCCGCGTTCCATGAAACTGTGCAGGCACCACCAGGGCAACAAGTGGCTCACCCCATTGATGCATCCAGGCCAGTGCCCTCCTGGTCTTTGGAAGACGTCAGAAGAATGTGTGGAACATGTGTGTACACATTAAAAAGGGCTATTCCTTCTCTTGGTTGAGCATCTGTCTAACCCAATCTAATCTATCAAGCAACAAAGTGCTCAGCCTTCTAACCTTGGGTACGTTGTTGGTTGGTTGGTTAATTGATTCATTTATTTATTTACATATTCACAGATGTTTTTATTTTTAGTTCCTATTGCCTGAGGGTCTACCATGTGCCTTTTTCCTTCATACAAAAAAGTGGACATATGATCAACCTTCGTCATACATGATACTATGATAACATTATTATATACATGCTCTATATTCAGAACTTTGTATGTCTGGTTTATAGTTATTATTCATGCCTCCCCTCAAATACCTTCTACGCAGAAATGCACTGGGAATGGCCCCAACAACACGTACACATGGTCACGTTTTCGTACAATTAGCAAAAGTAAGACAATTTAATGTCAGCTGTTTGAGATCTCTGTTTCTTTCCACTTCCACTTTCTCCTCTGTCTCATTTGACCTCATGCTGAGTGGTCCTGAAGTGGCTGTGATAATTTAGGGAAACTGACCAAGGGGAAGCTAAGTCAGATAACTATTTAATTTGGGTTTAGTGAGATATAATTAGTCATGCATTGCATAACAACGTTTCAGTCAATGATGGTTGGAAACATGAGAGAAAAGAAAGGAACAGGTGACCTGAAATAGGAATTAAGGATGTTATGAGATTTGCTCGTCGTGTGATTAGTCAACATTCTTACTATTGTAAAACATTAATTTGCTGAATTAAAGACAACCTGACCATAAATTTGGATATCTTTGTTGTTGTTTCTTGTTCTTATCGTGTGTGTTGCTGAAGAGGTAAAACCAGATGTGCAGATATGAGGTGGAAGCTGTGCAATCTTCCTTTGACATCTTCCTTTGACTATCCAGGAAAACCACTGACTATTTAACCTTAATAAAGTCAAATTTCTGATAAATGTGTTTATTAACAACTTCCATAAAAGTAAATGTGTTTAATTGTTTCAATATAAAAAAGGGAAATTTGAGTTAAAACTATCCAACACATTCACACTATTTGTGATCTGTGAATTAAGGGCATAAAGCAACTAGCTTGATAATCCCTTGACAGACTAATAAATGAGAATCATATTTTTACAATGGAAAATTGGTATAATTACAAAGCTATTAACTTTTTCTCATACTCCCCCATCATATTATAAGTAAGCCACAGGGAACTTTCCTTGAAAATAAATTTCCAAATTAGCCTTTTGGTTTAAAAACTATCTAATTTAATCATTTTGTTAAGTCGAAGTACATGACTGTGAATATTTGGAAGCCTGGTTCCTGTTTTTTTTTGTGTGGTTTTTTTTTTTTATTCTTTCCTCCCATTGTGTTTTTGGGAGATCCAGAGGCATGCATGCATTCAGGACCCACCATGAGCTGAACACAGTGCCTACTGCTAAACAGTATTTTGGTCTGCGTGGCACTCCAATGAGGGAGGTAGTAATTATTACTCTCATTTTACAGACGATAAAACTGAGGCACTAAAAGTTGATGTTACTGATAGCCTTGGGGTTTTGTTTTGTTTTGAGATGGAGTTTCACTCTTGTTGCCTAGGTTGGAGTGCAATGGCGTGATCTCAGCTCACTGCGACCTCCGCCTCCCGGGTTCAAGTGATTCTCCTGCCTCAGCCTCCTGAGTAGCTGGGATTACAGGCATGCGCCACCATGCTCGGTTAATTTTCTGTTTTTAGTAGAGATGGAGTTTTGTCATCTTGGTCAGGCTGACCTTGAACTCCTGACCTCAGGTGATCCGCTCGCCTCAGCCTCCCAAAGTGCTGGGATTACTGGCGTGAGCCACCGTGTCCGGCCTAGCCTTGGGGTTTTAATCCATGTTCTGGCTTAATAAAAAGAATTGAAAACTGTTCCCTTCTTCTATTTTCTGAAATATATTATCTAGAATAAGCCATGTTTACTTCTGAAATGTCTGGCAAAATATGTCAATGAAACTATCTGGCCCTGAAATTTTCTTTGTTGGAAGGTTTTTAACCACAAATTTAATTTTATACATAAATGCACACACACGTATGTGTGTTTGCAGGTATGTATGTATTCAGGTTATCTGTTTCTTCTTCAATATATTTTGATAGTTTGTGTTTCTCAAAATAATTAGTTTATTTCATTGAAGTTATTGAATTTATGGGCATAAAATTGTTTTTAGTATCTCTTATTATCCCTTTAATGTTTGTAATATTGCTAATGATGTCTCCTCTTTCATTGCGAATTTTGGTAGCTTGTGTATTCTTTTTCTTTTTTTCTGGGTCTGTCCAGCTATGAGTTCATCAATACATATTTTTACCTCTCTCTCTCCCTTTCTCCCACATTCCCTCTCTCCTTCCATTCCTTCTTGCCTGTAGAAAAGAGAACATACTTTGCAACTTTAAACAATTATAAACAATTTTAAGTTTTTTAGATTTATTCAGTTGCAAGTGACAGTAATACAAATTAGAGGTTTTTGATCAGAAAAGGAAATGTATTCACTCATGAAATGAAAAATCTCTGTTCAAGAATCAGATTTGATTCATTGGTTTTTATCTATTTTTTCAATATTATTGAATATCATTTCTCTTTGATTTATCTTCTGGGCTTAATTTGCTTTTCTAGTTCCCATTTTCTAAGGTGGAAGCTTAGATATTTAAAAATATAATACAAGCATTTAATGCTACAAATTTCCTTTAAACTCTAATTTAGCTGAATCCTATAAGTTTTGATTTTTTTTTCCAAAAGCATTTTCATTTAGATTCAGTTAAAAATATTTTTAAAGCCTTTTTTTCATTTAGATTCAGTTAAAAAATATTTTAAAAGCCTTCTATCAAATTTGACCCATAAGTTACTTAGAAGTGAGATGTTTAATTTCCAAATATTTAGTGGGTTTTCAGATCTATTTCTAGTTTAATTCTGTTATAATCCATGTACATAGTTAGTATTCTTACTTATATTATTTTAAACTTGCTAAGATTTTTTTTGTGGCTCAGAACAAATGGTCCAGCTTGGTGGATGCCCCATGAGTTCTTGATTAGAATATGTATATATTATTTGTTAGATGAGGTGTTCTATAAATGTCAATTAGGTCATTGCTAGTTTATAGTTTTGTTCAGATTTCCTTTGTCCTTACTTACTGTCTGTATATTTGTTCTATTAATTATTGAGAGAGGAGCACTAAAATATCAAGTTATTATTTTGGATTTGGATTTGTCAATTTTTTTTTGTTCTTACTAGTTTTTGTTTCATGCATTTTTAAGATCACACACATTCAGAACGGTCATTTCTTGGATTATTGACTCCTTTGTCATTATGTAATGCTTTTTTATCCCCTGCAATATAGTTACATTGCCTGATGTTAATGTTAATACATCTACTCCAACTTTCTTTTGGTTAATGTTTCCATTATATATCTTTTCCCCACCACGTACAAGTTACTTTTAACCTATCTATGTCTTTATTTTTTAATGGCTTTATTTTAAGCAATACATAATTAGGTACTTTGTAAACCCAATTTGACAACCTTTGCCTTTTAACTGGTATGTTTAGGCCATGCACATTTAATGTGATTATATGCATTATTTGATTAAAATATACCATCTTGTTAGGTTTGTTTTCATTCATTTTTTTGGCTCACTGAGAAAATTTTTATGATTTCATTTTGTCTCTTTTATTGATTTATTATTTAACCTCTTTAAATATTTTAATGATTTCCCTAAGTCTTATAATATACATCTAGAATTACCAGAGTGTACTTCCAAATAATATTATACCTTTCACGTGTAAGATAAATTCCTTATAATATATTCCCAATAATTTCCTATAATTCTCTATGCTTTTGTTTACATATTTGTTACTTTTACAAGTGATCTCAATACACGTCCTCAGCCCTGTTAAACGAGACTTCCTTAGAACTCTCTCTAATGTTTTCTGTGAGTGCCTGTTAGAGTTTTTGGAGAAAAACCCTGAAGGCAGTTCAGACTCTGGATTTCTGTGGTGCTCAGTGACTTCACACTGTCTCACCAATGTGCTCTTGGCCTTCACCATTTGCCAATCAACCCAGCCAACCTCCCCTTACTAGTATCCATGGCCATCTGCCCGGTTTAAGTCCAGGTTCACACTTTGTCTGTCCTTATGTTACCTGCTTCTCCTTAGACTTGAGGTCCTGCTGTTTGCTTTGTGAACTTAGCTCTCTGATGGGTTTGAGAAAAGTTGACAACATGGTGTTTGGTCTAGCTTTCCATCACTGTAAAGTGAGAACAATGCTTTTTCCTGCTATCTGTGTCTCTCTTAAGAAACTGAGAGTAAAATAAAAGTGTGTAGCACCTCCGCACTCTCTTTCTTCCTCCTGCTCTGGCCACGTGAAGCTCCTCGCTCCAACTCTGCCTTCTACCATGATTGGAAGCTTCCTGAGGCCTCCTCAGAGGCAGAAGCCACTATGCTTCCTGTACAGCCTGCAGAACCGTGAGCCAATTAAAGCTCCTTTCTTTATAAATTAAAAAAAAAAAAAAAAAGAACCAGAGTAACCTCACCACTTCCTCCTGAGGAAGCAGTTACACATCCCCACTTCCCACCACAGTCCTTTGCTTATTAAGGTGGGATTGATGGACTCCATGGTCCCAAGGTGGTGTGGCCCTAGGACTCAGGCCTGCACACTCAGCTTTGTTAATCCCCTGGATGCATAGATTAGATCAAGCTTGGATATCTTAATGGAATTTGGGGTCAAAGACATTTTCTTTGCTTTGAAATTGCTGGGGAAAAAAATGTTACGGGTTTGGAGCTGCTGAGAGTCACCATGGGAAAAGAGCCTTTTTAAGATGAAGACACTAACAAAGAAGTAGAGATAAAATGACATTTTAAAATTTATTTTACTTTAGATCCAGATATACTTGTTCTGGAAGATTTTAATACATGAGCCGAGGCTTTTCCTTTTTTTGTGTGTGTGTTTTTTTAAACCCTCTAATTTGGAATTCTGTCACTTGAAACTCTAGGAATGCTGACAAATTCAAATCATTTATAATTGTTCATAGTTGGTGAGAGTTACCTCACCCTCATTCTACATCAAGTCAAAAGATATTTATGTATTGCTTTATGTGTCAGTCACTAGTGGATATTGATTTGCAGCAATATTAAGAAAATCTTGCTTGCTCAATACTTTCTACTCTTCAGAGCACTTTCATGTATATGGTTTTTTGTGATACAGAAATTCTTTTGATTTGTGTATATGAGTGTGTTAGTTTCCTATTCTGCTGTAACACATTACCACTAACTTAGTGACTTAAAACAACGCAAATTTATTATTGTATGGTCTATAGGACAGAAATTCAATATGGGTTCCACTGGACTAAACTCAGGGTGTTGGCAGGGCTCTCTTCCCTTTGGAGGCTCTTCAGGGAGGCCATTTCCCATATCTTTTCACCTTCTAGAGGATGCTTACATTCTTTAACTTGTAGCGCCTTCCTCCATCTTCAAAGCCAGCCACGGTGGCTCAGGTCCTTCTTACATTGTATCACTTTAACCTCCTCTTCTGCCTCCTTTTTCCATTTTTAAGGACCCTTGTGTCGCACTGGGTTCACCAAGATTCTCCACAATAATCTCCCATCTCAATGTCAGCTGATTAGGAATATTAATTTTATTGGCAACCTTGGTTCTCCTCTGCCATGTAACCTAACGTACTCACAGGTTCTGGGGACGATGGTGGGGACCACTTTGGGGGTCCTTTATTCTGCAACCAGAGTGTGGCAGGAACTTTACATATGAAACCGCAGAGACACATGATGATTGTACAAGGTCACATGAGTTGGAAGTAGAGTCTTACTAGTACACCTGTCCCTGTTTTTCTCTCCACTGTATTTTCCCTTCAAAATGATAAACTTTTTGCTTTCATTCCATGCCCATGCCAATTTTCAGTAGAAGTCCTCTAACTACAATGGTTGATGAAATAGCTGTCTGGAAAGTGAGGAATTTGTACAGAAGTAAAAGGTACATTACTCTCTTTTATGTCTATTTGGGAATTGTGTGTTGGTGTGATGGTATCAACAATTCAGTATCATTTACCATGCACTGCAGCTGTGAGTTTTCATCCATGTTTCCCATAAGAGTTTCTGTGCAGTTGGTGAAGCCAGATTTGCTCTGGGAAACATTTTCCAACAGTAGTTAGCAGCCAAGATGGAGATGGCTTTGTAGGTCCCCAACATTAAAATACAATTTATTTTATCTTTCAATGACAATTTCCAGAAGGCATGCACAAGCTAAAAATCCCCATTTGTTGGTTAGAACTGTGGATACCCCATGGCAGAGTTAGACTCCTGTGCATTGTATTGTATCAATGGATCTGAAATGCAAATATCTTTGTTTTCTCCTCTATTCTCTGGACAGAAACTACCATACCAAAGTTCTTTATGAGCTGTATCTTCAGTGCATCTTTAGTTTTTATTAAAGTTTGGAAGCAAGAAAGAGCAGAGATGTTGTAAATAAGAAATCCTAGTTAATGTCATTTTGAAAATGAGCTATGAATGTAGGTCTTATTTTGGGGATTAGCTCCTTCTCTGACTGTACTAATTGTTCATACAACAGAAAAACAACGTAATTTGTATCCTTTGGCAACTTTTAAGTACATATTTTCCTCTGAGATTTTTTTTTTATTTTTGCTTTTGTAAGTCAGCCTTCCCTTACAGTTACAGTTAATTTCCCTAAATGCCCCATCTCATGAAGAATAAATTAAGGGAGAAAGACAAATTCTTGTCCAACATAGATATAATTGAAGATATAATTGAAGCGAAAGCTCTCTTCTTACTCCAGTCAGTTGTCAACCTGAATATTTTTCTTGCAGGTCAGATTGGAAAGAAAATGCTGCCATTTGTAGCTAGTAAATGTCAGTGTGGCTCTGCCAATATTAAATATTTTGGTCATTTTCTCTATTTGGAGGTGAGGTTGAATGATATCAAAATATCTGAGGGTGACAGCAAGTTCTTTGTCATTTCTTCTCTCCCCTTCCCTGGTTCTTTTGAATTTTGGAAACTCTTTCAAATGGAACATCTCCTGTAAGGAAAATGTAGCCTAGGCTAATATGCGTGTTTGTGTCTTAGTTTTCAATAGACAGTTTAAAAACTAATAAAATTAAATAAAAATGCTTATAGAATAAGGATACAAAGAAAGAAAATACTTTTGTACAGCTGTACAATATGTGTTTTAAGCTAAGTTTTATTAAAAAGAGTCTAAATGTTTTTAAAAAGTAAAAGTTTATAAAGTAAATAATTGTGTAGTAAGTTATGGTTAACTTATCACTGAAGGCAAAATAAATAAACTTAATGTTGCCTAGGTGGACAGTGTTTGCAAAGTCCATAGTAGTATATGGTAATGTCCTGGGCCTCACATTCACTCACCCCTCACTCACTGACACCCAGAGCAACTTCCAGTCCTATAAGCTTCATTCATGGTTAGTGCCCCCAACATGTGTATCATTTTTTCTTTTATAACATATTATTACTGTACGTTTTCTATGTTTAGCTACACAAATACTTACCATTATGTTGCAAGCGCCCTCAGTATTCGGTACAGTAACATGCTGCACAGACTTGTAGCCTAGGAGTGACAGACTATTCCATATAGCCTGGGTGTGTAGTAGGCTAGTCCGTCTAGGGTCTAGGTTTGTGTAAGTATACTCTACAATGTTCACACAATGACAAAATCTCCTAATGACAGATTTCTCACAATGTATCCCCACCATTAAATGATACATCACTGTATACATATATAAATAAAATATTTCTTCATTTTCATATATTAATAATATATTTATATGATTATATGTATATTTTAATGTTTTCAGACATTGGACATTAGGCAGAAGAATTCTGTGATTCCTGTAAAAAGAGAAATGCCTGTGATGAGTCTTGCAATTGTTTCAGCTTTCTGCCTGGGGCGCTGGCCAGTGTGCAATGCACAAAGGGGATTCCAAGTTTATAGAACATGGTGGTTTCTGAGGCAGGGAGACAGAGATTGGTTTTGGGAGGCAGAACTATCTGAGCATCAGGTTACGGGGCTGGAGGAAGCAGCATCATAGGGGTCATGATCATCTGCTTCGGAATTTAAATTCTTGGATTGAAAACACAACCCTATGCGTTATTAGCTTAGTGACTCCAGGAAACATCCTCCACCTCTCATTGAGTACTTCGTACATGTATAACAGTCAGGACTGGTACCCACCTCCTGTGGGTGAGCCCTAGCTGAGCATGGCAGCAGCCCCTCCGCAGGTCATGACAGTACTGGTGGATCCACCCAGGCCTCACTTCAGAGCTTCCACTCTTCTTCTGCCCCCAAGGAAAAGCTGGTCTCAGAGGGCCCTTAGAGTACATCTAGTCCATTCTCCTCATTTTTGTAGATGGTAAAACTGAGGTTCAGAGAATGGAAGCAAGTTGCTCAATCTTCCCAAGATAGTGGCAAAAAGGGAAAAAGATTGAAAGTCTCAGAATTCTTAGACCAGTGCCATTTCCATGCAAGAAGATGCGGTCCTAAACTGTACTTACTTTTAAGGCCCTTTTTATACTGGTGAGCCAAAGCTGAATTATGTCTCCAACTCAGCATAAAGGCTTTAGAATTATTGCTTATTTTCATCCTAACAAAGGCACAGATGCAGGACCACCAAATACAGATGTGCAGGTTGCATACTGCACAACTGTAGAGGGCACATTTACATCATAATCCAGGTGAGTAACACTTCCCCAAGGTTTTTTTTTTTTTTTTTTAAGTCAAATGTACTCTGTATTTTACCCAAGAAAACTTAGACTAACTTAAGGATGCAAAAGTTTTTCTCACTTTTTTTTCAAGAAGTTCAATAGTTTTAGATTTCACATTTATATTTGGGATCCATTTGGAGTTAATCTTTGCATATGGCATGAAATGTGGATCAAAGTTTATTTTTTGCATATGGCTATTACATTGTTCCAGTATTATTTTTTTAAAAGAATATTGTTTTTTAGTTTAATTGTCATTCCAGCTTCATCAAAAACTGCATGTAAATGGCTTCCCATTTTAAATTATAGCCAGTGTCAAATATTCCAGAAATAAATACACTAACTAAATAAAGCAAGAGCTATTATGAATTTTAACTTTACTCCAAAACCTATTACTGACAAAATACCCTTGATGCAGTTTGAAAATTCACCTTTTCCCATCTTTCATCTGCAAGAGTGGTTTCTAATAGCAAAGACTGCTAGAACTAAGGGGAAAAAAGACAAGTCTCAGACTGTGAAAAATAATTGAAAAATCACATATTTAATAAATGACTTGTATTCAGAATATATAAAGAACCCTCAAAACTTAATAAGAAAACAAACAACCCCTTAAATATGAGCAAGTTATTTAAGAAAGCGTTGTACTAAAGAAGATGTACAGATGGTAAATTAAGCACATGGTTTAACATCATGAGATATTAAGAAAATGAGAAATTAAGAAAATTAAATCCACAGTGAGATACCACTACACATCTATTAGAGTACCTAGAATGAAAATTGACCTTCCCAAGTGTTAGCCAGTTATGTGGAGGCACTCCAACTCTCAGACCCTGCTGGCGGGAATGTAAAATGGTATTTTACTTTGTAAAAACAGTTTGTCAGTTTCATAAAATGCCAAACACAATGCAATCGTAATGTTAAGGACATTATTTTTATTTACAAAGGATCTATGAAAAAATAAGAACAACGGACTGTCTTTACATACCCTCCATCAAAAGACCAAAGAAGAAAACAAAAGCCGAGATGTGGCTTCTGGCTGTGTCTTTACATGGTGGAAGGGACTAATGAGCTCCCTGGGGCCTCATTTACCAGCGCACTAATTCCATTCACAAGGACTCTGCCCTCATGACCTAATCATCTCCTAAAAGCCCCACTTTTTAATACTGTTGCATTGAGGGTTAGGTTTCAATATATGAATTTGGGGTGGGGGACACCAACATTCAGAACATGATGATATTTTACTGAGAAATAAAAAGAAGCTGAAGAAAGTGTTATCTCTCTTGGCTACATAATTCTGCTGAATTCCCTTTTGTAAGGGATAAGAGTGGTTAAGTGAGACAGAGAAAATATAGACCATAAATCAGAATAATTTTATCACTTTTCTGTCTGCTTGTCTCAGTTTTTTTTTTTTTGACAAACTTTAAAAATTAGGCTAGGATTGCTTTTGAGTTTGAAACTTTTTATAATTCATTCAGCCATCTCTAAGTGCAAGTAAAATATATAGTATTCTAAAAAAGAGGGATATAAATTTAAGTTTGATTGAAAACACAGTGGGAGGTAAAGTGTTTGGGCCATTAAGACATAAATTATCATTTGTGTGAAATAGGTGAGAGCTTGGTTCTAATAGAGCTGGTATTAAATCAGATTAAAATTTCCTGGGTCTGATTATAAGTACCTAGGCATCCTCTTCTCAAATACCCTCCATATTCCATAAATTCTCATCCTTCCACCAATAAAAATGTGTGTGGTGAGGAAGATTAGTTTTAAGGTATCCTACACAAATTATTTCTTTCCATTTTGATCAAGTCTCAACATGATACATAGAGTTAGCATACATTTTCAGATTTGTTTCTACAGAGTTATCTGCATGAGAAAGTCAAGTTTTAAATGACAGTGGTTCCTGGGAATAGATGTTCCAACTTGTAGTCAGCTTTCTGTATTAAATTATTTCATTATTGTTTGAAAAAGTCATTTTCTCATTCTTTTACACTACACATCATATTTTTCCTTATTTTTACACTTTTTGTTATCATTTTCTCTCTCCAAATATTAACCAAAATACATTTTGGTGTAACTACAGGATGCAGAGTAGATGACAATATTACATGAGCAACTGATGCTGACTTGTCAACTTAAAAACCAGCACTGAATTCTGTGACCACTTTTATCCCTGTAGTTTGTACAGTGGTAACATCAAAAGAGGCTTCATGAAAGCCTCCTATGATACTGTAATGCTCCAGAGGGGTACTGTCCAACAGAACCTTGTGCAACGATGTAAATGTTCTATACGCATGCTATCCAATATGGTAGCCAATAGTCACTTGTGACAACCAAGCCACTGAAACGTGGCTGGTGCAATCAATTAACTAAATTTTTATTTTTAAAATTAATTTCAATTTAGATGGCCATATGGATATTGAAGCTAACACATGAAATAACACAGGTCTAGAGACATTTACATCTAACTTCCTGGTATGGAAGAAAAAAATAGTAATTCTTACCTTTACCAAGAAAGGTATAAGTAGCATACCTTCTGTCTTTCCTCTTAGTATAAAACTATTGGATGGAATATGCTATCTTTGGTGACTTTAGTTAATAAAAAAGACCATTTGTTAATTGATCATTGTGGCCCACAATATAACTTACTGTTTATAATCAAACTTTCCTCTCTATGTCTGTTGTAGGTGTTATTGGACATCAACCGAGTATCTGGTCCATCTAACTATGTCTGGTTATCTGGTTACAGAACTGTGGTAGACTGATTTGTTGATTCCTTTATCATTTGACTTACTATTTCCTTCCCCTAAAGTGGAGGTATGTATGCAGGCCCCTTGAATTTTGGTTCATTTTTGCTCCTTGCATTGCCCAACAGAATGAAGTGATAGTGTTGCTTTGCCCAATCAAAGCCTGGGCTTTAGGAAGCCTTGTGTGTTTTCACTTGCTTTTTGAGCTTCTGCTTGCTCTGTGAGAAGAACAAGGAAAGAATGGTCTAATGTCCCAGGAGGAGTATAAAAGACAAATGAGGCAGAGTGGTCCAGTCAAAGCCAACATAGATTAGTCAGCTTCCACCTTTCCAGACACTTGAGTAATAACATTTTTTGTTGATTTTCTTAAGTAATTTTTATTATAAAACAAACACAAGAAGGGGCAAACAAAACACATAATAAAATGGTAAACCTGAATGTAATATTATCAACACTTACATAAAATCTAAATGATCTTAACTCACCAACCAAAAGATAGAGATCATAAGATGAATTCATGAAAGAACCAATTATACATGATCTATAAGAAACCCATTTATAATAATGACATAGATAGGCTAAAAGTAAAAGGCTAGCAGAAAATATACCTTGCAAGTACAGAGCAAAGGAAAGATGAGTTAAATTAATATCAGGAAGAGTAGACTTTAGAACAAGGAAAATTATCAGGATTATAGAAGGTCAATACATTAGGATAAAATGGTCATTTCACCAAGGAGATATAACAGAAATAAATGTGTGCATCTATTAGCAGAGCTACAAAATACATGAAGAAAAATGAATAGAATTGAAAGAGGAAATATACAAGTCCACAACTACACTTGAAGACTTCAGTACTCCTTTGTCAGTAATTTATGGAACGAGTGGGCTGAAAATTAACTAGGATATATAAAACCTATAAAACATTATAAATCACCTAGGCCTAATTGACATTCATGGAACCTTAACACCTGTTAAATCCTGGTTAATTTAATTAATTTCTCTGAGCCTCATTTTCTTCTATAAAATCAGAAAATTTAGACAACCTACTGCAGGCTTTTATTGTAAACATTAGGGATAATGCCTATAATGTACCTGGGATATGATATTTATTATTCACCCATTCTTTCATTCAACTAGTAGTTGATTGCCATCTGAGTACCAGGCACAGAGACAGACATTAACAATACAACAGTACATATGGTAAAACTGTGCTTCAAAAAGCAAGTAATGAGAGCTGCACACATTATCCATATCATCACAAAAATGAAAAGGGGGTACGCATTGCTCTAAGAACCTGTAATAGGGAGATTTGGTGTGGTCAGGTCAAAGGGAACTGCCTGTGCAAAGGCTCAGTGGCTGGAAGGAGTGGGTTTGGAGGACCTGAAAGCGGATGTGTGTGGCTGGAGGTTTGTGGTGCACGAAGAGTGGTGGATTTGAGGCTGGGGCCATAAGAAGGAGCTACTTGTGCTGTAGTTGTAGGATAGATTCAGGCACTTGGATTATATCTCAAGAGAAATAAGCAAAGGCCCTAAACAGACATTTCTTAAAAGAAGATGTAAAAATGACCAAAATATATATGAGAAGGTGCTCAACATCACTAATTATTAGGAAAATGCAAATCAAAACTGCAGGGAGATATGGCCTTACACCTGTTAGGATGGCTATTGTCAAAAAGACAAAGGATAACAGATGTTGGCAAGGATGTGGAGAACAGGGTAGTCTTGCACACTGTTGGTGAAATGTAAATTGGTACCACCATTATGGAAAACGTTATGTAGTTTCCTCAAAAAATTAAAATGGAACTATGCAGTGATTCAGCAATCCCAATTCTGGGTATATATTCAAAGGATGGAAATCAGTATGTTAAAGAGATATCTTCATTCTATGTTCATTTCAGTGTTAGTCACAACTGCCTAGACAACCTAAACGTCTGTTGGTAGATGACTGTTAAGAAAATCTTATATATACATACAGTATAACATTTTTCAGCCTTAGTACAGAAGGAAATCCTGAAATTTGTGACAATATAGATGAATGTAGATGTTATACTAAATGAATAAGCCAGACATAGAAAGACAAATACTAAGTGATTTCCCTTCTATGTGGAATCGAAAATAGTCAAACCCATGGAAATAGAGCATAAAATGGTGGTTGCCTGGAGCTGGAGAGTGGAGGAAATGGGAAAATGTTGGTCAAGGATCACAGAGCTTCAGTCATGCAAGATAAATACATTCCAGACATAGAATACACACTGATGACTACAGTTAACAATTCTATCTTGTCTACTTGAAATTTGCTAAGAAGTTGGACCTTAAGTGTTTTCACCACACATACAAATGCTACTTTTGTGAGGCAATGGGTGTATTAATTAGCTTAACTGTGATAATCATTTTACAGTATCTATGTATAACAAATGATCAAGTTGTACATCTTAAATATATACAACTTTTATGAAATTATCTCTCAGTAAAGCTGAAAAAGCAAAAGAACAATGGGAAGCCAGTGGAGGATTTCTTGTGTGGTGATCATATTTGCATTTTCCCCTGGCTGTTAGGTGGAGAGTAGCTGGGAGAAGGGAGATGGTCAGATCAGGGAGGCCATTTAGGAGATTTGGGCGATGTGCAGGTGAGAAATGATGATACTTGGAGTCAAAAATGGCTCATGCTCTCTTTCTTTTCTGCAGCTACTGACTGAGGTTATATCCTTCATGCATGTTGTCAATGGTGCTGGCACTTAGGTCAGGAGGAAAGCTAAACTATGGTTCTCTAAAATGAGCATTGCAGGTGGCCCGGTGCTGTATTCTTCTTCTTCTTCTCTTCTTCTTTTCTTTTTTTTTTTTTTTGGCAGAGTCTTGCTCTGTTGCTCAGGCTGGAATGCAGTGGCACCATCTCAGCTCACTGCAACCTCCGCCTCCCGGGTTCAAGTGATTCTCGTGCCTCAGCCTCCCTAGTAACTGGGATCACAGGCACACACCACCACACCTGGCTAATTTTTGTACTTTTAGTAGAGACAGGGTTTCGCCATGTTGGCCAGGATGGTCTCAAACTCTTGACCTCAGATGATGCACCCGTGTGAGCCACCACGCCCAGCCAGTGCTGTATTCTTAATGCTGCCTTTGGATCAGTTGCAAGATCGCAATGTACAATGTCTTTGCTAGTACCGGACAGTGTCAGAAGCAAGCTTGCTCACTTGATTAGCTGTGGGTCCACTCTCAGTAAAACACTTACTGAATTCCTGGCATCAGGAAGGCCAGTGGCTTACTTCAGAGCTGGTGAGAGCTTCTGGATTGGACCCTGGGTCATTGTGTCTTTGAACGCATTTTCTACATTCCAGTACTTCATGTCTTGCAAACTCTGGAATTCAGTGAATCCCCAACTCTACTCACCCTCGGCAGCAGATAATCCACACGTAAAAAAACGTTTTAGAAACAGAGTTTCACTTTGTTGCCCAGGCTAGAGTGAGGTGGCATGATCGTAGCTCACTGGAGCCTGGAACTCCTGGGTTCAAGTGATCCTCCTGCTGCAGCAGTAATGTAGAGTTTGAGCAGCATAACTCAGAAGAATAGAGTTTCTGGACTTTGAGAGTTGTGGATATTTTCAAGAGTATAGCTCTCCCTCCGTTGGGTCTGGAAACGTATATATGGTATAGGCATAAAAGGCAGTGATTTTCCTTCTCTGGTGTCCTAGCCCTGCACATTCTCCCGTTTGGGCTCATCTGTTTAATAAATGAAGATGGCATTGGCATGACTAGACTTACTCCAGTAGTAATTATTCTGAAAACTTCCTTCACGGTGCCCACCTTGGGTGGGGTTGTAGGAAAAACAGCCAAAATCTAAATCATATTTACATATGCTGCAAGAGGCTTTAGTTTGTCCTCTTGCAATCTTGAATTTTGTAATATTTGAAAAAAATTAAGTTGCACAAATGATGCTGATCTGATCACCCAATGTATGCCAGACTATGTACTGTGGTTCCAGTGATGGAGAAAAAAGAGGTCGTTTTCAACGTGACCTATCAGAACTGGATCTTAAATCTTAAATTCTGCTTGAATTTTTCTGAAGGTAGTGGATTTGAAAGTACCTTCAGACATATCTCTCTTCGTCACTTTGGTGGCACAGATGAAGACCTTGGGGTCATCCTAGAATTCTCTCTCATTCCATATTCACTCCATCAATAAATCCTGCCAGTGCTAATCCAAGATCCAATTACCTCTTCCCCTCCACTGCTACTCCTGGTCCAAGTGCCCACAATCTCTAACCTGGACCCCTGCCGTATCCTCATCACTGGTTTATTTCTGCCTTTACCCCCAATAGTCTACGGACAATATACCAACCAGATTGATTCTGTTAAATTCCCTAATGCCTCTCTTCTCACTCAGAGAAAGATCCAAAGTCCTATAAAAGTAAGGAGTCCTGTAAAACAAAGCCCTACAAAACTGAGAAACTAAGGAGACAGGACAACCAAATCCAATATGTGAATCTGAATTGAACCCTGGTCTAATATATCCATTTATTTTGCTTTATTGCTTCCATGTATTTACCATGATCTAAAACTAGATATTTGAACATATGTGTATTTTCTTCTTGTTCATCTTCCCTAAAATATGTAAGTTTCATGAATGGTTCTCAAAGTCCTAAAAGGCTTATCTGTCCTTACCCTTCATTCCTCATTATCTCTGATTGCATCAGTTACCACTGCCCCACTTGGTGAAGCTGACTCCACCACAGACTTCTGGACCTACTTGCTTTTTCTTATGTATTCCAGCCATATACCTCAGGGCCTTTGTACTTCCACTCCCTGTGCCTGGGATGCTCTTCCTCTGATATCTGCATGACTCTCTCCCTCACACTGACTCTGGAGTTGCCTCCTAGGTGAGGCCACACCATGCCCTAGGCACCCCCCACCCCAACACTTCCTATTTTCCTTTCCAAGTTTTGCTTATTTTCTGTGCCATTCATTCCAGCAATCCCACTGCTGGGTATCTACCCAAAGGAAAAGAAGTCATTATATGAAAAAGACACTTATGGCTGGGCCCTGATGGCTCATGCTTGTAATCCCAGCACTTTGGGAGGCTGAGGCGGGCAGATTATCTGAAGTCAGAAGATCGAGACCATCCTGGCTAACACGGTGAAACCCCGTCTCTACGAAAAAAATAAAAACTAAAAATTAGCCGGGTGTGTTGGCGGGTGCCTGTGGTCCCAGCTACTCGGGAGGCTGAGGCAGGAGAATGGCGTGAACCCGGGAGGTAGAGCTTGCAGCGAGCCGAGATCGTGCCACTGCACTCCAGCCTGGGTGACAGAGCGAGACTCCGTCTCAGAAAAATAAATAAATAAATAAATACATAAGAAAAAGACACTTGCATGCGCATGTTTATAGCAGCAAATTCGCAATTGCAAAGATGTGGAACCAACCTAAGTGCCCATCAACCAATGAGTGGATAAAGAAAATGTGGTATGTCTACACCGTGGAATACTACTCAGCCACAAAACAGAAATATAATAATGTCTTTTGCAGCAACTTGGATGGAGCTGGGGGCCATTATTCTAAGTGAAGTAACTCAAGAATGGAAAACCAAACATCATATGTTCTCACTTATAAATGGGAGCTAAGCTATGAGGACACAAAGGCATAAGAATGATAAAATGGACTTTGGGGACTCATGAGGGAAGGTTGGGAGGGAGGTGAGGGATAGAAGACTATGTATTGGGTACAATGTACACTCTCAGGTGATGGCTGCTCTAAAATATCAGAAATCACCACTACAAAACTTAGCTATGTGACCAAAAAACACCTGTACCCCAAAAACTATTGAAATAAGCAAAGCAATGTTTATTTTTATTGTTTATTATTTATCCCCTGTTTCTGACTAGAATATAAGTTTGAAATAGTAGGCTTTAATTTTTTTCCCTGTTTTACTTCTGTATTTACAGTGTCTATAATATTGGCTAACACATGCAGACACTCCAAAAATATTTGCTCTTTTGAAGGGAAATCGGGGCATATCTGTTATCTTTTATTTATTTATTTGAGATGGAGTCTCGCTCTGTTGCCCAAGCTTGAATGCAGTGGTGCGATATCGGCTCACTGCAACTTAAGCCTCCCAGGTTCAAGCGATTCTCCTGTCTCAGCCTCCGGAGTAGCTGGGATTACAGGTGCCTGCCATCACATCCAGCCAATTTTTGTATTTTCAGTAGAGTCAGCGTTTCACAGTGTTGACCAGGCTGGCCTTGAACTCCTGACCTCAAGTGATCCGCATGCCTCGGTCTCCCAAAGTGCTGGGATTACAGGTGTGAGCCACCATGCCTGGCTCTATTATCTTTTAGCAAAAGAGGACTTAACTCTGAATCATCTGCCCCAGTGCCTCCACCCGCTGAGGGTGATTCAGATGATTCTGAAACTGGGGGTGGAGGCACTGGGCCAAATGATTCTGGATTAAGTCCTCTTTTGAAGCTGGCCTGGTATGGTGATCTCTGTTTCCTGATGATGTCTTGTCATCATTAAGCATCATTAAGTAGCATGAAAGGCCTCAGTTGAAATGCCCAGATCCTTCACATGATGCCTGGAGCTGTGAAGTGGAGGGAGTCCCTGCCCCTGTGTAATCTGAGATGAGCTCAGTTATGCAGAAGTGTGGGGTGTGTTTAATGCCCCCAGTACTCAAAGCCTGTCCTGATGCACCTTGCTAAGAACATTGCAGGCTGTTCTACCTGGTCTTTGTAACAATTCTGTGATATGGTGAGTAAGAAAATCCCTATCCCTTCTTAAAGATAATAAAACTGAGGCTGAATGAGGGTTAGTGTCTTATCTGAGGCCACACAGACACTTTCTGGCTCAATTGCATTAACCTGGAATGTAACTGTGCATGTCAGTACTCCTGTGATTACAAATGATAGAAAACCTGACTCTTAGTGGCTTATAAATAAAGATAATGATAGGTCACAGGCTAAAATGTCCGGGCACCCAAAGGAGGTGAAAATGTATGCCCACAGCACAACCTGCACATGGATGTTGACAGCAGCTTTATTCATAATTGACAAAACTTGGATGCAACCAAGATGCCCTTTGATGAACGAATGATAACTAAACTGTGACCTATCCAGACAATGGAATATTACTGAGTGCTAAAGTAAATGAGTTATAAAGTCATGAAAAAAACATGGAGGTTCCTTCAGTGCATATTGCTAAGTGAAAGAAGCAAGTCTGAAAAGGCTGCTTCGGTATGATTCCAACTCTAGGACATTCTGCAAAAGGCAAAGCTATGGAGACAGGAAGAAAATCATTGGTTGCCAGGGGTTAGTGAAACTATTCTGTATGGTCCACATGTCCTGGTACATTTGAAAAAACCTGTAGGATGAACAATGTGAAAGAACCTGAATATAAACCATGAGCTTTGGGTGATGATAATGTGACCATGTGTGTTCATTGACTGCAACAAATGCACTGCTATGGCATGGCTTGTCAACAGTGGGGAGGCGGAGTGAATTGGGGAGCATAAGATGCATATGGGAAATCTCTGTATCTTCTCAATTTTGCTGTGGACCTAAAGGTGTCCTAAAAAATAAAGTCTATATTAAAACAAATAAACAGACAAAAACCGAGCGTAACCAGATCCAGGGTCTTAAATGTTGACATCTAAGCCAACTCTTCCACCGTCTCTTGACTCTGCCTCCTTCTGGGTTGGGTTTATTTTCAAGCATACCCCATTCATGGACCAACTCCTAGAAGTTCCAGGCTCTCAACCCTATAGCTTTAAATCCTAGAAGAGGCATGGGCTCTTCTACAATTCCTAAAAGATTCTTTTAACATCCTGCACATGAAGCTTTTCCACCATGGGGTCCCATGCCCATTTCTGCCTAGGCGGATGCAATGCTCTGGTCGGCTGAGTAGAAGCCATAGGCTCTCTTCTGTACCTGGAGAGGGGGGTCAGCCCCACCCATACCATGTGGACTGAGAGCAGAGCTGTCATTAGAAGTATGTGGCAACCAACACATGCACCCTGCAGTAACTGATGTGCCTAGTCCACAGTTTCACAATACATATATATACTTCAAGTGTAGAGTAGATTCATTCCTGGTGCCTGGATCCAGGCTGAAAGCCTTTGTCTCTGGGTGCTCAGGGACTGTTTGCTGAATATGAATGAGTCTAACCAGAGAGACTCTTGAGAGTTCTGTGGGAAGATTACAGGGGTGATATTTTATATGACTCTGGACAGATGCCTTGGAAGGAAAGTATCTCAATGATGCTGTCCATTTTGGAGGTTGTGCTTGCAATTAAAAATATGGCCTAAATGACTCATTTGCAATTTTTAAGCAATTTCTAAAATGTGATCTTGGAAAGAAAATAAAAGCCTTTAGTGGAAAGTCTGTTGCCAAGTTCTCTACCACATCATTTTGAATTCTCAAGAAGCAATGTATTTTAATTAACCCCGTGGTAGGGAGACAGCCATTTCACCATGGCATAGGAAAGTGTCCTGGTCAGATGGCTGGGAAAATAATTAGGAGGACAATAAATATAAATTTAATTTAAATGAGGCTATTAAGAGCTGAGACTTGGCATTTCACTATTTAGCATTATTAGGTATACGTGTAACAAACCATTGCACTAAAAAAAATGAAGATAGACCATCTAGTGTAATTTAAAACATCCCATTTACTCTGTGTGTAGTTTGCAACTCTCCTCCCTTGCTAATAAGTCTGTTAAGTGTAATGGCCATTCTTGGCTGGTGGTGTTTAATCACATTTTGAATGTGGTTCTCAGCATGTATTAGAAATAAATGGCCTGACTTTTCAACAGAGAAATGACTGAGATTAGGCCATCTGCATGCAATGTCTTTTTATCTTGTGAGTAAAAAACCACCCTGGCTTATCTTGGGGTGGGGGAGCTCAGAGGGCACCAGTCAGGGTTCAGATGAGTTGAGATGGATTCTAGTTGGTAAGACTTAATTTCCTTAGGACAGAGAGGAGTCCTGGGAGGCGGCTCATCATTGCTGAAGATCAAGGCTTGGAGGAGCTACTGGACTTGGAGGTGCAGTCCCGATGCCTGGAGTCCATTCTTGCTGTTCTTGCTGAGAAGACGTTAGAGCACCACAGGCTTGTTGGCCAAGGTCCTGGAAAGGTGAATGCTGCCATTTGCTTTAGGCTCCTCAAACTATATTGTTAATATATGGAGGCTTTCACATGTACCTCTTCCTTTTCTGGCTACTTTGGGTTAAGATTCTTTATAGTCTGTATGAGTAAAGGCAAATAAATCTATCAAGGCTTGAATTAGGTCATTTAGCTCCTATATGTTTTATTTTTATTTGTCCACCCTCATGAGAACCAACAACAGAAAAAGAGTGAGATGGGAGCAGAATGGCTGGCTACCCAAAGAGATGGGAAGTCAAACTTACCTCATCCTGCAGTTCGGAAATGTCTTTATTTATTTAGAGATGGGGGTCTTGCTCTGTCTCCCAAGCTGGAGTGCAGTGGCACAATCATAGCTCATTTAGCTCACTGCAGCCTTGAGCTCCTGGGCTCAAGCAATCCTCCCACCTCAGCTTCTCGAGTAGGAAAATGTCTTTAATGATGACTCTGTGACTCAGGTCAGTTGAACAGATGAACAGAATGGCCTGGGATGGAATTTAAGGCCAGGGTATTCTGGGTTGCCTTAGGGAGATTTATTAATTTTTTCTTCCTTTTAGTTTGAACCCAGGAAACATAGATTAGTTTGGTGATGCCTGAAGTATCACTCTGTCCAAAAGTGATACCTGAGTATCACTCTGCCCAAAAGAGGACAATGGTACTTTTGAAATTTTAAAGCAAAGATGCAACAGTTTTCATCTACTCTTGATCGTTAGGAGTCTGAACACCTGAGGATGGTTCCATCAGAGGGAAAGAAAGCAAATCACGTAGCCCTGTAAGTTACTGTGTATGGATGGAGGTTACGTCCACTGTGTGTTAACCACCCTGCTTTTGACGGGTGAGATAAATTGACTAGCTAATCATCTACGGGTATGCAGAATCTCTAGTTTTTCAGCAGTGTCAGAAAAGCAAGCCTCAAACCGATTATGGTTCTAGCACAGAGGCAACATGGAAAAGTAGAAGTAACAAAGTTTTGAAGTCAGAATTACCTTGAATCCTGGTTCAATTTCTTATTAATTGTGATAACTTGGGCAACTCAGTTAACTTTTCCAAGCCTATTTCCTCATGTGTCATTTGATGGTCATAAAGCTCCCTCAGAGGGTAATTTTGACATGTAAATGAAAAAGGTATGTGGTCCAGGTACTTGGAAGATACTCAGGTGGATGCAATTTAAAGCACTAAGTCTCAGAACCGTGGTCAGAGTAGTAAACCACACTTGACTGGGAAAGCCTGCACTGCTCAGTTCTGTAGCTACTTAAGTGCTTGAAGTGTATCTTGCTTTTAATATATGCTAATGGTCAATAAAATGGTGTTAAGTCTCCACAGCCAGAAAAGAACCAAAGTTCATACTGCTCTGTGGAAAACGCGGCCACTGTTTGGATTGGGAGATGTTTTACTAAAAGGACCTGTACGACTGATGGTGTGGATCTCCTGGATGCATGTGCATGGGGGCCACAGAGCAGCCCTTCATCATCCCCACGTCTTGCTTGTCTCTCTCCATCTGTGTCTTTGTGTATGAATGTGCATGTGTATTGGTGTGATTGCATGTGTGCTTGTGTGTGGAGAATGCTTGGACGTGAGAAGCTATTGCTACCTGAGGGTTTTGCTCTTGTGTTCCCTTTTTGTTTTCTTTCTTTCTTTTTTTTTCTTTTCAGACAGAGTCTCGCTGTGTTGCCCAGGCTGGAGTGCAGTGGCATGATCTCAGCTCACTGCAACCTCTGCCTCCTGGGTTCAAGCAATTCTTGTGCCTCAGCCTCCCAAGTAGCTGGGATTACAGGTGTGCACCGGCTCATCCGGCTAATTTTTGCATTTTTGTAGAGATGAGGTTTCACCATGTTGGCCAGGCTGGTCTTGAACTTCTGGCCTCGAGTGATCCACCTTCCTCAGCCTCCCAAAGTGCTGAGATTACAGGCATGAGCCACCATGGCCAGCCTGTTGCCATTTTTTCAAACCCTGAGGTCACATCTCAAATTTTACACCCTCTGAGAAGCTCTCCTTTACACCCATCTCTACAGAATCCTCTCATTTCACACTATCCCTCTTTTCCTTTATCTTAGCATTATCTCTGCAACATTCCAAACACACTAGTTTATGCTGAGGTGTCAAACAAGCTTACAACCTCAGTGACTATAAGGGGGGACTGTAAGCAGAAGCAGCCACTGTTTTGAGTGCCACTGGTCCTCGAGGGGTTTGTGCTGTAAAAAATAAGCCATTCTACCAAAAAGACACATGCACTTGTGTGTTCGTCGCTGCACTATTCATAATAGCAGGGATGTGGAATCAACCCAGGTGCTCATCGATGGTAGATTGGATAAAGAAAATGTGGTACATATATAGCACAGAATACTACACAGCCATCAAAAAGAATAGGATCAGATCTTTTGCAGCAACATGGGTGGAGCTGGAGGCCATAATTCTAAGCAAATTAAGGAAGGAACAGAAAACCAAATATCACATGTGCTCAATTACAAGTGGGAGCTATATATATATATATATATATATATATTTTTTTTTTTTTTTTTTTTGAGACAGTCTATTGCTTTGTTGCCCAGGCTGGAATGCAGTGGCACAATCTCAGCTCACTGCAACCTCTGCCTCCCAGGTTCAAGCAATTCTCATGCTTCAGCCTCCCAAACAGCTGGGATCACAAGTGTGCAACACCACGGCCGGCAATTTTTTTGTGATATTAGTAGAGACAGAGTTTCACCATGTTGGCTAGGTTGGTCTTGAACTCCTAGCCTCAAGCAACCTGCCTGCCTCGGCCTCCCAAAGGGTTGGGGTTACAGGCGTGAGCCACTGCTCCCGGCTGAGAGCTAAATATTGAGCACACGTGGACATAAAGATGAGAACAGACACTGTGGACTACTAGAGGGTGGAGGGAGAGTGGTGGATTAAAAAAACTACCATCCTCCAAACCTCGGCTTCACACAATATTCCCATGTCACTCTTGCCTGGCTCACTGCTGCGCACCCAGTGCTGAGAACGGAGCCTGGTATGCAGCAGTGGCTCAGGATTGAGCACTGGTGTGTGTCTGCCCAAGGTGCATGCATATGCGGACTGGCATGGCTCATTGTGTGTCTTTATTGTGTTGTTTCCTCATGGGTGCAGAGCCTGGACATTCTGAGACCCTCCTAACTTCAAATGCTTTTGTTTCCTTAGTGAGGTGGCACCTAATAGAACACATATCCTGATTCTGTATTCAAAGAGTGTGTTCTCCACACTCTCATCACCCTCATTAAGGAGAACCAGTCAACCTAGATCAGAGAGAGGACGTGTTTTTGCTCTGGGATTCAATGGGGTTTTCGGTCACTGGCTCCAAGGGCTCTGACGTTGAATGTTCAGAGCTGGAGTAGAAATTGACTCTTTGTTGAAATATTGGACTGAGAACAAAGCAGGCTGTGTTTGCTCCCAGGGCACTCCTGACCCTCCCCTGTGGCAGCAAGGGGCAGGAAGGTGGGAGCATGTTCATGACGGCAAAAGTCCATCTCCCCAGTTGCCATCAGACGCCCCCTGGCCCCGCATTAGTGCAGTGTGGGCAGAGTCAGGCCAGCTCAGTCATCAGAAGGGACATCACCTTTTGTTCCGGTGCCCAAGAGTTGTTTTCATCCTCCAGACACCAGGTCCTGGAATCCTGATTATGCCTGGAAATGCACTAAAGATGGTGCTCTCCATCTTTACTAGCCCTGTTGATGTGTCCCCAACACTGTATGAACTGGCTTCACCCCTCCTGGAACCCAGAGAAAGAACTCCTCAAGTAATAAGCATGGAGGTCTTTCCTTACCTTGAGTTGCTCCTTATCTTGAGGTTTTTTTTTTCTTTTCTTTTTTTTTTCTTTTGGTCTCATAACTGGACCCATGAGCAAGTCTTAAGGGGCAAAAGGGAAACCTACCACTTTTTAATCATAATTTGCCATCACTTCCTACATGCATCTCACTCATAATTACCCAGAGCAAATTAATTGTTTCTAATCAAATTATTGCAGGTGGGAATGGGGCACAATTGCACACATAATATTTCAGGATTGCTTGAATGGATATGATGCATGAAAGAGAAGTTAGAGAAGTTACATCTGCATAATTATTTCTACTGTATGGTTAGATCTAATTACTTTAGAGTAATTATCCTAGACCAGTGGACTCGAACTGGGGGCATTTTGTCCCCAAGGGAACACGGGGAAATGTCTGAAAACATTTTTGGTTGTCCCACTGGAGCATTGCTGGTATATTGTGAGTAGAGGCCAGGAAAGCTGCTAAGCATCTTACAATGCATAAGACAGCTGCCCTTACAAAAAATAATCATCTGGTCTAAAATGTGACTAGTGCCCAAACTGAGAAACCCTGTCCTAGAAGAAAGAGCTTTTGTAATTAACAGAATGAACCAAGTAGGAACTATAACCAAAGAATTTTCATTGGCTGGAGACAGAGTGTTTCATTTCTTCTGAAGGAGAGCTCCCCACTTAAGGATGTTTACACATTTCATATTTACAAGAGCCAGGAAATCCTTTCTGTTGAATTTCTGCCCAGTTGAAAAGTCTTACAGGGACCCCAGAATTACAAGCATTTGAATTTAATTGAGGCTGAAATGGGATTCAGTATGCCATTCCACTTGGAGGTAATCATAATTCCCTCAATAAATTCTCAAGCTTTCTGGGGCTGGAGGCACTATTTAAATTTGTCTTTATAGCCCAGTGTCTTTGCACTTACAGGATGTTCAGGACATGTACTTTGAACTACAGTTTTTAAATATCTCACTTGTGTTTTTTCTTCTGAACATAAAGCATAAGTATGTATGTTTGTATATACGTTTCTAGGTGTGTGTGCATGTGTATACATTTTCTTTCAGATGGACATTTAATTTCCTTCTTTGCTCTAGTGGCATTTAAATAATCACTGATAATTACTAGTGCTTCTAAAGTGCTATAGGCTCTAATTTTCCTGGACAAAGTCGGTGACCCTTGTCACTTGTGATACCCCATGGAAAAGGTCATCTTCACTCTCCTTTTCAGTGCTGAGTCAGTTGTAACAAGAACTGCTTTTGAAACATTACCATTTCATGGCCCACCTTGCCGGTGGACATTAATTCTAAGTCATTTTATCTTGGCTGTGATGCTTTTTAAAAATATAGTAATCTTAAATGGGTTGCTCCTGGTTTTGATATTAACAAATATTTATTGGGCATTAATTGCCTGAAAATACTGTGAAGGGTTCCCCCAATAAATCAGATCCAACCTTTGTCTCCAAGAAGTTAAAGAGTCTCAACAGACTCTCAGATCTCATGGTAGACCAAACCTTCCACACTAGAGTAAGTTGACTCAAGGATGACTGGGTTTTGCATCTTTCCCATATGTTGGTGCTCAGCACTCTGTGAGTGCTTAATAAATGCCCAGGAGAAGACTTTTGCATCAGATGCATGATACCAATTAAATGCAGCAGCCAAACCTCAAGCTTGGCCTCTTGAGATTCCAACGTAGCCTGGCTTTGCTGTTGTACAATTCTCCTGGACAAAGGAAATCTCTGTTTCTGTTAAGAGGGCAGTGGGATTGGTAGAGATAAACTTGGCTACAAAGATCCTAAATTCCTAAATGCAAGTGGGAAATGTGGGACAGTGACTGATAAACAAGAGGATCAAGACATGGGCAGAAAAGTAGGCAGAAGAAGTTCATAGGAAAGAACTGGAAATTAGGGCTGCCAGGAAGAAGAAGGAATCACATGTGGAAGTGACTTTGTGCTGTTGCTCACAGCCAAGCCATTCATTCATTCATTCTTCATTCATTCATTCATTCATCCATTTGTTTGTTTATTCGCTCACGGTATGTATGTGGAGTTACTACTATGTGTCAATTACTCTTGGAGAAACAGCAGCAAACAAGCAAAATCCCTGACATCAAAAAAGTTTCCTCACAGTGGGGAGGCACAAAATAAAAATAAGTTAAATATTTAGTGTGTTAGATGTTGCTAAGTTCTCTGGGAAAAAAATAAAGCAAGGAGAGAGGGTAAGGAGTGCCAGCCTGGATGAGTGGGTTTTAGGAGAAGCTGTCAATCAAAACCTCACTTAGGAGGGGCCACATGAATGAAGACCTGAAGGAGAGGAGGCAGCAATGGGGGGTGGGTATCCACTATGGTTTGTTTGTTGAAATTTGATTCTCAGTGTTGGAAGTAGAGCCTGGTGTAAAGTGTTGGGATCCTGGGGACAGATCCCTTATGAATGGCTTGGTGTCATTCTTGCAGGAGTAAGTGGGTTCACACTTTTAGTTCTTGTAGGAGCTTGTTGAAAAGTCCCTGGCACCTCCTTCTCTCTCTCTTGTTTCTCTCTCTTGCCATGTGATCTGCATACATTGGCTCCCCTTACCTTCCACCAGAAGTAGAAGCAGCCTGAGGCTCTCACAGAAGCAGATGCTGGCGCCATGCTTCTCATACAGCCTGCAAAACTGTGAGCCAAATAAACCTTTCTTCTTCACAAATGACCCAGCCTCAGGTATTCCTTTGCAGCAACACAAACAGACTAAGACAGTGTCATGAGGGAGGAGTGGTCCTGGCAGGGGCTGTGCCAGTGCAAAGACGTGAAGCAAAATCCTGCTTGGTGCTGCAGGAACAGCAAGAGGGGCAGAGCCGCTGGAGCAGAGGGAGCCAGGGAAGGTTAGCAGATGATCGTGAACAGGCAGTGGGCAGGGCAGGCAAGGGTACTCAGATTGCCAAGACTTTATATATTCAATAAGGACTTTCAGTTTTTTTGTGAATGAGATGACTGCATCAAAGATTTTGAATACAGAGTAACATTATAGGACTTATATTTTAACAGCATCACTAGACTGCTGCCTGGAGATAGGATGATGGAGTAGAGTTGGGGCAAAAGCAGACACAGGGGGACCACTGTGGGAGATTTTGCAGCAGCCTGGGTCAGAGATGAAGCTGACTCGCGCCAAGGTTGAAGATATAGATGCGATGAAAAGTACTAAGCTTTTAAAGACCCAGGTTTATTAAGATGTAAGCCATATACCATGCAATTCACCCATTTAAAGCTTCTATGGCCTCTGTGCCTATCAAAATCTCCTCCAACAAAATCAGGCTAACGAGGAACGAGGAAAGTGTCTTGTTAGTACCTAAAATAGCTGGTGGCCTTAATTACGGTCTGAAGAAGCTGGCCACGTTGGGTGCTGGTTTGTTGTGGTATATCTCTTAGTTTACCTTGAAAATTAGCTCTGAAAGGATTTGAAGAAACTAGTCACAGAATGATAAATGTTGTTTGGTTTTGATGTTTTTGCTTGTTTTGTGTTATCTTTTGCATCAACTGTTTTAGCTGCTTCCAAATCGCATAAACTACGGAAGGTTGTCCTCGATCAGTAAGTGTTAGCTAATTTCCCTGCTTCTTTCAGAAAGACCCCTGTTCTCAGAGGAAGATAATCCACATTCACACTTGGTTATAAGTATTTTATATGTATCTATTTCTTGTAAATCAAGAACCAAAAAGATCAGTAGTTGAACGACCTTTTTGCCTTTACACAATGCTTTTTATTTGGAACAGTACAGTGTACACATTAATTCACGGAGGTAACACTGTTCTGAATCAACCCACTACTAGCATTCTTTAAAATATTATGAAAAAGATTTGCAGATTACCCACCTACAGAATTAAATGCAAAACAAATAAAATACTGGATGGTTATTATATTAGTCAGTGTCTTACCAGGACACCCAAACTCCTTTTGTATTTAGAAGACAGCAATGTAGTAAATGGGCTGTACACAGGTGCTATGACCACTCTAGGCATTGAGGCTCCCTGAGTTTCAGCAGTAAGAGGAGGCTGTTTCCACTTCTAGGTTAAAAGGACAAAGGGAGGATGTGGCTCTTTCTTTCCTTCTACCAACTGTCCTCAGCACTTTTCTTCTTATCTCAGGCTTGCTGCCTTGGGCTGCAAGGTGGAGGTCACCAATTCAGGCACTGTGTTCTCACACAGGTGTGCTTAGAAACAGAAGGTTGCAGTGGTGATCTCTAGAGGGTGTGTCTCATGCCAGAGTGGACTGCCTGGAAACTCCCCGGGGACTTGCCCTGATGTCCCATTGGCGAGACTGGGTCCACGCTCACCCTTTCCTGCCAGCCTCTCTCACCCTTCTGATGTCCCAGCTGCCAGAGAGGCTGCTAAGTGAACACCTGGCATTTTCTACCTAACTGGGTATAGAAAGCCTTTTGTGAATGTACACTTTGATTAACTTCTATAACCTTAATCAGTAATCCTCAATGGAGTGATTCTGTCTCCACATTCTGGGCACATTTAACAATGTCTGGAGACATCTTAGTTATCCTCAAATCCTCAGCTGAGGGCAGGGGTATTGCTATTGGCATCTAGTGAGTAGAGGACAGGCCATGTGAATATCCTACAATGCGTGGGACAACCTCCACCCCAGAGACTTATCTGACCCCAAATGTCAATAGCACCAAAGTGGAGAAATCCTGCTCCAAGGAATTTCAAGGCCAGTCTGTGTTGTGGTCCTTGGTTCATTTGCAATTGGTGGTTTCAGTAAGCATTCATTCATGGCTTTAACCAGAACTTGTTGAAGACGGCTGACTCAATGCTTTGATAAGAGGGAGAGAGTAACCTTTTGGATCATTTTGGGTATGTACTGACCAAAATCAGTCTGTGGACTTCCAATTTGCATTTGTGGCTTTGTGCATTGTATAATACTTTCCCTGTAGGGCTGAGCACCCTGAAGGATCTTCTCCCTTCAGAGTGCCGAGACATGTCTACTGAACTCCAACATGCACCGTGTTCTCCAGGAAAGTGGTCACCGGTGCCCCAGTGTTGATCTCAGTGGCCATGTCAGCTCCCTTCTAGCTAACACTATAATAACATTTCTTTCAGCTACTCCAGCTAAGCTCAGACCATTGTTCTAGCATACAAGTCATGAACACAGACCCTGAAATCAAACATCAGATAGCAGCTCAATCACTGGTAAGTGTGAAATGCCTATGCAGAATGCTGTGTATCCTATGACATTAGTGAACAAGGGCTGCACTCATATATGCGTTTCACAGCATCTATGCATTTGTCTATCTGCAGACAAATAGAGAGGGAAACCAGAATAATAAGATCAATGATGGCAATGAGATTTTTAAAACTAAACACTTCACATGTATATTCCATTTCTTAATCCATGTTGAGAGAACACAGATATTCACTTTACTGTTATTCCTTTCATCATATGTGAACTTACCTTTACCTGGATATCTGCAAGTACTTTCTACATTTCCTTATCATGTGCCTGTGTTATCAAAAGAAAAAGAACAAAACTGAAAACAAATCTCCAGATTCATTGAACTAGGTAGGATACATCTTTTGACACCAAACCAAAAAGAATCCAAATACATATGACTTCCCTGAGACTATAGTGGCAGAAACATAATTTGAACCTGGCTCTCTGGCCCCAGAATCTGCTCTATTTCCAGTCCTCATCTCATTTCTCTGAGGATCCTGGGTGCCATGTTGGGCCAGTGGCTTTCAGACCTCCTGGGTGAATGTCTTGCTCTTGACATTGGCCAGGGAATTGGCATCTTCATTGGTAAAAAGCCTTGGCCAGTCTATGACATTGAGTTTTATGATGTTCTTGGTTGTAGATTCTTATTGGAATCTATTTCTCTAGGTTTTATTTTCAATTCAATTAAGGAAGAAAGGATGAAGGACAGACAGAAAGGGACCTTGCCCTTGCATCCTCAGAACCTAACAGTCATTGAACAGGATGAGCAAGATTTGTCCTGGCCGGTACCTTCCTGGGAAGTTCTAACAGGAAGGCAGGTGAGGGCGGGAAATGACACATCACGGTTTTTTTTTTTAGTATGCTTGAGTCAGCTCCCTGTGTTTAATTAAATGTGGCTTCTGTATGAAGCACATGAATGTATATAAACCCAAACAGAAATGTCTGTAGGGGAAACAACAGCTTCTACTTAATACTTATCAGGCACAACGCCAGCAGTAGCTGCCGCAAGCTCAGTCATTCCGTCACTGGCTGTTTTCTTGTGCTGAAGGCAGATGAGGCAGGTTAGGCAGCAGATGCTCCTGCCTGGGGCTGCTTAGAACTGGATGGAAACATCTGGTCCAGTTGCCACTTTGGCCATTGTCTGCCTCTGAGCAGGAGAAGTGGAAAAGCAAATATACTTGAAAGTGGAAGGAGAAGCATGCAGCACCACAGCTAAGTAAATTGCATCTGGAATCAGGACAACCTAGTTTCAAATCCCAGCCTTGCCACTAACAGACTGTGAGCACTGGGCAGGTCTCCGGATCTCCCCCAGCCTCAATATTCCCATCTGCTGATGGGTACAGCACTGCCTGTCTCAGAATGGTACAGCAGAGCACCTAGTGTTCAGGAAACACCATCAGTGAAAGAAGGAACAGCATTGTTGCCTTTAAGTTGGGCACTGAGACTACACAACCTGCCTCACCCATGTGATGTGCGCAGTTTTAGATTCTCTGGAAGATGTATCCTCCATGTGTTTTGTTTGGCCCACCCAACATATTCACAATTTCTAAATTTATTTTCAAGATTAAAATTTAGAAATTTTACTTAACATGGAAGCTTCTGATGTGACATAGTTGAAGACCTGGCTACTCTGGGCCCCTTGTCCCCCTTGCTACAATTAGCTGTAGCTGAGAAGATGCTGCCTGCCTGAAACTCGGCATGGGCTCTCTAGTTACAATGACAATGATGCCAACTTTGACACTTACTGAACATTTACTGTGGACAACATCTCATGGGCAGAGACAAAGAGAATCCCCATTTTACAGATGAGGCACAGAGAGGTTAAGTGACTTGCCTAAGGTCACACAGTTATTATCGACTGAGTTGGAAATGAAACCTGACATTCAGCTCCTGGTGTCCCTTCCACAATTCCTCTATGGCAGCTTCTCCCCAACCAGACCTGATTCACTCATTAACCTGCCTGGCTGTCATTGGCATTAGAGTTTTTCCTCTGAGTCAGTTGTTCTCCCACTGCTATAATATCATAGATTTCTCAAAAAACTAAAAATAGAATTACCATTTGATCCAGCAATTTCACTACTGGGTATCCACCCAAAGGACAATAAATCAATTTATCAAAGTGATACCTCCATTCCCATATTTATAGCAGAACTATTTACAATAGCAAAGATATGGAACCAACCCAAGCATTCATCAATGGATCAATGGATAAAGAAAACGTGGTGTATATACAAAATGGAACACTATTCAGACATAAAAAAGAATGCAACTATGTCATTTGTGGCAACATGGATAGAACTTGAGGTCACTATCTTAAGTGAAATAGGCCAGGTATATAAAGACAAATATCACATGTTCCCACTTACATGTGGAAACTAAAAAATGGGAAAACCTGGAGGTAGAGAGTGGAAAGACGGATAACAGAGCCTGGAAGGGGTGAGTGGGAGGGGAGGAAGAAAGATGAAGAGAAGTGGGTTAACGACTACAAATATATAGTAAGATGGAAGGAATAAATTCAATGTTTGACAGCACACTAGGGTGACTATGCTTAACAAAGTGTATCGTGCTTGGGTGAGGACAACCCAAATACTTTAACCTAACTTGATCACTATGTATTATATACACGTTAGAAAATTTCTCACATGCCCCATACATTCGTACAAATAAAAAACATATAACACAGATTGTATTTGGTTTTGGCAGCAATGTTGGAGCTTATTTCAACAAGCTCATTCTTCCAGGGATGCTCAGTTGTGGAGGATCACATTTCCCTGGTCCTTTAAATTTCTTGCTCTCTCCCTGGTTCGAGGAGAATTTTTTTTTTTTTTTTTGAGACAGAGTCTCGCTCTGTCGCCCAGGCTGGAGTGCATTGGCACGATCTCGGCTCACTGCAAGCTCCACATCCTGAGTTCACACCATTCTCCTGCCTCAGTCTCCCGAGTAGCTGGGAGTACAGGTGCCTGCCACCTTGACCGGCTAATTTTTTGTATTTTTAGTAGAGACGGGGTTTCACCGTGTTAGCCAGGATGGTCTCGATCTCCTGACCTCGTGATCTGTCCGCCTCGGCCTCCCAAAGTTCAAGGAGAATATTTTTATAATCACCACCTAAACGGTGGTTGAACTGACCTGAGAGCCAATAGCTCCAGAGTTTCAGCTCTTTTTTTTTCTTTTTCTTTTTTTTTTTTTTTTTTTGAGACAGAGTCTCACTCTGTTGCCAGGCTGGAGTGCAGTGGCACGATCTTGGCTCACTGCAAGCTCCGCATCCTGGGCTCAAGTGATTCTCCTGCCTCAGCCTCCCGAGTAGCTGAGACTACAGGCGCACACCACCAGCTAATTTTTGTATTTTTAGTAGAGATGGGATTTCACCATGTTGGCCAGGATGGTATTGATCGCTTGACCTCATGATCTGCCAGCCTCAGCCTCTCAAAGTGCTGGGATTACAGGCATGAGCCACCGTGCCTGGCTGAAGTTTCAGCTCTTTACTGGAAAATGTTTATCTTGGAGTGGTGGTGTCAGGTTGGGGGGCATGGCATGAATTCTGCTTAGAAGTCCTTGCTGGTTGTAGTGAAATGGCCAAAGGTTGGCCTTATCTCAGGCAGGACACACAGTCCATCCCTAGCGGTAGACCAGAAAATCGATTGCAATTGATTAACAATTAGTGAGTCATTTCCATGGAAGTCATTTGTGTTTTCAACAGCAGCTCATCCTCATTTCACTGCCAATTGATTCAGTCTTCTGCTCCCAGTCCACGGCTAATGACTTAGTAATTCCAATATGAGCTGTGGTTCAAAAGGCACGATTTGTGATTGTGCAAACAAAAGTCTGATACGGTGAAATTCCAGCCAATTCACTCTGATGAACTGCGCAGAAGAATTTGTTTTGGACTGGGCTGCATCCCTTTACTGGTGACTTAATTGCAAAGCGCTTAATTCCAACATTGAAGGGAGTTCTAAGGAGCGTCCCCTCTCTTGGCTGACAGCACTACTCCTTCATTTATCTCCATCTCGGCAAATGGTGCCACCATCCCCAAAATTGCCCTGACCACAGATCTAAGACAAATGCTGATGCCTTTCTTCTACTCTACCACCATATCTAGTCCGTCTACAAGCCCTGGTGACTCTAACCTGCATGATACAGGTAGAAGTCACCTATTTTTATCCATCTCTGCTGCCTCCATCCCAGCCCAAATCACGTGGACCTCTCCCTGGGTAAACTTCCTCAACCTCTTGCTCAGCCTCCTTCTCCCTTCTGGCCTCTAGCTGATTCAGTCTCCACACAGTGACCACAGTCATCTTTTTAAGTCATAAAACAGATGATATGAGTCTTTCGCTTAAAATTCTCCTTTGACTGCCAATCGCAATTAGTAGTGAATGTAAATTTCTCATCGTCAACTAAAGATATCTTCTTGATTTGGCTCTGTCTGCTCTGTTCCCACATCTCTCACTGATCTTCCTCTCCCTCTCCACACTCCATCCTCCTTCTTTCCAGGAACAGCTTAATTCTGCTCTCACCTCAGGACCTTTGCACGTGCCCTTGCTTCTGCCAGCAACAGTCTGCCCCCAGAGGACTGGCTCCAGCTTGCCCATCATGGCAAGGTAACACAGGATTCCCTTTCTTTGGTAGACCTGCTGTTTCCTAGTCATTCTCTATGATATTAAACTCTTTTCTGTCCTTTATTATACTCAGCCATCTTCAAAATGATTGTATTACATATTTATTTGCATATTATTATAATTTACGTATTATTATTATTGTTTCTCTCTTTCTCTATTAGTGTATCCTCCATAGGGACACAGATCTTGTATGGCTTTATAATTTTCTATTCACAGAATCTGGAAGAGTGCTTAGCATATGGTGGGTATTCTGTTTGTTGGAATGTAACCATACTTTGTGTGCATCTTGTGCCTTTCTTGGCTCTCGAAAGTCTTACATTTGGTATGGTTTGTGACTAGCCGGGCTGCTGGGAAAAAGGGTGAATGTGGTCTTGGTCTCCTAAAATTGCTGCTCTTCAAGGGGAAGTGGTGAAGCCATTGACTAAGGACCCACCTCTAGAGGCCCTTGCTTCTTGATAACGCTGTAACCATTGTGAGGGGATAGCGGGGTCTTTGTGATCTTGTGTAATTTGCCTCCTACGTAGCAGGCCCTGCAGTGGGCATTTGAGGAAATAAGCGAAAATAAGACATGATCCTTCTCCTGACAATCTCATTTAGTTTGGGGATTAGGCAGGTAAAAAATGATGGTTCCAATCCAGGGTTAGAAATGCTGTTCTGTAAGATGGTACCAAGCTCCAAGGGAGCATAGAGGAATGGCTAGTAACTCTGTAAGAGGAATCATGAAGGGCTCCTACAAAAGGGGCAATTGTGTTGGGTCTTGAAGAACAAGTAGAAGTTTACTGGACAAAGAAGCTGAGATCTGATGTTTAAGACATGTTTAAACAGCGAAGCAATAAATCCCTGTGTGCATTTGGAATGCCACTCTGCTCACCGCTTAATTTTCAGGTGCACGTGTGGGAGGGTTTATGGAGATACCTATCAGAAGGAAAAACAAAAAAAATTGTGTCTCAGTTTCCCATTCAGATTTAGTTGCAATTCCTGGATTTCTAAGCAGATGTGATCTATGGAGGAACAACCCGGCTAACTGTCTGATTCCTTTCTTCATTCTTGCCTTTTCTGGCTTTCTCGTTTCTTGTTTCCTTTATTCTTTTCTATTATGTTTTGTTGTCTAACAAAGAGCATGTTAACTTTAAAAAATTTTATCAGAACACTAAATTCATTTTAAATGATGTAGCAGACTGCCAGTTACCTAGGCAATATTTGATTTCTCTTTCCTCTTTAATAACAGAATTTCATTAGGATCAATGGTGAGCTAAAAGTCCACATTTCTCATCTTCCTTTGCAGCTTAGTTCCCCAGGTGATTAAGCTGTGGACAGTGAGATATTAGTGGACATAGTGTGTTGAGCTTCTGTAAAGACCACTTGAAGGGAGCTGCCTCAGCTTGGAAACAAGGGCTCTTTTTATTCCTCTGTCTTCTGTTTGCTGCTTTTAACTGAGAGGAGATGACTGGAGCTCTGGCATTCATCTTGGACCTCAAGGTGTCTCTGATGGTGGAAGCCATATGACGGGATGGGAGAGCAAAAAGTTCCAAGGGCCCACGTAGAGGACACACTAGCTTTAGGTTGTTTCTTATCATCGCATTTTCATTTCCTCATTTGTATCATGAATTTAACAGTTCTTAACTCTTTATGTCATTTGTAAGATAAAATGATACGATTTATGTAAAATTATTGAGCACAGTACATGCCACGAAATAAGGGTGTTATACACAATTTTACTACTGTTTTGCATTGCTTTATATTCTAGTAATCACCAGTAAACACTTTAGCTTGTTCAATTCCTATATTACCTCCCTGAAGTATGGCACCCACGCAATTCTGCCTGTATTTTACTGATGACAATTCATGCAGCTCATAAAGGGTAGGACAGAAATCAGCTTTGAGATTAAACTGAAAATGTGCAATAACAACAACATTATCACACACATGATTTATTATTTTATGTAGATTTTTCTCTTTTCATCGTCCAGTCCCCTATGACATGGATGTTGTGCCTTCCATTCTAGAGATGAGAAAACTGAGGCTGCCAGATACCAGGTATCTTGCCCAAAGTGACACAGAAAGAAATTGACAAGTATGCCTGATGCCTCTGCTGAGTGGTTGGTTGGGATTGAGGCAAAGGTCTCCAGGAACCGGGTCCTTTGTTCTTTCTGTAGGGTCATAGCTACCCCTGTTTCTGGGCTGTCTATATAAATGAGACCCATGAGTCATGTAGCAGGAATTACACCTATGGAATTGAAAGCTTTAGTTTTAGTATAGCCTTATACTCAAAAGCCCTGGAGTGAGGACTCATTGGAAATTTTTACTGGTGCAACTTTTAATAATGATGATGCTATTGTAGTCTCACTGCCTCTCAATATTCACAGAACTAAGCATGGCCCAATTTTGAAAACATCTGTGCAAAGAATCTTTTTAAAGCCTGCTGTCTATATCACAGAAGCCATCAGGGTCTGCGCATGTGGAGCTCATCTGGCCTTAGTGCAGACGGAGCCAGGAGATTCTGGCTTGATGCTAATGACACCGTGTATGTCCTTTGAAGAATGCCTTTCTCTCCACATTGCCCTGAATATGCAGACATCTCTATAGGCAATGCCTGACTCTGGGTGACATTAATTCCATCATTCTGCATCTGAAATGGCAACTGGTTATATTTGCCTCAGAGTTCTAATTCTCTCATTTGTCTAAATTCTTCCCAGAGAGTTTTGTTTCTGTGCTGGCCTGTAATATTTTATCACAAGGCATATTAGTTCATTCTCACACTGCTATAAGGGCATACCTGAGACTTGGTAATTTGTACAGGAAACAGGTTTCATTGACTCACCATTCCGCATGGTTGGGGAGGCCTCAGGAAATTTACAGTCATGATGGAACGGGAAGCAAACATGTCCTTCTTTACATGGCAGCAGCAAGAAGTGCAGAGCGAAGGTGGAGAAGAGCTCCTCATAAAACCATCAGATCTCGTGAGAACTCACTCACTATCACGAGAACAGGATGGAGGTAACTGCCCCCATAATTCAATTACCTCCCATGACACGTGGGGATTATGGGAACTACAGTTCAAGACAAGATTTTTTGGGGACATGGCCAAACCATATCACAAGGGTAGAGTTTAACAGGAGTGTTTTGATCTCAGGTAAAACAGGGTAGGAGCCTGGGCTCATAATGTCACTTTGCATCATTATAATGGTTTGTAATTTACCAAATGTTTTGTTATGCGTATTCTTATTTGATTCTCTGTAAGGTGAGTAGAGAAGAAACAATGATCTTTATAATTGAATGCTCAACAATATATTTGGTGGAGCTGATTACTTGATTTTTCTTCAAACATTTTGTTCACTTCCCATCTGGTACACAATTCTCTCAGTCCTTTTTCTTTAACCTCGCTGCCTTAATGTTCTTTGGTAGACTTGCTAGTCCTTTTTTCTCTTCCAGAGCTCCAAACATTGGAGTATCCCAGAAATCAAATTTTATAAAACATATTTTCTCTATGCATCATTAGTTTTACACCAAGTGACCTGATTCAGTAGCATGTGTTTAAATGTCATTTATTTATCCCAGATTAATATCTTCAGCCATGATTGCCCTGAAATTCTACTTTCATATGGACAACTATCTCCCCAAAATCTCCATTCAAGTGGCTAATAGGTCTCTTCAACTTGCAGTGTCCCAAATTGATTTGTTGATCTCTATTCCCCTGCAATTCTTGTCTTCTCAAAACCAGAAAAGGCCGCTTTCATCTGTCATGGGTTGATTGGTTGCCCCAAAAGATATATCCAAGCTGTGAGCTTCACTTTACTTGGGAAAAGGATCTTTACAAATGCAATTAAGTTAAGAATCTCGAGATAAGATCATCCTGGATCTCGATTGGATCCTAAATCCAGTAACAGGTGTCTGGATAAGAGAAAGGCAGTGAGATATTTAAGACACACAGAGACACAAGCGAGAAGGCCACGTGAAGACAGAAGCAGAGGTTGGAGCAAATCATTAACAAGGCAAGGAACGCCATGGGTTGCTGCCAACACCAGGAGCTGGGAGAGAGGGAACAAATTCTACCTGAGAGCCTCCAGTAGGACCCACCTTGCTGACATCTTCATTTTGGACTTCTGGCCTCCAGTTTGTGGCACTTTGTTGTAGCAGCCCTAGGAAACTCATGCACCATCTTTCCACGTATTCAGACTCAAGTGGCAAATGTGGATTGTCTCTTCTCCTTCTTTCACTCCTACATTCAACCCATCAGAAAACTGCCAGCTCTAATTTCAAAGTGTCTCACTTTTCCAAACTTCCTCGACACTTCTGCTACTGTCACTCTTGTCTGCTATCATTCTTGCCTGGTTATTGTAATCACTTCTTTGCTGGTAAGATAATGTCCCACCTCTACCCAGGTCCTGCCAGTGCCTTCTTATCTTTCTCAGAGCAAGCACCCCAAATTCCTCCTATGGCCTAGTAGGACCACCAGCCTGGGGTCCTGGCCTGCTCTCTGACCCCACCTCCCACCACTCTCTGTCTCCTTCGCTCACCGCACTGCAGCCACTCTGGCTTCCTTACTATCTCTCAGACCTTCCATACACAGTCCCGCCCCAGGACTTTTGCACATGCTATTCCTGTGGCTGACTGTCTCTTTTCCAGATAGTGATTTGGCTCCCAAGTTACATCAAGCAAATCTCTGCATAAATATCATTTTTATCAGAGCTTCTGTCCCCAAACACCCTGTGTGAAACATTAACCCCATCAATTACTGTCTCTTCTCTAGCTTTATGTTTCTTTATCATACCTATGTGTTGTCAATATATATTTGTGTGTGGTGTCTTTTTCCAAGTTGAATGTAAGCTTCCTGGGTTACAAGGCATTTTTCCCTCTTGTATTTTTCTCTGCTATACCCAGGACTTAGACCAGTGTCTGACATGGAATAGGTGATCCGTACATATCTGCTGAATGAATAATGAATCTCAATTTTACTGAAAAATAAATTTGAGTTTCAGAAGGTTATGGGGCCATTAAGAACCCATTAAGAACCATACATTTTGGTGGTACATCACCCTGGGTCTCCCAATTCTATACAGGTTCTTCAATGTCACTATTCAAGGTTTCACAGCATTGGGATGTCCAGGTGTTCATTACCGAGGAGAGGACATTTCCTCAAGTGTGCTTCTTCCCACGTATTACAGGATATAAACAGCCCCTTAAACAAATGTTTTGGGTCTAGTAAAGTCAGGAGACAACTAAAGTGATGAACTATAGTAGTTTCTCATTGCTGCTGTAACAAATGACTAAAACTTGGTGACTTTAAACAACAAAAACTATTCTCTTACATTTCTGGAGGTCAGAAGTCTAAAATGGGCTTTATAGGGCTGAAATCAAGGTGTTGGCTGGGCTCTGTTCCTTCTGAAGCCTCAAGGGCACGATTCGTTCCTTTCCTTCAGCTTCTAGAAGGTGCTCACATTCCCTAGCTGGTTTCTCCCTGACATCTCCAAGGTAAGCCATGGCTGATCAAGTCTTACCTTATGTCACTCTGTCTCTCTTATGAAACCCCCATGGTTACAGTGGGCACGTTCAAATAATCTCGGGCAATCTTCCCATCTCGAGGTCCTTAAATGAATCATGTCTTTCAAGCCCTTATTACCATATAAGGGAGCATATTCACAGGTTCTGGGAATTAGGATGTGAACATCTTTTGGAAGTGAGAGGACCATTATTCTGTTTATTGCATGAACGTAAACAGATTTCATACTGATAGTTAGAGCTTTCAATATGCAAAATTCATGTGATAATCCATAAAGATGGGAAGGTTTGGTGGTCCCAGAGCCACAGTTCCTTTGCTCTGCTCCCATTAAGAAGTGGTCTTGTGTCCCATTACATTCAGAATA